>NW_004443964.1:6158367-6192210 GCF_000243295.1 Trichechus manatus latirostris
TGTGGATCCAAGTAAAATGAAATCCTTGACAACTTCAATCTTTTCTCCATTTATCATGATGTTGCTTATTGGTCCAATTGTGAAGATTTTTGTTTGCTCTATGTTGTGGTATCCATACTGAAGGCTCTGGTCTTTGATCTTCATCAGTAAGTGCTTCAAGCCCTCTTCACTTTCAGCAAGCAAGGTTGTGTCGTCTGCATATTCACAGGTTGTTAATGAGTCTTCCTCCAATCCTGATGCCCCATTCTTCATATAGTCCAGCTTCTCGGATTATATGCTCAGCATACAGATGGAATAAGTATGGTGAGAGTATACAGCCCTTACACACACCTTTCATGACTTTAAACCACGCAGCATCCACTTGTTCTGTCGAGTGACTGCCTCTTGATACTGGTTACATTTTTCACCATGCGTCATTATTGTCATTCATTCTGTTCTGGTTGTACCATGTCCAGTACTCTAGTTTCCCTGCCCCCTTACCTTCTCATCTTTGCTTTAGAGCAGGTTTTGACTATTTAGATCCTTACATTAATATCTTACTGGCTGGGCCTCCCTTGTGCAGCCCAAACCTCACGGTAACATACCATTGTTGTATATTAGACATGCCGTCACAGAGCCAGCTAAACACAGCTCCCGGCCAGCTGCTCCTCCAGGCTCTGTTAGAGCACCCTCAGCTGTGAACGTGGTGTTGGCATGGGGTCTGCTTTAAGAAGCCAGTCCAGGAGAGCTTTCATAACATCACACAAGGAAGGTTAAGAAGTGCTCCCATTTTATTTCTCATGTTGACAAGCCTCAAAGCCAAACCAAACCCACTGCCGTCGAGTCGATTCTGACTCATAGCAACCCTACAGGACAGAGCAGAACTGCCCCATAGGGTTTCCAAGGAGGTCTGGTGGATTCGGACTGCCGACCGTTTGGTTAGCAGCCCAGCTCTTAACCGGTGCGCCTCCAGGGCTAAAGTTGACAAGCACTCTGTAAATGGTAGAGGACTTTTGCTGTAGTGTGTACGATGCCTGGTGTGTAGATGTGGACTCCTGTGTTATTTACATACGTCCTCCAAGTACTGTGCAGGCCTCCAGTTCAGCCTTTGGAGGCCTCCGGCATCCACTTAGATGATCTGGTGTGGGAAGGTGTGCCCTCCCCTCTGGGGGTTAAAGGGAAACCTTCTTACATGAGTTGAGTGTGCTCTTTCTTGGGACAAGTAATTACTGTGACAGTGATCAAAGGTGGGCTTTGGCCTTCCCCTAAGACAGGTCTGCCTTTTTTACCCATTCATTCCTATCAGCATGCAGAAAGGAATGGCTTAGTTATCTTGAAGTTGAACCCTGTGTTGGTTACACTTACCTTCTGGGAGAAGTGTTTTTTTCATCAAAAACTAAACCAGACCAAACCCATTGCCATTGAGTCGGTTCAGACTAATAACTCATAACAACCCTATAGGACAGAGTAGAACTGGCCCATAGGGTTTCCAAGGCTGTAATCTTTACGGAAGCAGACCGCCACATCTTTCTCCCGCAGAGCTGCTGGTGAGTTCAAACTGCCTGCCTTTCAGTTAGCAGCCGAGCGCTTAACCACTGTGCCACCGGGGCTCCTTGCGCTCCCACTCCCCCCAAAATCATTCCTGGTGATGGCAGCTAAGTGGAAGGTCAGGTGGGTTCTCCTTGGCATTCACGGGAAGAGTGCCTCCGCATGCCGAAGCTGGGTCTGAAATTCCTGGGTGATGTCGGCAGGCGTCATAACCTCTCACCTCTAATTCTGACCCCCCACTGGTGACATCTGCTTCATGTCCCACCCCAGCGACCATATCGTTGATGTAGGAGACCCGGGCACGGGATGTGGGAAAGGTGGTGGTGGGTTAGCTGTGCTCTGAATGTTGAATTTGCTTAGCCACAGAAGAAAACCGGAGTTTCCATGGCTGAACAGTTACTAAGCTTTTCCCTGCATTCATGAGAGGCCATCCTCGGACAGTCTGATGATGAAATAAATACCCATAACACCCATCTTGGCAGCCCCTGTTAAAATTGCTGAGGTTGAGCTACTTTCTGGGTGTTAATAATGAAATGAATCCTAAGATACGGATTTTAATGTTTCAGAGATGTAAACACCGCGGTGATGGAGTTACTGATCATGGCTTACGCGCTGAAGACGGCCTGTGCCAGGAATATTATTGGGGTCATCCCTTATTTCCCCTACAGCAAGCAGAGCAAGATGAGGAAGCGGGGGTCCATCGTGTGCAAGCTTCTAGCGTCTATGCTGGCGAAGGCAGGTGAGTGGGAACAGAGAGTCCCTTGGTCACCTCTGTATTTGGGATTACTTCATACCTCCAGTATCTAGTTTGGGACTTACTTTTTTTAAACTGTTGTTCACTTTTTCTTTGTTTTCTTTTGCGTATACTTCTTGTTGGAGATGAGAGCTTGTGTGTAAGGTCTTACCTGGTTTCTTTTCTTTGTCTTACTGTTTAGAAGACATTGTCAGATGCAGTGTTTTCTACTCTTTAATGCAGACATTTTCATCATTCTATCACTTCTGCATTTCTTCTTAGCGTCAGAACTTTGGCTGGTGGTCTTGGCCTTCTTATGGGGTCTTTCAAGCTTTATATCTAGATGTATGTATTTGCCTTAGTTAGATAATTCGATTCCATGGTATTGAAACTGGATTTTTCTTCCACTTCACCTTATACAATTCTTATGATGGCCTTTTTATATAGCAGCTCATTTTCATTCCTTCTGTTCTGTCTTAGGCTTGTCTAGCAGTGGTGTACTTTCTAGCCTATAAATCAAATACAATAACATTTTACAGTTATTAAGTTTTTATTTGTCTGATGTTTATTAAAAACGAATATATATTTGAGTCCTCAGAGAGAAACATATTTGAATTCCATTCACTCTAAAAAGGTATAATGTTTTTGGAAAGACAAAGTAATCCTGGTTCTTTGTTCTGGAAGTTTTGCACTGACATTTGGCCAGTTGCAGTGTGTTTATATCTGTAATTTCTTTCTGTTTAGCATTGTTGATTTAAGAGTCATCTTCAGCATTTCTCTTGAAGAATCCTTGTTCACCCGTTCTTTTATCACATACAGACATTGTTCCAAACTCTTCAAATATCTTGTGTTAAATGAATTTCTTTCCTTCCAATATGCATGTTACTTTGCTTTTACTTTCTTATTCCTTTCTCCCTTAGCCACAGTCTTTTAACGTTTCTTCTTAGATTCTTTAATCAAGGCCCTGCTATTTTTTACATCGATTATTGCTTTGGTATTTACTAATTCCATATTTAGATTTTTGCTTTTACCTACTTATTCTTGTCTCAGTTTTCAGGCCCAAACTAGCACTAATAATAGTGGAGGGGAGGACTTTCCCTTGGCTTGTTTCTTCGTCCAAGGAGCAGGTTACAGGCACCTTTCTATGAGGCTCGTCCCACTCTGTAGTCCACTAAGTTCTGTTCAGGTTAAAAATAAAGTGGATGGTTGGTGTGCTTATTCACAATATCCCCTGCCTTCATCCTTCTGTTGGGAAACAACAGTTGGGCATCTAGTTGTGTCCACTCTGGCCTTTAACTTGTAGGGGCGAACTTTGTGATTTTTTGTTTTAAAATTTCAGGTTTAACTCACATTATCACTATGGACCTTCATCAAAAGGAAATACAAGGCTTTTTCAGCTTTCCAGTGGACAACCTCCGAGCCTCCCCTTTCCTGCTTCAGTATATCCAGGAAGAAGTGAGGAGCCACCAGCAAACACCCCACTGTCCTCAAAAGAGAGCCTGTGTAGTTTTCCTCTGGTATCAGATTCCAGCATTGAAAGGCACACCCAGTGCTCCTTCCCCTTGGTCGCAATACCTGAGGCAGCCTGGTCGGGCCATCAGGAAGTCAGGGAGGATTTTATTTGTTTTGAAAGACATAAAAAATAGATTTCCTTTTAAGTATTAGTTAGCAGTTTTCTTATGTTTTCTAAAATGAAGATTTTAAGAATTATTTTTTAAATCTTGGTGTAGCAGTACATTATGCAATGATGTTTATGGATAAATGTGGAAAATTTAAAACCGTATGAATGAAATTCTTGCATATTTGCTTGCTAGTTTGGATCACTGTTAGAAGAGGAGAAGAACGTGATCCAGCATCCGGATGTTGTTTTAATAACTTTTTCAGTATTTTCTTATTTTCCCTCCAAATCTAGATCCCAAATTACAGAAATGCAGTCATTGTAGCTAAGTCTCCCGATGCTGCAAAAAGGTAAATAAGCTGGACGTGTACAAAGTTCCCTTTGGGGAACTTCTGTAGTGAGAAAGGGCTGTCTGGGAGGGGGCCTGCTGAAGCCTGCTGGCTCGGCCCTGCCCACGCCACCGGCCTCTCCCCGCATGGCTCTGTCTCTAGTCGAAAGGGGAGCGTTTCCTGAACCACTCGCCATTTTCCTCTGGGCGAGAATGAAGTTCTTCCCTAAAGGTCTCAGGCACAGGGAAACAGTAGGGCGATGAGCATTTTCTAAGCAATTGGCCTTTGTTTTTGATTGTGGTAAAAAATAATATAAGAACACATTTGCCATTTCAACCTTTTTACATGTGCAGTTCAGTGACATTAATTACATTCCCTGTGTTTGCGTCCATCACTGCTGGCCATTTCCAGTTTTTTCATCACCCTTAACAGAAACTCAGTGGCCCTTCAGCAGTAACTGTCCCCCTCCCGCCTCCCACCCGCCCTGGGAACCACTAATGGACTTCAGTCTCAATGCATTTGCCTGTTCTGGATAGTCCATGTTAAGTGGATCATACAGCACCAGGCAATTGTTTTAAGACCCCATTTTGAACAAAATTCTTTCTTCTGATGATGACTGAGAGAATATTGGACAAAAGATAGAAACAAAGTTAGACACTAGCCCAGACCCCAACTCCTGGGCCTCTTGGGGTGCTTCCATCCTGACCTGACCGCACATTTTGATTTGTGTAAATAATTCCTTTGTGTGCCCCTGAAAGGTTGAATGATGTTTTTGTTTTATGATATTAAAGCAATGAAATGGTTTTTCCCCCGCAGATGTCACCATTTCCCTTTGTCTTTCTTATAGGGCCCAGTCATACGCTGAGAGACTGCGTCTGGGGTTGGCCGTCATCCACGGAGAAGCCCAGTGCACAGAGCTCGACATGGACGACGGACGGCACTCTCCGCCGATGGTCAGGAATGCCACGGTGCACCCAGGCCTGGAGCTGCCATGTGAGATGAGCTCCAATCTTGTTTTGTAAACAGTAGAAGGGTTTGAACAGTGTATGTAGCTAGGAGTCAGTGCCCATGTGGACGCATGCTGTCTGACCATTTTAAATAATTGGATGGTATTGCACCAGTGTCCTCTTTTATAAAAGGAGACTGTATGTGTTACACACATTTGGAGACTAAAAAGATCAAACCAAAAAGAAAAAACATCTAACCCGTTGCTGTGGAGTCAGTTTCGACTCATGGTAACCTCACGTGTTACAGAGTAGAACTGCAAAATAGGGTTTTCTTGGCTGTAATCTTTATGGAAGCAGATCACCAGGCCTTTCTTCCACAGTGCCACTGGGTGGGTTTGAACTGCCAGGCTTTAGGTTAGTAGTTAAGCGCAAACTGTTTGCACCACCAGGGACCTTGTAAGGACATTTGAGCTAATCTGGGTGGCCTTTAGCAGCCAGCGAGCATTAAATAATTTTCACTTTAGTACAAAAAAGCTGCATGTGTGATGATGTGAAATCTTAAGCTTTTACACTTTGCGAAGATGGGTGAGAGCAACCAGCGATCAGATGCCAGGCGTTGCCGTCAGGTCATTTTCCCGCTTATTTTAGTGATCTAGCCTGTTCTCCTGATACGGCGAAACCTGCGAGCGCTGGAACTTGCTGGGACTGCCTTGTTTTTCTGGGTCTCACAAGTGTTCTGCCTTTGACGGGGTGCAGTCTTCCCACTTTTCTGTCGCTTGTTTTATTGGAAAATATTTGAGTTTTCCTTCTCTGACAGGTTTCCGCCTTACACAGGTTCTGGCTTTCGCGGGTTTTACGGTACCCAGCTCACTTGCCGTGACTGACACAGCAGCGTAGAAGCTCTTTACTTCCACGGACTGCTGAGTGGTGTTAGCTAGAACTCTGCACTGGGAGATATTTTATGCTTTTTAGAGTAAGGAGATCATTTCTTTTCAGAATCTATTTGCCATTCCTCAAAAACACACAGATTAATAAGATGAAGAACCGTTAGAACAGTGGCACCTCAGAAAGATCATTTCAGAGAGGCTCCTGCCCAAGGTGTCACCATTTGGGATTTTTTTTTTGGCTTTGTCTTATATAAAAATCCCCTGGGATTTCTATATAAGAGAAATAAGCCATATACTCATTTTTTTAATGTAAAGTTTTGGTATCGCAGTATTTTATTTATTTATTTTTTGAGGATTTCATAATTAAAGTTTTTAAATAGCTAATACATATTTCAAAAGTTATAAAGTGTAAAAGCCTCCACAATGGAAAGCCCCTCCCCTGCCCCTTCTCCTCCCCTAGCTCCTTGGGTCCTCCGTGCGCTTGCTTTCCTGTGTCTCCATCCAGAGACTTTATGCGTAGATAAGCACATATGTATTTCTTTTTCTCGCATTTTCCCACAAATGGTAGCATATTATACACATTGTTCTGCCCCTTGCGTTTTTCGTCCAGTAGCTCTTCCTTTTCAATACATAGAGATTTCTTAGTCTCTTTTAGTTTTATGGTGTTCTGTTTTATGGCTTGTACCATAACTTACGTAACCAGTCCCCTGTTGAACATGTAGGTTTTTTCCTATCTTTGGCCATGAAAAATAAGCTCCGATTGTCACAAACATCTGCTGAGCCCTTGTCATGGGCCAAGAGCTGTTCTAAGCACCCCACATGTGTCATCCCGTCGGTCCCACACGACCCTGTGTGGAGGTACTTCTTTACCCTCATTCTGCCGCAAGGAAACAGACACAGCCAGAAGCGTGGAGCCAGGTTTGGGATGAGGCCACGGGGCTACACAGTCTACACTTCTTTGTTATTTAGTTTAGTATTTGGAAATAATTTCAGACTTAGAGAACGCTTGAAAGAATAATACAAAATTCCGGCATACCCTCACTCAGAGTCCCCAGTTGGACACTTCCCACGTTTACATGAACATTCTCACTTATGTACGTGTTGTTTTTTTCCTAAACCATTTGAGAGTGAGTTGCAGACTTGATGTCCCTTTATTCCAAAATACCTCAGTGTGTATTTCCTAAAAACAAAGACACTCTCTTACATAACCACAGTATAATGATCAGACTTGGAAACTAACATTGTTATAATATTATCTAAGCTGCCAATCTTATTCAAATTTCACCTTTGTCCTTCAGTAAAAGAGAAGAGTGTTCTGATCCTGGGTCCAGTCCAAGACTGAGTGGATCCAGTCCAAGACTGAGTGGATCCAGTCCAAGACTGAGTGGATCCAGTCCAAGACTGAGTGGATCCAGTCCAAGACTGAGTGGATCCAGTCCGTTTAGTTGTTGGTCGCTGGTTTCCTTAGTCAGTGATGGCGCCTCTGGTCTTCGTCTGTGCCCCCCTCGCTCGAGGCAGACAGACAGGGCGGTTATTCTGTAGAGCAGCCCTTAGTGGGCATTCGTACGGGTTCTCATGATGAGAGTCGGCTTACATGTTTTTGGCAGGAGTATCACAGGAAGCAATGTGGTGTGTCCTGTAATTGGTGATGCTGATCGCGATCCCTCGGTTAAGGTGGTGTCTGGCAGGTCTCTCCACTGTCAAGTTATTCTTCTTCCCCTTTTAATTAATAGTACCTTATAGGGTCACTGTGAGTCAGAATCGAGTTTGTTTTTTTTTTTTACGGGGGAGAATGTTGAGACTATGTAAATGCCCTGTTCCTCATCCAACTTCGCACCTATTGATGGTTCTTGCCTGAAATGATTATCATGATTGTTGTCAAATGGTAATGTTTCTAATTCCATCGTTCCTTCTATACTTATTGGTTGATGCTCCACTATAAGGAGGAGTTTCCCCTTCACCGCTTTTATTCACTCATTTATATCAGTATGAATTCATAAAGTCTTATTTCTTTCCATTCCTGTTAAATCATCTATTTTTTCTTTTTCTCCATTATTTATTTTATTTTTTAAAAATATTTTCTTGTGTTTTAGGTGAAAGTTTACACAGTGAATTAGGTTCCCGTTTAACAACCTTTACACACATTGTTCCCTGACATCGGTTACAGTTTTCACAGTGTGTCGGCCTTCTCATTATTTCCCTTCTGTTTGCTCTGTTTCTGCTGATCTAGTTACCCTTCCCCTCCTTGCCTTCTCATCTTTGCTTTTAAGTAAATATTGACTCTTCGGTCTCATATAGTTGACTGTTTAAGGGAGCACATTACTCGTGGGGTGTTATACACATCGCCATCAAGTCAATTCCAACTCACAGCGATGCTCTAGGGCAGAGTAGAACTGCCCCATTGGGTTTCTAAGGAGCAGCTGGTGGATTCAAACTGCCGACCTTCTGGTTAGCAGCCAAGCTCTTAACCACTGCGCCACCAGGGCTCCTAAGCCAATCTGTTATTTGGCTGAAAGGTAACCTCCAGAAATAGCTTCAGTTCCCACTGCTGTTGATCAATTCCAGCTCATAGGGACGCTATAGGGCAGAGTAGAACTGCCCCATAGGGTTTCCAAGGCTGTAATCTTTATGAAAACAGACTGCCACATCTTTCTCCCACTTTATAAACTTAGCTAAGAGAATTCTGAAAAACGTTATTTCTTGTATGTGTCATTGCACTTTTCGAATGAAATATGCTTTATATTTATATGCCAGTTACAGAATATGTTTCAGTAGTTCATTTATTAGTAGTAAATGATAAAGATATTAGAATGTATGACAAGGCCCAAAGAGACTAATTCACCCTTGGAGTCTTTGCGTTTTTTAAAGAGGTGAATTATAGTGTATTTTTATATTTTATCTTCCTTTAAGCCATTCTTTCAGTGCAGTAGTTCTCAACTGAGGTCAGTTTTGCCCCCCTGGGGAACACTTGGCAATGTCTGGAGACATTTTTCATCGTCAGAAGGGGCGGATGGGTGATGGAGGTGCTGCTGGCATATCACAGAGTGGGTAGAGCACAGAGCTGTTGCTCAACACCTAGAAGAAGACCAAACCCATTGCCTTCGAGTCAATTCCAACACGTAGCAACCCTATAGGACAGGGTAGAACTGCTTCGCAGGGTTTCCGAGGAGTGGCTGGTGGATTCGAACTGCCAGCCATTTGGTTAGCAGCTGAGCTCTTAACCACTGCTCCACCGGGGCTCCGAAGATGCAACGAATTATCCAGTCTATAATACCCGTAGTGCTGGGGCAGAGAAGCCCTGTTTTAGAGCAGTTTGTGAAAAGTGAAGTTATATGAGTGAAGGAACTAGACCTGAAAGTTCCTCCATTTTGGTAAGGTAGACATGATACCTCACTAACAGCGAGGGCAGCTGAAAACTTGAAAGGAAGCGTGTCAGTGGTTCAGGTCCACTGCTCTGGGTGTGCCACAGTTTGTGTCACGAAAATGAAAGGAAGTTACCTTTTCTGGCTTGGTTTTCCTGGCTTGTTAATTTTACAAGTGAAGATGTGGTTTTCACCACTGAAGTGAAAACAGACGCTAGCTCCTCTTGAGTATCTGTTAAATGCACATTTTGACTTGTTTGCGGGTAGGTAGGGTTATGAGCTTGAAATCAATTTCAATTCTAGTTCTGGTTTAGACCTTATTTTATTTCCTATATCTCTTTTTAACATCAGTCTATTGATAAAGTTTGATATTCCACTGAACTAGAAATAGACCAAAGTCAAGACAGATAAGGATAAATGAGTTCCCCTAGTCCTTCCTGCCCTTTTTAGCAGGGGAAGCATTGGCTGATTGACTCCGGGGAAGAGGAGTGAGTGTTCTTGTTGTAATCTAAGCGTGGTTGTAAATTCAGTGTTGTTTTACTTGGAAAAAGCTAACTTTAAAAGCAAGAGGCAATTTCCTACTTCCTTCCTAATAACGTTGGAAATCATCTGATGAAGACATTTTTACTGCAGTGAATTGATTTAGCTTTCACAGTGATTTTTGGCCACGAGTAATGTTGCACAGTTTATTTTGTTCTTAAACAAACTGAGTTTTGTTTGACAGAATGGAGAGAGCAGAATGTTAAATGCTGGGTAGCTTTAACACCCTTTGTGTCTTTAGCCTTGAGTGCATACGTTACTTTTACTAAAAAAAATGGAATTGTTAGTGCTTGTTTTCTGAATCTGCTATTAGAAAACTGTTGGCATTTTCTCAGCCTGTTTTCCTCTACCCTGTAGGAGAGCTTTTACAGTGCATTTCCTCATAGTCATGTGGTATTTTTGGTAGCCACCAAATTATGTGGTCGCTGTTCCCCAGATCCTAAACCCGATAGGATAGGGGATGAACAAGCACACAGAGACAGACCCTGACCCTCACCATGCCTGCATTTCTCATTTCAAGCTCACAAGAGCATCTGGGAAACAGGGTTGCAGGAAAGTGCTCGTGAATGCTGCGGTATGCCTTCTGTGCCCGAGTCGCGCTGAGCTGCTGTGGCTTTTTAATGATGGAGGGACGTTGGCCTGCAATCTTTTTATGTAATTATCCTGAATTTCATTCTCTTCCCTCCTCCGCCACCACTAGTTTAATGAATATTTCAGAATAATAACGCGCTTCCAAAAGATGTTAGAATACTTAGCCTGTTCTTCTGAGATAGTCTTTCTTTTCCCTCAATTTACCAACCTTTTTTTTCTTTTATGGTACTTCAGATGAAGGTTTACGGAACGAACCGCTTCTCATTAAACAGCACACGTTGTTTTACGACGGCGGTTACCAACCCCACGCCATGTCAGCACTCTCCCTTCTCCACCTTGGGTTCCCTGTCACCAGCTTTCCTGTCCCCTCCTGCCTCTTAGTCCTTGCCCCTGGGCTAGTGTGCCCCTTTAGTCTTGTTTTGTTTATGGGATCAAGGGTGAACCTCAGGAGTGACTTCAGTACTGAGCTAAAAGGGTGTCTGGGGGCGATACTCTTGGGGTTTCTCCAGTCTCTGACAGGCCTGTAAGTCTGGTCTTTTTGTGTGAGTTAGAATTTTGTTCTACATTTTTCTCCCGCTCTATCTGGGACCCTCTGTTGTGATCCCTGTCAGAGCAGTCGGTGGTGGTAGCCAGGCACCATCTAGTTGTACCGGACTCAGTCTGGTGGAGGCCGTGGTAGCTGTGGTCCATTAGTCCTTTCAATTTACTAACCTTTTTTGAGAATGAACTCGTGGTTCCTTTCTGTTTCCTGTAGTTTGGTAAGTACACTGATGCGCCTTTTCCAGGTGCAAATTTTGTAGTGAGATAAGAAGCCTCTAGTTTAAGGGCCAATTAAACTTGGAGAAGATGATAGACTTGTAGTTATTGTCTTCAAGTTCCTAAATTTCAGGAAACTGATTATGTCAGTAGTGCAATTATCTGATAACAGGTTACATTGTCAAAATGAAGTTACATTGGATTAAAGTGAAGAAAAGCCATCTCTCTCTTTTTTTTTTTTTTATCTTATTTTTGTTCTTGTTGAGAATATACCAATTTAACCATTTCTATATGTACAGTTCAGTGACACTAATCACATTCAAGTTGTGCAACCATTCTCACCCTCCTTTTCTGAGCTGTTCCTTCCCCACTGACACTGCCCCCTAAGGTTCCTGTCTAATCTTTCGAGTTGCTGTTGTCAGTTTGATGCCATAGAGACAGATCTTAAAAGAGCACGGTGCTCGAGGCAGACATTCTTTACTAGTGAAGCTAAACTGTTGTTTGGTTTTAAGAAGACTTCAGGGGATACTTTTGGTTTAAGGTTTACAGAGTATCTCAGGGCAGTGGTTGGGGGGTTTATCCTGCCTCCCCAGGTAAAGCCGTCTCTCTGTCAGGCAGCCTTTACGTGTGTGGTCTTCTGCAGAATGGCACTGATTCTGCGTTTGCTTGTCTGTCTCAGTGAGAGCGAGATCTTTCTGTTTGGGTGACGTTGCAGAGCTGTGTCTCTGTAGGTGAGCACTTCGATGCTCTGTCCCGGGTCTTCGCAGACCTGGGCACGAGCGGCTGTGGCGCTGTCACACTGCAGTTGGTCTGTACCGAGATGGGCCACAGGTGTATCATGCACACCAGATTGCAAAGATCAGTATGAAAAATGTAATGGAAAAGATCTCAGTACAATTTTATATCGATTACATGTTGAAATGATAGAGATACTGGGTAGGAAAAATACATTAATTTCATCTGTTTCTTTTTACTTTTTAATGTAGCTGCTAGCAAATGTAAAATTGCATATATGGCTCACATTCTGTTTCAGGCAATGCTGCTCGAGACAGCTCTGAGAGACCCCAGGCTCCCTGGGGGGGTCTGCACTTCCTGTCTGTACAATGGCTTCCCCACCACTTTGAGGGCACGGGGTTGCCACTCCAGTTATCTAGTGACACGTGACTAACCGGGGTCTTGTGATTGGTTTTGTTTTCTAGTGATGATGGCTAAAGAGAAGCCACCCATAACTGTGGTTGGAGATGTCGGCGGGCGCATTGCAATCATCGTGGTATGATTATCTGTCGTTCCTTGCTCGCGTGTGGAGGTGGTGCTGCTGGCTCCGTCAGGAGGCTGTCCCCGTTGGATTCTATCTCTTGTATCAATGATAGGCTTAAACAGGCCCATCTGTGCTTTCCCCCCCAAACTCCCTTAGGACAAGTAGCAGAAATTTTTATATAGACAAATGGATTAAAGTGTACCCAACAGATGTAAAAAGAACACAGTAACTCCCATGAGAAGATTCCTCCCCACAACGTGTATCTGCCGGGTTCCAGGTGCCAACAAAAGCCGCTGACCTAAGCAGCCCTGAGCACAGAGGATGAGCTGTTCCATTTTTGCAAGCGAGCACGCGTGTCCCAGTGCAGACTCCTTCTGTACTTGACATGTGTTTGCTTCCGGCTCTCAGTGGCCTTGCTGGGCCAGAGGGTCAGTCCCTTACAGCAGCTCACTTTATTTTCTATTTTCCTCTCATTTAACTTTCTCTTGAGGAAAAAAAATGGCTTTGCCAGATGGGTGTGAAATGAGAAATGTGGAACTGTGTCTTGACAATCCTAAACACCAGCTGTAAATGTCACCTGGGTCTGCCAGAAGGCTCCAGTGCTCTCTGCTCTGACGGCCACCCAAGGCACGACTGGCAGTACCCTGGTTCCCATTTCTGGACGTTCAGACTTGGGCGCAGGCCAGGAGCTCTGATTTGTGATTGGGTGCCCTTTGCACCTGAGCTCTGAAAGGAAGCGCAGAGGAGAGCAGAGAGGTGTGTGTGTGGTCTGGGCTGCGGAAGGGGTGCCCTCACTCTCAGTCTGCTCTCCTCTCAGGATGACATCATCGATGACGTGGAAAGCTTTGTTGCTGCTGCGGAGATCCTGAAAGAAAGAGGAGCTTACAAGATCTACGTCATGGCCACGCATGGCATCCTGTCTGCAGAGGCCCCCCGCCTGATAGAGGAGTCTTCTATTGATGAGGTCGGTCTGCCTCTGAGGGCCTGGGACGTTCCGCCTGAGCCAGCTCTGCTGCTGTGTTTTCTGTAAATAGTAAAATGACTCAGTTGGTATAAATTGCTTAATCTGCAAAATATCAAAAAAACCAAACCTGTTGTCTTCAAGTAGATTCCGACTCTTACCAACCCTACAGGGCAGAGTAGAACTGCCCCATAGAGTTCCCAAGGCTGTAATCTTTACGCAAGTAGACTGCCCCATCTCTCTCTCACAGAGCAGCTGGTGGGTTCGAACCACCAACCTTTCAGTTAGCAGCCAAGTGCTACCCATTGCCATCAAGTTGATTCCAGCTCATAGCGACCCTATAGGACAGAGTAGAACTGCCACATAGGGTCTCCAAGGAGCGGCTGGTGGATTCGAACTGCCAGCCTTTTGGTTAGCAGCTGAATGCTTAACCACTGTGCGACCAGAGCTCCAATCTATGAAATAGTGCCCGTGAAATAACGCTGCTGCTGGCTAGTGATTTCTCGGGGCAGATGTATACATAGGACTATATGTCCGTCTTCATAAAGATCTGCTTCAGTGCTTCAATATAACTGGACCCTAGAGCAGCCTTCCTGTCAAGACTTGCGTGCTCCCCCAGTTACATAAAACTTCTGCGCAGTGCTAGGGCTCACCTGTTGTTGTCGCATGCAGACCGTGACTTTCTAGACCGGAGTTCCATGGTTTGAGCCTGTGACCTTCGCCTGGTGTAAAGCTGGTTAAGTTTAGTTTGTAAAAACTATCCTCAGTGCAGTAAGGTTTCAGGGTGGGAACTTGAGCCATAGCCCAGTACCAAACGTGATATAAACAGCTCCGTGTGACTGGCTTGGGCACACGTAAGTCACAGCGTTTATTTTCTCTTGCTGTACACCCAGGTGGTGGTGACCAACACCGTCCCTCACGAGGTGCAGAAGCTGCAGTGCCCCAAGATAAAGACTGTGGACATCAGCTTGATCCTCTCTGAAGCAATCCGGAGAATCCACAACGGAGAGTCCATGTCGTACCTTTTCCGAAACATCACTGTGGATGACTAGCTTTCGCAGTGGGCTTGACCCTGGTACTCCTGCAGGAAACATGTTGAAAGCAGTGCCATCAGTTATGTACGCGGTGTTCCCCTTCACAGGAGGACTGGAAATAGCCCGGAGTCAGTGTCTCTCACCAAGCTTGGTCGGAGGCAGGAAGATACAGTCAAGGAGACAGAGCTAACGGATAAGTGACATGCCTTAAGTGTCTGCCATCGTCATCCCTGTTTCTTAAACCAAACTTACAGACTCTTTCCTGGAAAGAATCTGGAAGTCTGGTTGCTTTTGACAGGGGGCTAAAGGCAGATACAGTCAACCCTGTACCATTCATTCAGTGTTTGAACTCCAGGGCGATGGAGAAGTTAATGTTCACCTGTTTCGGGAAGCTGGGTGTCCCTGGCACTGTTTCTGTTCCAGTTGTCCTCGCTCCAGTTCAGTTAACTCCATCTAAGTCTTTCATAGAGAATCATATTTTTCTTCCAGAAACTTGTGCCCTCAGCCAGTGAATAATGAAGTGCTGTTACTTGTAGCAAGGATGCCGGATTAGAGAGTAACATCTTGTGTCTGGCTATCTGCATTGCTCTTACGTTGCAAATAAAAGAACTTGTCTCGCTAGTCTCTGTACTGCATGGCCGAGCTACCTGCCCGTGGTGGGAGCCACTGCCTGTCTAGACTGCAGGAGACTGTGGCTATTCAGAAAGGGAGGCCAGCGGCCTGGCTGCTCAAGACCCTCGGCAGAAGTCTGCTTCTGCAGGTGCCGTCCCCTTCCTGAGCACTGAGGTGAAATCCTAGTTGAGTCAGATGTTTAAAAAAAAAAACCCAAAAAACTCATTGTGCTTTTTCCTGTGTGGTGGATGACAGGATGCTTAGGTTGAACACACTACTTATTTTTTATATTTTTTAAATTTCATTGTTTTTGTTGTTGTGAATATACACAGCAGGACTTACACCAACTCAATAGTTAGATCGCACTTTCTCAGTACTGCATCCAGACACTGTCCCCGACATTTTAGATGACATAGTCACACTTTTGGTTTATACCACCTTTGTCAGGTCAGGCACTGCTGCACACATACCCGAAACCCGCTGCTGTCGAGTGGATTCTGACTCATAGCAACCCAGTAGGACAGAGTAGAACTGCCCATAGGGTTTCCAAGGCTGTAATCTTCACAGAAACCGACTGCCACATCTTTCTCCCTCAGAGCGGCTGGTGGGTCCGAACCATCAACCTTGCGGTTAGCGGCTGAGCACGTTAATCACTGCGCCACCAGGGCTCCTTGCTGCACGCCCAGGCTCTCCTTTTGGTCTGAGCCAAGCCAGGACTTGATGTAATAGGAACGAGGAGTGTCTGCTAGGAAACAAACTGTGATTGCTTATT
Source organism: Trichechus manatus latirostris (assembly GCF_000243295.1). Classification (NCBI taxonomy): domain Eukaryota; kingdom Metazoa; phylum Chordata; class Mammalia; order Sirenia; family Trichechidae; genus Trichechus; species Trichechus manatus. The sequence continues at coordinate 6,174,295 of NW_004443964.1, forward strand.
GGTCCTGAGGGAGGGAAGGGATAATTTATTTGTACAGTTGCGTTTCTTTGCAGGGAAGTTTCCTTTATATTCCCTTTCCTAATGACAAGCCCATAATCAAGACTTGAAGCACATTAGCTTTTTCAAGCAAACAAAGTCACCGCCTGCTAACAGTCCAAGCGTGGTGGGCGAGGAAGACTTCTTCTGAGGCGTCAGGCCAGCGAGCCCTTTGTGGGCCTCTGGAGGCCATCAGTGGTACAAAGGGAGATCGGGAACGGAAAATTGAGGTTCTTTTCAACTCCACAATCCCACTGATAGCTCCGGTTAATGTTCTGTTTCTTTCCCATAGCTCTCCGGAGATTTTTAGATGTGCTTAGCAAAAGCAGTCAGTAGAATACACAGGATCTCCTGGGACTGGTATCTACTGCTGTTTCCGTGGGCATTTGGTGAGTCCTAGAATGTGACTGGGAGACCCTGGTGGTGCAGTGGTTGAGAGCATGGCTGCTTACCAAAAGGTCGGCCGTTGGGATCTGCCAGCCACTCCTTGGAAACTCTATGGGGCAGTTCTACTCTGTCCTATAGGGTCACTATGAGTTGGAATCGACTTGATGGCAACAGATTTTTTTTTTTTTTTGAGTATGTGACTGGCAGTGCTAAGACCTCAGGAACAGAAGAGCGGAAACGACTCCAGGAGCTGGTGTCTGGTCAGAGCTAGTGCGGCCGTTCGCACTGCTAACGTTTTTCCAGAAAATTGCTGAACTTAGAATTGAGAAAGTGGATCCCTGGGTCCAGCCCACTAGCTGTCCCTTCCAATACAGCTGATGGTCAGCCCCCAAGGGTTTAACTTTGTGATCCTGGCCCTAAGCTTGCTGAAGTAAGTGCATCCGTGCGTGAAAGACCTGAAGAACTCGTTCTTTTGGTGACAGAGCCATCTGTTCAAAGGCCATTAGAGGGCCTACTGTGTACTGGGTACTGCCCTGAAGGAGGTCGTAGTAACCGAACCCCGGGCCCAACAGACATTTCAGTTCTAACGAGCTTACACTTTTGGGGGGGAGGGGGGAGGGGCGTGTTAAATAGTACCAGCTCTGAGCAAACTGAAACTCTGCATTTGGAGAGTTGAAATAATTGGCTGACGGGGTACAGGCACGCTCATAGGTTTTCTTTAAGTAGCTTTAATGAATTTACATACTGTTCCTGAGGTTCTATTTAAACATTTTCTGGAAGAATCTGGGCTGGGAGGAGCTAGGCCTCCGTTGCTGTGAGGGTCCCAGGCTCTAGCGTAGTTCCAGAAGCGCTGGCGCCTGCCGGGAGGAGTCAGTTTTGAGCCGGATGAGGCCAGTGCTCACAGAAAAGGTCTGCCATCCGTGGCTAATTGGAGCCACCTGGTGGTGAGTGAGCTTTTCCAAGTTGTCCTTCCATCTGATTGAACAAAACGACTCGAGAACTGTCCCCAAAGGGCCAAGATCTCAGGACTGCATTCCTTGGATAGCCACCACCGTCCTCAGGAACGGAAACAAGTCTCACAGCAGTAAGGGTCCGCGGTTGCCACGACCACTTATATCTTCCCGTCCCTAGTGGGGCCCCAGGGTGGGTGAGTCCGGGGCCTTTTCTAGCTCAAGGAGTTGGATAGAATTTAGTTTGAACTTTGGGAAACTCCCCACCCAAACTGATGTGGGCCCCCAGACAAATGCCTTGGCCCAGCTCCAGAGCGCCGCCTTTGGGAGCATTTACTGAAATAAAAATCACTGGCGCCTTGGGATCTGGACCATGCTTCCCCGGATCCCGTGGCGACAGACACCCTTTTGATTTTGAGGGTGGCTTTTGCCCCGGCGGCGCTGGTCCCCTCATCTCCGGCTTTCCGGGGGGCGCGTTCTCACGCCGAATCCTGGGGGCGCGCGGGGGGCGACCACAACCGGGAACGAACGGGGTGCCCTCGTTCCAAACGTCCGCGGTCGTGAGCTGCGGAAGGCTAGGGCGCGATCGCGGAGGGTCGCGGTCCCCAGACCCCGCCCCCTCGGGCGCGGATCCGGTGGCTACCAGGCCAGCTCCCTGCCGTGACTGTTCCCGGCACGCTGGGCACAGGGGCAGGGGCGCCCCGGGGCCTCACAGGGTCCCCAAAAGGCCCCACTGGCGCGGCGAGTGAGCGGCCGGCCACCTCTCCCCTCGAGGGCACGGACCGCTCCCCGGAGGGTGCACGCCACTGCCGACCATGGCGGCCACCACGGTCTCCCTCCGGGAGCTGGCCGACTTGGCTATCGGCACCCCCGAGGTGGGCGCCGTCAACTTCACCGCCCTCCATACGCTAATCGTGGCCATACTCAAGAAGCTCAACCTCCATGAGGCCCAGACTGACTTCAAGTCCCAGGCCCTGGAGCAGGTCCAGTACCACGGGACCCCCCAGCCCTCCATCAGCGCTCCCCAGCTGTCCCTGCCCAAGGAGAGGAGAAGGAGCATGAGCAAAGTGTCGCCCCACGTGCTGGAGAGCCAGGTGAAGGACCTGGGCGGGCAGGTCCAGGACCTCAGCAAGCAGCTCAAGACCATGGAGACCCAGGTTCAGGGCATCGTCACCCACGTGCAGCACTTCACCTCCCAGGCCATCGGGATGGACCCAGACGTCCGCGAGTGGCTGGAGGAGAAGTTGGTGCCTACGATGATGCCTGAGCAGGGAACAGCTACCCTGATGCCCGAGAAGATGCCGCCCACCACGCCGACGCCCGAGAAGAAAACCACCACCCCGCTGGTGCCTGGGAAGTCAGTGACCACGGTGACGCCGGAGAAGAGGTCGATGACCGCAGTGATGCCTGAGAAGGTGACGACCACGATGATGCCCGAGAAGCCAGAGAGTGTGTCGTTGAGAGTCCTGAAGGACAAGGAGGAAGCCGAAGTCAGCATCAACCAGGTGAGCGAGCGGGGCTGCAGCCGTGCAGACCTTCCGCAGGTTTGAGCCCCCTCTCCAGCCCCGGCTGGAGCTTCGTCTCCGCACCCCGACTACCACAGGTAGCAGGTATCCCGCCTTAGAGAGGCACAGGGACAGCGGGGCTCAGGCCTCAGTGCGATCTGATCCCATCTGCCCGTGCTCTCTCTTGCAGGCCATGGGGCTGCTCCAGGACGTCATAGAAGAGGTGCAAATCCTGAAGGAAGCCCACCAAAAGGCACAGGAGCTTCCTGAGAAGGCCCAGGTGAGCCCCCCCACCAGCCTCCCTCCACCTCTGTTTACACGTGGTTCACCCGCCATTATCAGACACCCAGGGATCTCGAACTGACCCAGAGTCAGAGTGTTCTTAGAGCGAATTCCCGTTTTCAAAGGATAAAGAAATAAGGTGGCGGGTATCGAGAGCTAAAGCGCAGCCTAGAGGAGGAGGGTCGGTGAACAGTCTCCAGAACCAGCTGCCTGAGGTCACGCACAGTTACTGCAGGTGGAGATTTCCACGGGGATTTTTGTTTTCTGGGGGAGAGAAAGACACATCGTTCTGCATAAGCATTTTCAAATGAACAATTGGAAACACAGTGTGCTCTTAGAAGGGGCTAGTAAACAATGCTCCCCTTTCAGACCTCTAGGCCTGGGTAGAGGATGAGGAGATGGAAGAAAAAGCAGGAGGAATGAGAAAGAAAGCAATGGGGGGAGCGTGAAGAGAGTCTACACAGCGCAGACTTTCTGACCCAGTTGAAGCGCCTTTTGTTCCTTACAGTGCCTGAGGGTTTACTGGTGGGGAGGATGAGATGAAGCCCAGGGCCGAGGTTCCCACTCCGCGTTAGCACTCACTCGGCATGCTGACTCCCAGGAGCACCTCAGCCCACCCTGGGCCCCCTCCTCAGTGCTGGCCGGGCGACACGACTAGGATCCTGGTTTGGCCGGCTGCCTTTCTACCCTCCACGGCCCTACCAGCCACGGACCTCCTTTCCTCTTCTCCCCTGCACTGGACGAGCATGCGCGCATGCGCGCACGTGTGTGTGTGTGTGTGTGTGTGTGTGTGTGTGTGTGTGTGGTGGGTGGGTGTGTGTGAGCAAAAGTGCCAATGTGTGTGAGTGTGCATAGTGTCAATGTATATGAGCATGTGTGTGAATGTGAGTGCACGTGTGTGTGTGTGTGTGTGGATGTATGTGTGCAAGCACACACGTGTGTGTGTGTGTGTGTGTGTGTGTGTAGGGGCCACACAGGAGGAGCTGTTGTGGTCCTCCACCTCCAAACTCTTCCTCCAGATTGTCCTGGAAAAGCGGATTGAGGAACTGGAGAAGCAGGCCAAGGAACGGGACTACATCCTGGTAATACCTGCCCCTTCTGTGGAAAGGGTCCTCAGGCAGGTGGGGGAATGATGGTCACCCCAGCCTGGTCTCCCTCAGGAGCGCCTCCAGACTCCCACTCTGGATTTCTGCGTCTCCTCAAGCAGGGTGATGTGCGCCCTCTGCCTCTCAGGGCGCTGCCCCTGGGCTAAGGGAAATCTCTTCCAGCCATGCCCAGTGCTCCACCCAGGGCCCATATAGGACTGCGAACATATCACCCAAGACTTGCTGGCCACTTGGACAGTGAGTTCTCCCTGGGGCGAAGGCTGTGGAAGGCCCCACCTCTCACTGAAGCTTCCCGGGAGTAAACTAAGGGTGTGTGTGTTTGGGGTCCCCGGTGGCACAGTGGTTAAGAGCTCAGCTGCTAACCAAAAGGTTGGCAGTGTGAATCCACCAAGCGCTCCTTGGAAGCCCTATGGGGCAGTTCTACTCTGTCCTATAGGGTCGCTATGAGTTGGAATCGACTCGACGGCAACAGGTTTGTTTGTTCTTGGTGTGTGTGTCTGTTATTGTCAGGACCAAGTGGGCCGGAAGCTGAGTCTGATTCCTGTTGGAGACGAAGCCACCATGGTCACTTGGGAAGAGCTGGAGCAGGCCATCACTGACGGCTGGAAGGCTTCTCAAGTGGTAAGCAAAGGGGGAGGCCTGGGAAGGGGTCTCGGGTGCAGCCCACAGAACCTCCTCCCTTCTCAGAAAAGCACACCCATTGCTGTCAAGTCGATTCCAACTCATAGCGAACCCATGTGATAGGGTATAACTGCCCCGTAGGGTTTCCAAGGCTGTAATCTTTATGGAAGCAGACTGCCACATCTTTCTCCCATAGAGTGGCCAGTGGGTTTGAACTGCCAACCTTTCAGTTAGCAACTAAGCGCTTAACCACTGTACCACCAGGGCTCCTTCACAATGGCATAGTATTCCGATATATGGATGTTCATAATTCATTTCACAAGTTCACAAGGTCCCTATTATGGATATTTTTAATGTTTTCCTCCAATTTTACAGCAAACAACATTCCAACGTAACATTCACATATGTGAATATACTCATAAAATAAATTCTTAAAAATGGAATGGGCATTTGTGATTTTGCTAGCTCTTGCCAGGTTACCTTCCACGAATGTTGCTCCAATCTAGACTCCCACCAGCAATGTAGGAGAGAAACTGTTTCTAGAACAACAACCCCACCAGCACTGTGTCGGCACCCAATGTTTTGAGCTTTGCCAACCGGTTGGGTGGACAATGGTACTGAGTGCAGTTTTAATTTCCTCTCGTAGCTTTTCACGCTTCCTTTCTAGTCTTTCCTGAAATGCACGAGTCCAAGCATAGAGATGAAGCCTCTTTAGGACCCTTTGCTGGTGGTGAATTTTGCACATGGACATGCGTCTGTCTGTCATGAGGCAATACACAGGATGGCCAAATCGTATTCAAATCCTCAGGCTTTCTTCATCCGAATAAAATCAACGTGCATGTTACCAAATGGCCCTCAAAGGGGAGGAAGAGCTGCACTTCCCTTTGCTTAATGTAACTGGGTTACTCAGACAGGATCACACAAATACAGATATACACAGGCAGGGTGAAGGAAACTTTGGGCACCACCATGTGGCCATCTGGGGAGCAGCAAATGTTGGGTGCCATCCAATTGTTTAGCGACCCCATGTGACAGAGTAGAGCTGCTCCGTAGGATTTTCTGTTTCTTTTCAATAATATTTTGTTGTGTTTAAGGTAGAAGTTTACACAGCAAATTAGGTTCCCATTTAACAATTTCTACACAAATTATTCAGTGATTTTTCACAATGGGTCATCATTCTCATTCATTCCATTCTGGTTGTACCATTTCCAGTATTCTAGTTTCCCTGCCCCCTCACCTTCTTGTCTTTGCCTTAGAGTAATTTTTGACCATTTGGTCTTATATAGATGGTTTTTTTAAAGGAGCTCATTACTCACAGGTGATAGATAGTCTTTATTTTATGAGCCAATTTGTTATTTAGCTGAAAGGTGACCTCAAGGGACAATTTCAGTTTAAGGTTTGAAGAGTATCTCAGGGCAATAGTCTCAGGGCGTTTTCTAGTATCAACTGATCCAGAAAGTCTAGACTTTTAAAGAATTTGAGTGCTGTTCCACATTTTTTTCCCTTTCTATCTGGATCCTTCTATTGTGGCCTTGGTCAGAACAGTAGGCAGTGGTAGGCCGGGCACCATCTATTTCTTCTGGTCTCAGGGTAGACGAGGCCATGGTTCGTAGTCTCTTAGTCCTGTAGACTACTTTCTTCTCTGAGTCTTTGGTTCATAGGGTTTTCTTGGCTGTAACCTTTACGGAAGCAGATCACCAGGTCTTTCGTACGTGGAGCCGCTAGGTGGATTCAAATCACTGACCTTTCAGTTAGCAGCCAAGCGCTTAACAATTTGCGCCACCAGCGCTCCTTTGGCAAACATTATCTGGGTACAAAAGACACCCTGCTAGTTTCCAAGGCTGTTTTCTGAATTCGAGGCCCATCCTCAGAGTATAATAGTGTCAGAAAGAGTTGCAAGAGCAGCCTGGAAACGAAAGGAATGCCTAGAAAAAGGTTGTCTCTCCTTTTGTTTTTTTTTTTTTTTTTTGTGTGTGTGTGTGTGTGTGTGTGTGTGTGTTTGGCCAGAGCTCTTTTACACACACTGTTGACATATTGTTTTTAGTGAGCTGCACATTTTCTCAGGGTAGCAGGAGAGGACACCTGTAAGATCCATAAATAAGCATCTTTAGACGTTCTTACTTCTCCAGAGGTAAGGGAGCATCTGTGTTTTGACAGTTGCTCATAATCGTGAACGACCCCCAAAGCAAACGTGAATAGCTATCCATATGAAAAGATTTTTGAGAAGGAAGGAGATTAAAAAAAAAAAAAAAAAGTTGCAGTTGCGTTGTGTGACTCATGGCGACCCCATAAGGTTTTCAGCGGCTGACCTTCTGGAAGTAGATCACCAGAAGCAAGGGAACAAGCTCTGGTCAGACAAGGAGTTCAGCTGCTGGACAGACTGTAATGAAAGCAAAATGGACAACACACAGCACACCTCAGCCAATTCCTCTTGAATGCATCCTTGGTGGGACCCTTAACATAACTGTGAGGTCAGGATCTTGAGATTGGATGTTTTTAAGATCAACTGTGGGCTCTGGGAGGAGCCCTGGTGGAGCAGTGGTTAAGTGCTCTGCTGCTAACTGAAAGGTCAGTCGTTCGAACCCAACACCACCTCTGTGGGAGCAAGATGTGGCAGTGTGCTTCCATAAAGATTTACGGCCTTGGAAACCCTATGGGGCAGTTCTACTCTGTCCTGTAGGGTGCTCTGAGTTGGAATTGACTCAGTGGCAGCAGGTTAATCTTTGTGGAAGCAGACTGCCACATCTTTCTCCCACCAAATGGCTGGTGGGTTTGAACCGCCAACCTTTTGGGTAGTAGCCAAGCGCTTAACCACTGCGCCACCAGGACTCCTTGTGACCAGAAAAGAGAAGTAAAATTCTATATTTGGTTGACCAAACAGTAGAAAGGAGTTGGATTTTGACCTTGAGCAAGGAGCCTGCACACGTAACAGCCACAGTGCAAGGCGTTCAGTACCAAAGTTGTCAGTTGCAATTGAATCGGCCCCAACTCATGGCGACCTTCTGTATAACAGAAAGAAATGTTACCCGGTGCTGCGCCATCTTCGCAATCATGCAGTGGTTGAGTCCATTGTTGTGGCTGTTGTGTCAGTCCATCTCACTGAGCTTTCCCTTATTATTAGCTGACCTTCTGCTTTACCAAACATGATGTACTTTCCTAGTGATTGGTCCTTCCTGATGATGTGTCCAAAGGAAGGGAGCCAAAGGCTTGCCCTCCTCGCTTCTAAGGAGCATTCTGGATGTATTTCTTTTAAAACTAATGTGTTCATTCTTCTGGCAGTACTGGAGGGAAGGACACAAAGCAGCTGTTTCCAAGTGTTTACCCCAGTCGGCAACTGGGCAGTCCTCCACAACTTGGTTCCCAAACCTGAAGATATTTCGTCTTCTCCTCCCCCTCCTCTTAATGATAAAGGATAAAGGGTTTACCATAACCAGAGGACCCAACCCCAGTGCTCTAGCAAAACTTACTTAAGGGAGGAAAAAGCTTCCCCAGTTTCCTGTGACCAAAGTAATGAACCCGGGTGCCAGCTGGTGCAATCATGACATACATTTAACAATGGAAAAATCTCCCAGTACCCTTTCTGTTGGTCCAGGGACTTTGAGGACAGATGTTCTCTTGCAGAAATAGCATGTCCCAGGTGAAAGACACTTCCTCTTTGGATCTTTGTGGCCTTACAGGCTAAGGCAGAAGGCAAAATTTGTAACTCTTTTATTTTCAGACCTCCATTGATGGAGAGGCAGCAAAAAGTCATTAGTACATTGGACAAGTTTAAAATGGCCAGGACATGATATCACCCTCTATTATAACCTTGAGGAGTCCAGATCCAAACATCTTGGGGACCTAGAAGGCAAATAAAACTGGAGAGCAGGTCATGGGACAATCCAGTCAATTGGTTTAATATAGTTCTTAAAGTTTATGTTCTGTCTCCCAGTATGGTGAGCAGTGTCCAGGGTCTTAAAAGTTACAACTGGCCAGAGATACATCTATTGATTTCTATTCATCCGGAACAAAAGAGAAAGAAGGAAACCCAAGAATCAGAGAAAGAACTGGAATACGGGACTAATTGTCTTCGTGAACCACTACCTCCTCTACCTTGAGACCAGAAAAACTAGATGGTGCCTGGCTAGTGCTGTTCTATCAGGGACACGATCGATGAATCCTGATAGAATGGGAGAACAATGTGGGACAGAACTTCAAATTCTTAAAGAATCCAGACTGCCTGGACCTATTGAGGTTGGAGAAGTCCCAAGACTATGGCCCTGAGCTACTCTTCAAACTTTGAATCGAAACTATCCCCTGAAGTCACCTTTAAACTAAATAACAGTTTAGCTCAAAAAGTAAACATTGTCACCCTTGAGTATCATGTTCTTTTAAAAAAAATTATCTATATTAAGACCAAATGGCTACCCATTGCCATCAGGTCAATTCTGACTCAGTAACCCTAGAGGGCAGAGTAGGACTGCTCCATAGGGTTTCCTGGGCTATAATCTTTATGGGAGCAGATTGCCAGCTCTTTTCTCCCATGGAGTGGCTGGTGGGTCCAAGCTGAGCACTTTAACCACTGTTCCACCAGGGCTCCATAGACCAAATGGACAACAGCTATTCTAAAGCATAGAGGAGAAGGTCGGAGGGCAGGGAGTTTAAGTTAATGGGAGTGGAACAACTAAAACAGAAATATCGAGAATATTGACACAACACGAAGAACATAACCAATGCCACTGATCATTACGTCTATAAACCGTCAAATAGGAACAGGTTTTGCTGTGTATATTTACCCCCGCCCCCCAAAAAAAAACAGGAGTGAAAAAAAAAATGCTGGAGAAGCAAGGCGAATAAGGATGGAAAAAAGGCCAAGTGTGACTCCACCCATGGCTATACTCTGTGGCAGCTAGAGTGAGTGCTCGCCAGTACAGTCACCAGATTAGGAGCTACGGGAGAGGAGATTCCTATTCCTGTATTAACTGAATCCAGATTTTGAACAAGACTATATATTACGTATTTTTGGAATATTGGGGAAATTAACCAAAAACCAAACCAAACGTGTTGCTGTCGAGTTAATTGTGACTGATAGTAACCCTATAGGACAGAGTAGAACTGTCCCATAGGGTTTCCAAGGCTGTAAATCTTTACAGAAGCAGACTGTCACATCTTTCTCCTGTGGAACGCCTGGTGAGTTCGAACTGCTGAACTTTTGGTTAGCAGCTGAGCGCTTAACCACTGCACCACCAAGGCTCAGGTAGCTCTTTGAATTACAGTGCTGGCAAAGACTATTGAATGTACTATGGACTGCCAGGAGAACGAACAAATCTGTCTTGGAAGAAGTACAGCCAGAATGCTTCTTAGAAGTGAGGATGGCGAGAACTCGTCTCATGTACATTGGACATGTTATCAGCAGGGACCAGTCCCTGGAGAGGGACATCATGCTTGGTAAGGTAGAGGGTCAGTGAAAAAGAGGAAGACCCTTGATAAGATGGATTGACACCGTGGCTTCAGCGATAGGCCCAAGCGTAGCAACAATTGTGAGCATGGTGCAGGACGGGGCAGTGCTTCTGTTGTACATAGGGTTGCTGTGAGTTGGAACCAACTCGAGGGCACCTAACAACAACAAGTAGCTCTGGTTGGAATTAGGATTTCCTGTAGTAGAGATCAAGTGATGACTAGTTGGAGATCTTCTGCTTCATGACCCACAGGATAGTGGCGAAGTTTAGGAAGAAGCTTAACAAGATTTAACCTGACTTTAACTAGCTGGGCAGAATAAGTCTGACCTCATGGCGCATCCCCAGGGAAACAGAAATAGGAATTTTGTATTGTACTGAGGTCATGGAAATAGAAGGTCAGGACTTTCAGTTACCGCAGTAGGGAGAGAAAGCGCCAGTTCAGGAGGAACCTCCAGATCCATCCAGGAGATCACAAACTAACAGGTTAACAGGCAAGGGGGAACTTAAAAGAAATGCATCTTGATCAAATTGACAAGAGTAACTCAGAAGATTAGATAAGAACCTTAGGGGGCAGTGAGTTTATGATAATAGAGGAGGAACAGTTTGGAAAAGGAGGATGAGAACGGTTGTACAACTCGAAGAACGTAATCAGTGTCACTAAACTGTACGTGTAGAAATTGTTGAACTGGTGTATGTTCTGTTGTGTATATTTTCCACAGCAACAACAAAAAATAAAATAAAATAAATATATCTTGCCTCAGAATATCTTATTCATTGATTCTAAGATGAACATTTTTTTCCCCCGCATTTTAACATCTTTGAAATCAGGATGTGTCTTAGAGTTGATGGTGTTTTATAATTAGCTGGTGCAGTTTTTTCTTTCCTACTGGTTCATAAAATAATGGTGCATCTTAAGATGATACCATCTTAGACTTGCAGAAGTATGGGGAGAGATAGCATATGGCACACATAGAAAGTTCTCTGAGAGTGACGATCTTAGAAGGTGTAGGGTGTTGAGAAATAGTCTTAACATAGAGTGACTGGCCTCTATGACCCCAAAACACTTGACTTGGGGTGCAGAATGTCAGGGCCAAAGCAATGAGGAGTATTTCCGGTCTCCAGGCTTTCCTCCCAGGAAGGTGGCTGCGTAGCTGCAGTTTGATTATTAGACATTTGGAAGATGAGTCTAAAACATGGATTCTGTTAGGATGTCAATATGGTCATTCGTTATTTTCAATTCCTGTCATCCTCAGTAAGGACATAGGTCTCAGCCAACATCATTTATGAAAACTGTACCAACTTTTCTAGGGCCCCACTTTCCCCCTTACCTCTGTAGCTGTTGTATCTGTTTTTTCAAAATTGCAATGTTTGTTCCGTAAAGCCATGAGTTCTGTTTTAATCACTGTGGTAAACTGAATAATGGTCCCCCAGATGATCCACATCCTAATCCCTGGAGCCTGTGAATATTACCTTACATGGCAAAAGGGACTTCGTATAGATGTGATTAAGTTAAGGATTTTGGGATGGGGGAGATTATCCTGGATTATCCAGGCAGGCCCTAAATGTAATCACAACAGGCCTTATAAGAGGGAGGCAGGGACAACTGTTGGTCTCTACTTGTCCAGAGCAAAAGAGAGAGAAGGACTCAAAGAATCAAAGAAGAAACTAGTCTACAGGACAAATAGTCTATATGAACTGCAGCCTCATCTACCTTGAGACTAGAAGAACTAGATGGTGCCCAGCAACCACCAGAATCCAGAAAAGATGAAGAAAGGGATTCTCCTCTTGGAGCTTCCAAAAGGAACCAGCCCTGCTGACACCTTGACTTTAGCCTAGTCGGACTGATTTCAGACTTCAGACACCCAGGACTGCATGATACAATTTGTGTTGTTTTAAGCTACTAAATTTGTGGTAATTTGTTATACCAGCTACAGGAAATTAGTACACTCCCCCTTTTCCTTTCTGTTCATGAATGATTGGCTAGGCTTGTAAGTTTAGCTGGATTTTTCCTGCCATTTTCTGCTATTTTTGTTTCTGAACAGTGGGCAATGTTCGGGACAAGCCACCTGAAATAATTGTCCTGGAATGATGTTCTGACTTTGGCAATCCTTTGAGTATCTTTTAAAGATTTGCTTAAAAAAAAAAAAAAAAAAGTCTTTCCATGTGGTCAGTGTCCTTGTCTCATTTGTATCATTTGCAGTGATTGATGTTAAGTCCAGTATGCCTTTCTAGGCCACAGGTGGTAGGCAGAACTTTAAGATGGCCCCCAAAATGCCTGCCCGCTAGTGTACAGGAATTGTGTAATCCGCTTCCCTTGGGTATGGGCAGAACTTGTGAATATGATGAGACATCACTCCCATGATTAGGTTACTAATCAGCTGATGCTGAGTTAATCAGAAGGGAGCTTGTGCTGAGTGGGCCTGACCTAATCAGGTGAGTTCTTTAACAGAAGTCGAAGCATCAGAGAGATAGTCTTCTCCTAGCCTTGAAGGAGTAAACTGCCTATGGAGGCGGCCACGTGGCTAGGATCTGAGGGTGCCCTCTAGGAGCTGAGAGTGACCCCCAGCCAACAGCCAGCAAGAAAATGGAGACCTCAGTCCTACACTGTAAGGAACTGAATTCTGCCAACAGCCTGATTGAGCTTGGAAGACGACCTGAGCTCCAGATGAGAGCACTGTGCTGGTCAGCACCTGGGTTGCAACCTGGTGAGATCCTGAACAGAAGACCCAGATGACCCCTACCTGGACTCATGGCCACCAGGAACTGTGCAATCATGCATTTGTGGTGCTTTAAGCTTGTTATGGATTGAATTGTGCCCCCCAAAAAACATGTATCCACTTGGCTTGGCCATGGTTCCCAGTATTGTATGGTTGTCCACCTTTTGTGATCTGATGTGATTATCCTCTCTGTTGTAAATCCTAACCTCTATGATGTCAATGAGGCAGGATTAAAGACAATTATGCTAATGAGGCAGAACTCAATCTGCAGAATTAGGTTGTATCTTGAATCAACCTCTTTTGAGATATAAGAGAGAGAAGCTAGCAGAGAGGAGAGGGAACTTCTACTACCAAGAAGGAAGAGCCGGGAGCAGAGTGTGGCCTTTGGACCCAGGGTCCCTATGCTGAGAAGCTTCTAGACCAGGGGAAGATTGATGACAAGGACCTTCCCCCAGAGCAGAGAGAGAAAGCCTTCCCCTGGAAGTGATGCCCTGAGTTTGGACTTCTAGCCTCCTAGACTGTGACAGAATAAATTTCTGCTTGTTAAAGCCATCCACTTGTGGAATTTCTGTTATTGCAGCACTAGATGACTAAGACAAAGCTGCTGTATATGTGGTCATTTGTTATGCAACAATAGAAAGCAAATACAGTACACTTTACTATTGCTCTTGTTAAGTGATTTTGGGCATCACCAAAGAATAGTCCTAGGGCCGGGATTACGGGTAAGCCACTAATCCTTTTTGGTAAAGGTCTGACTATGGAAGGTTATTGTTGTTGTTAGGTGCCTTCGAGTCAGTTCTGACTCACAGCGACCCTATGTACAGCAGAACGAAATACTGCCCAGTCCTGCGCCCTCCTTACAGCCGTCGCCATGGTTGGAACTGTTGTTGCAGCCACTGTGTCAATCCATTATGTAAGGTTATAATGTGTTATAAATCTCTAGTTCTCCCTGGACTTTTGTAGGTAGGTTCTGAATATTGGGGAACCTCCTTTGCTAGGGTTTTAAGTCTCCCAGTGTCCAGAGAGTGTGCACTACGACTGTGGTGGTGCCGCCCTCACCCCGGCCAGAGAATCCCCTTAAAAAGAGCCAGGATACTTGCAGGACTACAGGTGCTGGACAGATTTGGCCGAAATGGCAGGTGACATTTAAAATTTGAATAGTCTGAACTTGGACCCTGAGTAAACTTGACTGTGATGGTTCTTCCTCCAACCTTGAGTGGTTTCCTGAGAAGCATGTACTGGTCATCTCTGTGCTGATGCAGGAGGGGGACCCTCTGCAGATCTCTGGAGTGGTCTTTCCTTTCTGATGTTGTCCTATGATCTCTAGCTGCCTTCAAAAACCCAAACCCATTGCCGTTGAGTTGATTCCAACTCATGGTGACCTTATAGGACAGAGTAGAACTGCCCCATGGAGTTTCCAAGGAGCGCCTGGTGGATTCAAACTGCCGACCTTTTGGTTAGCAACCATAGCACTTAACCACTGCGCCACCAGGGTTTCCCTAGCTGCCTTAGTTTCCCCAGAAATGCTCAGCTCTATCTCCTGAACGTAAGAGTCCTCTGGGCTCCAGCTGAGGTCCCCTCTCTGCCCTGCAGCTTGGAAACTCTCCAGGCAGGAAGCTGAGCGTAGGAAGGCTCCCTTTGTTGGATTCCCCATCTCTCAGGGACTGCTGTCCTTCAATGCCTGATGTCCAGTGTCTAGAAAGCCATTGTTTCATGTTCGTTGATTGGTACAGACGGGCAGGTAAATCCAGCCCGTTACTCCATTTTGGCTGGAAGTGGAGACAGTCCATCCTTTTTTTTTTAATCCACTATTTTTTTCCAATTGTGGTAAATTATATATATAACACTTGCCATTTCAAAATTCATGTTCATGTACAATTCAGTGACATTGGTTACTGTCATCACATTGTGCAATCGTCACCCTTATCTGTTTCCAAATTTTTCCATCACCCTTAACAGACGCTCCATGCTCCCCTAACTCAACTGTTTTTCTTTTCTTGATACACACATTCTACCAACACTCTCCACCTTCCACTTACTGATGAGTAAGCAAGGACTGAGAGGAAGAGAACGATGGGTAGCCATATCTTTCCCTTTCTTGGCCCTTTTGGGCCCAGGCCTCCCAGCAAATGCCACTTTGTCATCAGACTTTCTCTCTTTGGCCATCAGACGGTCACCTCGATTAGTCGAAGCCACTAAGCCTTAAGTTATGAGCCAGATGATGCAACTTTGCCATAATGCAGTTGTGCAATTTCATCTTTTATTTTATTTGTGTGGTGAAAATATACACAAAACACACACCCAGTCAACAATTTCTACATGTATGATTCAGCAACATAAACGACATTCTTCAGGTGGTGCAGCTATTCTCACTATCCTTTTCCAAATTACTCCACCACCATTAAAATAAACTCAATACTCCCTAAGCAAAGACTCCTCCTTTCCCCTTCCCTCCCACCCATGGCAACTAATAATTTTTGGTTTCTATATATTTGCTTATTTCAGGTAAGTGAGATCATGTAGTGTTTGTTCTTTTCCAAGGTTCATCCGTGTAGTGGTAGGCGTCAGGACTTCAGTTCTCCTCATGGCTGAGTAATATTCCACTGTGTGTGTGTGGAGACCCCGTGTTGTTTATCCGTCATCTGCTGATGGACATTTCAATTGTTTCCACCTTGTGGCTATTGTGAAAAGTGCTGCAGTGAACATTGGTGCACGGGTTTCTGTTTGCGTTCCTCCTTTCACTTCCTCTGGGTACATACCTAGGACTGGGATTGCTGGGTCGTACTGTAGTTCTATGTTCAACTTTTTGAGGAACCCCTAGACTGTTTAACACAGTAGCTGCAGTCTATCAATTTTTATGGCTGCATAGTATTCCACTGTATGGGTATGCCATAAACAAATCAGTCCCCTTTTGATAATCTATTTTTGCAAGCAAACAAAGCGGCACCATCCATTTTTGTACATATACCTTAGCATCCTTTTGTGAGAGTCCATAAAGAAAATTCCCAGCTATGGAATTTCTGGGTCCAAGAGTTTATGCATTTACATTTTTAATATAGGGTTTGCTTGCCCTTCAGAGTACACTTCTATCATCAGCAATGGACCTGTGATGGGGCAGACTTTATATCTGAAACTTCGTAAATGATTTATGTCCTTTATTCATAGACTCAGAGTTAGAGGGGATCACTTGTACTTTGCAGTCAGCCACCACACACACATACCTTTTAAGAAGGAAAGGGCATATTCTGCTGCCATTTGCAAAAGTGCAGGTTCTCAACCATCTGGAGGCCTACTCCTCAAGAATGTCAAGGTCTCTTTATGTCCTGCTTAGCTTTGGGGACCAGAGGTTTTCTCTTCCAAGGGCCCTAAATCATCCTAGTCAGATATCCCAAATTTCCTTCCCTCCACTTTTATGGTTACTGTTTTTGACGTTCAGTTCTTTCTTTCTTTCTTCCTCTTCAACCAGACCTCGGAGACATCAACAGTAACTCCTAAGCGCAAAGTCCACGGTCCCTTGACATCAGCTGATATGAGTCAAAGCGGTGTCTCCACCAAGCATCCGAGCACCGATTCGGCTGGTGGTTTTGTCCCATCTAAGACCTTGTCAGGATCCAGTGGCACAGGATACCCCTCTGACAGGGCTTCTAGCCGGGATCGTAGCAGAATTCCCTCCATGATTGGGTTTCCTGTTAGAGAACAGCACTCAAGGGCCCGTGATGAAGCTGGCATGCTAAGACCCCATCACCCCTCTGTATCTCAGTTCAGAATGGATGTAGATGGTCGCAGGAGTCGAGAGCAGGACAGTTCCTTACACCCAAGAAGGGATGAGCGAGATGCACACCCTGGCCTAGTCCAGCAGGATTCAACCTTGGCCAGAGATCAGCTGGGCTTGGGGTACCCAGAACAGCAGAGCAGGGTGTACTTAAGCCCAGATCAAGTCTATCCAGGGCAGTCTCAGCATGGCTTAGGGCCCCCTGGCATGGATCAATCTAGACTGGTACATCCAAGCACTTCTCCACATGGTGTGGTACCACCCAGCACCGGTCAGCAGGGTGTGGCACCAATGGGCATGGATCAACAGGGACTCATACCTCCTGGTATGGATCAGCATGGTATGGTACCTCCTGGCATAGACCAACATGGTGTGGAAGAGTTTGGCATGGATCAGCAGGGATTTGTACCACTTGGCATTGATCAATATGGATCGGTTATACCTTTTATAGATCAGAGCGGTTTGGTACCACCTGGTTTGATGCAAGCTGGTACAGATCAGCAAGCTTTTGTACAGCCCCATTTGGAAGCACCTGGTTTCATACAACCTAGCACAGAACAGCATGATTTGGTTCAGCCTGGTGCAGACCAGCGTGGCTTCGTCCAGCCTGGCACAGACCAGCGTGTTTTGGTCCAACCTGGCCCAGACCAGCGTGGCTTGGTGCAGCCTGGCACAGACCAGTATGGTGTGGTGCAGCCTGGGGCAGTCCAGCGTGGCTCAGTCCAGCCTCGCACAGACCAACGTGGTTTGATGCAGCCTGGGGCAGACCAGCATGGTTTGGTCCAGCCTGGGGCAGACCAGCATGGTTTGGTCCAGCCTGGGGCAGACCAGCGTGGATTGGTGCAGCCTGGGGCAGACCAGCGTGGCTTGGCACAACCTGGAGTAGATCAGCTTGGTTTGGTGCAACCTGGACTGGATCAGCACGGTTTGGTGCAGCTGGGTGCAGATCAGCGTGGCTTGGTCCAGCCTGGCGCAGGCCAGCGCAGCTTGGTCCAGCCTGGGGCAGGCCAGCGTGGCTTGGCACAACCTGGAGTAGATCAGCTTGGTTTGGTGCAACCTGAAATGGATCAGCACGGTTTGGTGCAGCTGGGCGCAGACCAGC
>NW_004443964.1:6192796-6238902 GCF_000243295.1 Trichechus manatus latirostris
CTGGGGCAGTCCAGCGTGGCTTGGTGCAGCCTGGGGCAGTCCAGCGTGGCTTGGTGCAGCCTGGGGCAGTCCAGCGTGGCTTGGTGCAGGCTGGGGCAGACCAGCGTGGCTTGGTGCAGGCTGGGGCAGACCAGCGTGGCTTGGTGCAGGCTGGTGCAGACCAGCGTGGCTTGGTGCAGGCTGGTGCAGATCAGCGTGGCTTGATCCAACCTGGTGCAGACCAGCATGGTTTGGGGCAGCCTGGTGTAGATCAGCGTGGTATGGTTCAACCTGGTGCATATCCACCTAGTTTAGGGCAACCTGCTACAGATCAGCATGGTTTGGTCCAACCTGGTGCAGACCAGCATGGCTTGGTGCAACCTGGTGCATATCCACCTACTTTCGCACAACCTGGTGCATATCCACCTACTTTCGCACAACCGGGTGCATATCCACCTACTTTGGGGCAACCTGGTGCAGATCAGCATGGTTTGGTTCAGCCTGGTGCAGATCAGCACGGGTTGGCACAACCTGGAGTAGATCAGCTTGGTTTGGTGCAACCTGGAATGGATCAGCATGGTTTGGTGCAGCCGGGAGCAGACCAGCGTGGCTTGGTCCAGCCTGGCGCAGGCCAGCGTGGCTTGGTCCAGCCTGGCGCAGGCCAGCGTGCCTTGGTCCAGCCTGGCGCAGGCCAGCGTGCCTTGGTCCAGCCTGGCGCAGGCCAGCGTGCCTTGGTCCAGCCTGGTGTATATCCACATGGTTTGGCACAACCTGGTGCCTATCCGCCTGGTTCAGTGCAACCTGGTGCCTATCCACTTGGTTTGGTCCGACCTGGTGCCTATCCACGTGGACTGGTGCAACCTGGTGCACATCCAAGTGGTTTGCTGGAGCCTGGAGCAGATCAGCGTGGTTTGGCACCCCATGGACTTTATCAGCAAGGCTTGTCACCACTAGGCACAGAGCTTCGTGACTTTTCACCATTACAAGTAGCTTCTCCAAGTTTGATATCATCACGCACATATCAGCAAGGTATGGTACCTCCTGGCAGAAATCAGTATGGCCAGGTATCACCACTCTTAGCTCATCCAGGTTTGATATCACCAGGTATAGACCAAGAGGGTTTGGTACCACCCTCAGATCAACAGCATTTGGTATTACCTGGCCCAGATCAGAGAGGTCATGAGTACCCTGGCCCAATGTATCCTGGCTATGGTGGTCCAGGGTACCCAGGCGTAGATCAGCATGGTCAGATAGGTTTGTATCGAGATCAAATAGATGCCCAACCTGGGATTCCTGCCCAGATTGGCCCGGGCAAGGACACCACCTTCGTCAGGAGGACAGACTCTCCTGGCGTTCTCTACGAAAGCTCATCAGAAAATGTTGAAGACTCTAGTGAGCGACACGATTCCCTGGAAAAATTGGCTCCAAGCTTCCCCATGGCAGTGGAGACATTTCGTCTGATGGGAGAGCTCACTGGCCTCTATGTGGAGCTAAAGGAGCATATAAATGATTTGGAAGAGGAGCGAGCTGGCCAAACGGATTTGGAGAAGATACAGTACATGATTGCACTGATGGGTGGGTACCACTTGTACATGGAGGGGAGACCACTGTCTTAGTCCTAAGCTGATTGCATCCTTTCCTCCTGCTGGCCTCCACTCCTGGCTGCTGGCCTTCTTCCTGAGTCCCGGAAGACAGCATGTCCTTTCTTAGTCATTCTGGGTGGTCCTATAGCTTTCAGGGTCCAAATGCATAGGTGGGAAAAGGAGGCAGTGAAACCAGCAGGATTGAAGCAGCCTCAGGAAAGGAATGAAGCAGGTTCTTCTGTCCTTGGTGGGCCTTCTGGGTGGTAGCTGGGGAAAGTGCTGGGAAAGGGACTGCAATAGCAGCGGGGGAGGGGGAAGGGACTGTTGAATTAAGCCAAACCTTGGCCTATTCACAATTCCTGGCCCAGAAAATAATAAAGGTTTTAGAAGTAGGTGGAAATGGTGGGCCAGAGGTCCCAAAGCCTTTTAGGACATCAAGCATTAGGTGGAATTTTTATGGGCTAAGGACAGTCCTTTCCCCCTTCTTCTCATCCCCTTGCCCCTAATCACCAGGACAAGCAGAATCAGTGATATGTCCTGTTTTTCTCTGGGGTACTTTCATTGTTGTTGGGCTGGAAGTGGGGATTGGGAAGCCACTGGAAATCTAACCCCTCTGACTGTAAGGCTTCCATTTTCCATAGTCAAAAAGAGCCTACCCCCTGACCTGCAGGAACAGATGAAGAGCTTAAAGACCTTGACCAAAGAAGTTCGGCAGGAAAAAGCAAAAGTAAGTAAGGGAGAGTCAGCCTGCTTTGCCCTTTAGTGCTTAATAGTACCATGGTTCACTTGTGTTTCCCAAACATCATTGTCTCACTGGATCTTTAGTCTCGTCAGGTAGAAAATGCACCTTGAGTATCATCATGTGCATTTCCTGAATCTACAATCTGATGCTCAGTGTGGTTATGAGTCAGCTGAGCCAAATAATGAGGACTTGGCTCCTTTTGGAGCCCTGGTGGCTTAGTGATTAAGAGCTCGTCTGCTAACAAAAAAGGTTGGCAATTCGAATCCACCACGTTTTTTGGGTTTTGTCTCCTTTTATTACATGGTTCCATTTCCAACAAAAACTCACTGCATTTGGAGCAGCCTTGGAACCGAGCTTGTGGGGCCTTGTTTTTCTGGGGCCAGATGCTACGGCTAGCGGCTGCTAGATTTTCAGCCATTCTTTTAATGCCAACTGTTTACATCCATGGGTGCTTAAAAGAGGCGGATGGATGGATAGATGTGTGGATAAATGGGAGGGAGGGAGGGAAGGAGGGAGGGAGGGAAGGAGGGAGAGAGGAAGGAAGAGTGAATGGGTAGATGGATGAAAAGATAGGTGGTTGGGTGGATAAGTGGGTAGATGGGTGGACAGGCGGGTGGATGGATGGATGGAGGAATGTCAGGAGGAGAACTTGGCTTTTGTCACAGAAGACTGGATTACAATTAGGAAATGGGTGAGGGACTTGCTTGGGCTACAGGGGCACATTCAGAAAGTGGAGAACTCAGGCCTGCCTTTTCTTCCTTTCCATTGGGTTTGTAGCTGGACAGGCTGCAAAAGATCCTGGAGGGTGAAGAGGTGCAAGAAACAGGGAAAGAAGTGAAAGCTGGCCAGCTGAGCTTGCAGCTGGGCGTTCTCAGGTAAAATCCCCGTCAAGTGCAGCTGAATCCTGCCATCACGTTTCCTCAGCCATGGAAGTGATAGCAGCCTTTGGTTCACTCATGTCCCTGAACTGACCACTTCCTTTGACCTGAAAGGTATCTGCTCTTCAGGTTGCCCATATCAAGCCCAAGAAGCTTATGGAGGTTTCCCAGGTTCCTAAAACCTAACTTCAGGGATCCCTAGACCAGCTTTAGGCTTCCTAGCCCAGCACCAGGGCGTCCCAGCCCAGCGCCAGGGCTCCCTAGAAAGATGAAAAGCTCCTTAGCCTCTGTCTCAGTTGGAGGAGAGTACTTTCTAGAGACTTTCAGAGCCCAGTCCCACCCCCTAGAGACTTCTCAGGGCACCCACCTCCAGGACAGAGCAGAGCCTTGGACACCCTAGACGCAGACTGCTAAGGGTGATGGGAGGGCCCTCATCTGCATCCTCCTCCATCCCTGATGGCCAGACCCAACCCTGGTGGCTCGTGTCTCTGGGCTGGCGGCGAGGCCAGGCAGTCTTTTGTGTTCCCCAGAGTCACCGTGGCTGACATTGAGAAGGAGCTGGCCGAGTTGAGGGAGAGCCAAGAGCGGGGCAAGGTCAGCATGGAACACTCAGTCTCCGAGGCCTCCCTTTACCTGCAGGATCAGGTGAGGACTGCCCATTCTTCCACCTCAGGGACCAGGGCCGTCCTTAGGGCTGGCAGGGGACAGTGGGGGCAACCCTGCCTCCCACCACTCATCAGTGACCAGACCCCTCGCTTCCATCTGGGGGCAAGGGGTGACTATGTCTAGGATCCGGTCCACTCCTGATCCAAAGTCAGCTCTGAGACCACAGGTGCATGGGCAAGTGTGTCCCTTCTGGCAAGCCACTCACCTGCCATTAAATCTTTGATATATATGTATATTCAATTGAAATATAATTCAGTAACTAAATTCACCCCTTTAAAGTGAACAAGGGGGTTTTTAGTAGATTCACAAAGTTGTACAGTTATCACCACTATCTAATTCCAGAACATTTTCATCACCCCAAAAAGTGACCCCGTACCCATTACAGTCACTCCTCCTTCCCCCACCCCCCAGCCCCTGGCAACCATTCATCTACTTTCTCTCTATGGATTTGCCACATCTGGACGTTTCATATCAATGGACTCATACAATATGCAGTATTGTCTTTAGCACCTGGCTTCCCTTAGCAGGTTTTTGAGGGTCATCCACATTTAGCATGTCTCAGCACTTGAGTCAGGTTTGTGGCTAAATAACATGCCCTTGTGTGGCCATACCACGTTTTGTGTATCCATGCATCTGCTGATGGACATTTGGGTTGTTTGCCTTTTTGGTGATTGTGAATAATGGGGCTGTGAACGTCCGTAAGTTATCTGTGCACTTCTGCTTTCATTTCTCTTGTATAAAACCTAGGAATGGAATTGCGGGTCATACGGTAATAACTGTTTAACCATCTGAGGAACTGCCAGACTGTTTTCCAAAGGTTGCATCATTTTACATTCCTACCAATAGCGTGGAAACCCTGGTGGTGTAATGGTTAAGAGCTACGGCTACTAACCAAAAGGTTGGCAGTTCAAATCCACCAGGTGCTCCTTGGAAACTCTACGGGGCTCTGTCCTGTATGGTTGCTATCAGCTGAAATTGACTCAAGGGCAATGGGTTTTGGTTACCAGCAGTGTTTGAGGGTTCCAATTTCTCCACATCCTCACCAACACTTGTTATTATCTGTCTTTTTAATTATAGCCTGCTTAGTGGGGGTGTGGTGGTATTTCCTTGTGGTTTTTATTTGTGCTTCTCTAATGGGACTTAGAAGCCCTGGTGGCGCAGCGGTTAAGAGCTTGGCTGCTGTCTTAGTCATCTAGTGCTGCTATAACAGAAATACCACAAGTGGATGGCTTTAACAAACAGACATTTATTCTTTCACAGTCTAGGAGGCTAGAAGTCCAAATTCAGGGCATCAGCTCCAGGGGAAGGCTTTCTGTCTCTGCCAGCTCTGGAGGAAGGGCCTTGTCATCAGTCTTCCCCAGTCAAGGAGCTTCTTAGTGCAGGAATACAGGGGTCCAAAGGACATGCTATTCTTCTGGCTCTTGTTTCTTGGTGGTATAAGGTCCCCAGTCTCTCAGCTCACTTCTGTCTCTTATATCTCAAAAGAGTGATTGAAAACACAATCTAATCTTGTAGACTGGGTCCTGACTCATTAACATAACTGTTTCTAATCCTGCCTTATTAACATTATAAAGGTAGGATTTACAACACACAGGAAAATCACATCAGACGACAAAACGGTGGATGATCACACAATACTGGGACTCATGGGCTAGCCAAGTTGACAGATATTTTTGCGGGACACAGTTCAATCCATGACAGCTGCTAACCAAAAGGTCGGCAGTTCGAATCCAACAGCCATTCCTTGGAAACCCTATGGAGCAGTTCTACTCTGTCATATAGGGTCACCATCAATCAGAATCAACAGCAATGGGGCAATGGGAATGGGGCATTCATTGGTGGTTCAGTGGTAGAATTCTTGCCTTCCATGTGGGAGATCTGGGTTTGATTCCCAGCCATTTCTGTAGAAATGTCTGCTCAAATCCTTTGCTCATTTTTAAATTGGGTTATTTGTCTTTTGTTGTTGAGTTTTAAGAATTCTTTACATATGCTGAACACTAGACCTGATACATGATTTGCAAATATTTTCTCCCGTTCTGCATGTTGTCTTTTCACTTTCTTGATGGCATCTGCCATTAAACCTTGAATGAGGCTATTCTTGCTGTCATGGATTGAATTATGTCCCCCCAAAAATGTGTGTATCGATTTGGCTGGGCCATGATTCCCAGAATTGTGTGGTTGGCCTCCATTTTGGGGTTGTAATTTTATGTTAAAGAGGATTAGGGTGGGATTGTAACACCACCCTTACCCAGGTCACATCCCTGATCCAATGTAAAGGGAGTTTCCCTAGGGTGTGGCCTGTACCACCTTTTACCTTGCAAGATATAAAAGGAAAGGGAAGCAAGCAGAGAAGGGGGACATCATACCACCGAGAAAGCAGTGCCGGGAGCAGAGCGTGTCCTTTCGACCTGAGCTTCCTGCACAGAGAAGGTCCTAGTCCAGAGGAAGACTGATGACAAGGAGGACCTTCCTCCAGAGCCAATAGAGAGAAAGCCTTCCCTGGAGTTGATGCCCTGAATTTGGACTTGAAGCCTACTAGACTGTGAGAAAATAAATTTCTCTTCGTTAAAGCCTTCCACTTTTGGTATTTCTGTTAGAGGAGCACTAGATGACTAAGACACTTGGTAACCCCAGAAGGAGTGTCTGAACCAGAAACAGCCCTCCGAGCACTCACAGAAGGTCTAGATAGGAAAATTCTCTGGGCCAAGGGGGTTCGCGAACCACTTTGTGCTACAGGCCACATTCTGAGTCCCCTCCCAAGTTTGCTGGAGCAGTGACATGTACTGTGTCATGACCCCAGGCCCTGATTACCCAGTGCTGGACTTGAGGGGCAGCAGATAATGTGTGCAAGAGCCACCTGTTGCTCCAAAGAACGTGTCTGCACTTAGCAGCCTCCAGGGGGTGTCCTACATTTCTCTGCGCACACTCCTGCCTCCTCATGCTGTTTCTCTTCCTGGAACATCCTTCCAACCCTTATTTCTCTACTGCTACTTATTCTTCAAGAGTTCACTCAAATATCTAGCTTTCTAGGAAGTCTCTTCCTCTCTTCTAGAAAGAATTCATTCATTCCTTTGTATCCTGGGGCCCTGTGACTTGCTAGCCACTGTGTAGACCCTTCCGGTTGCAAGCAACAAAGCCCCAGTGAACTCAGGGCACAGGGAGAGGCGCTGGGAGTGTGTACGCGTGTAGGGCACTGGGAGAATGGGACTTCCAGGCCACAGGAGGCAGCTCTGGGGGCGGGCCACTCCCTGCTGTCCTTCTCTGTCTGTTTTTGCCTGTGTCTGTGCCTCTGTCCCTGTCCTGGTCCATCCCTCTCACTCTTCCTGTGTCATTCTTCCATTCTGCTCGCAGTCAACTTTCTTACTCCTCAGACATGGTCCAAGACGGCTGCCCGAGCCCCTGAAACATCTTTGCTGCTTCATCACCCACTGCCAGCTTAAGGTTCTCTCTGTGTCCAAGAGAGAGGGGCACGGGTTGACCCAGCATCTCTTTCTGAGCCGGCAACAAGTCACAAGGATTGGTTGCCTTTGAATCTTGTGTCCACCTAGGGACCCATCATTTGAGGTGACAAACTGGGATCAGGGAGAGCAGGAGGTGTGTGTGGAGGGGTTTATACCTGCACAGACAATGAGAGACCCCTGTAGTAGTCAGCACTTTTCACATTCGTTTATTGTTAATAATTTACGTGCTAGACTGGGACAGAGCGTGTGTGAGTCCACTCACCCTCTGTGTCCCCAGAGCCTGGAGAGGTGCTCTTGTGTTGTCAGGGTGCTCTGCATGGTATGGACTGACTGACAGACCGTCACCACTTTAGGACTCTGCTAGAGGAGATCTGGTCTCACGCCAGACCAATGGGCTGGCTGGAGAAGGTTCTGGAAACCTCCCTCCTTCAAGAGCTGTATTCAGCATTAATGCTACACTCCCTGAGGACTCTGTTCACTACCCAGTGGACACACATTGAGCACCAACTGTGTGCCATGCACTCGGCGAGCACTGAGGAAAAGGCAGCACGCACCATGCCGGTGGTGGGGCCTGGACAGAACGCGGCCGTGTCTTACCTCACTTCCCTGCCCTGACTTCTTCTCGCACCCAGCTGGACAAGCTCAGGACCATCATCGAGAGCATGCTGACCTCCTCTTCCACACTGCTGTCCATGAGCATGACCCCTTCCAAGGCCCCGGTAACCTTGGCACCTGGCCAGATTGACCCTGAGGCCACCTGCCCCGCCTGCAGCCTGGACGTGAGTCACCAGGTCAGCATGCTGGTGCAGCGCTACGAGCAGCTCCAGGACATGGTCAACAGCCTGGCTGCTTCCCGGCCCTCCAAGAAAGCCAAGCTCCAGAGCCAGGTAATGCTCCACCTTCCCTCCTGGGGCAGCAGACATGGCCCCCCGGGAAGAGCCGCTCTGAGGCCCACAGAGGAAGCGGCTGATAGAGCGCCCCAGCTAGGGGGAGTTTGGGCCTGAGAGTCAGTTTTCCATGTTGGAGCCCCTGGTCCATTCACAGTCACAACGAGGGCAGGCAGAGCTAGGTCTGAGGACAGGGGACTGTCAGGGATAGCCAAAACAGGCTGGCTAGGCACCGAGATGTGCCATTTGTGTGCTGTTGGGACACTGGTCCAGCACCAGGAGACATTGGCACTCCTGCACACCACTCTTCTGGAACCTTCCCAACTTCCTTCCAAAGGGTAGGCTGGCGAGAGGGAGGAGGGTGGTGGGGATAAGAGGGCCATGAGTCCTTGAGTCCTCCCTCTTGGACTCAAGAATTCAGAGTCAGCCCAGGAGAGGGGAGACAGGCTGTAACACACACCCCAACTCTTGGGAGTTGATTGCAGGACATCTCGAGTCACGTTTACTGATCACTCAGGTTCCTGGGACTCGAGGGGCGGGGAAGCAGAACTGAGCCAGGGCAGCAACCCACACCAGGGTCCAGGGTCCTGGGCGGACACAGG
This sequence comes from Trichechus manatus latirostris, assembly GCF_000243295.1. NCBI lineage: Eukaryota > Metazoa > Chordata > Mammalia > Sirenia > Trichechidae > Trichechus > Trichechus manatus. The sequence goes on from NW_004443964.1 coordinate 6,201,595, forward strand.
GAAAGACAGCACAGCTTTCTCCACTGTCAGCGGGAAATCGCAAAGGCCACTGACGAGAGCCAGAAGGGGGTCGAAAGTGAGCTCCTCTGTGGGTGGTGTTATACGGGTTGGCTCGTCACAAAGTGGGCATGGGGACGAGGTGGCCCAGCAGCCTCAGAGAGGCATACTCTGTCCCTCCTGCTCAGGATGAGGAGCTTCTGGGCCATGTGCAGAGCGCCATCCTGCAGGTGCAGGGCGACTGCGAGAAGCTCAACATCACCACCAGCAACCTCATTGAGGACCACCAGCAGAAGCAGAAGGACATCGACGTGAGGAGCTAGCCGGGGTGGGTGGGTAGGTGGGTGGGGGGCGAGGCCCGGCTCCACCCACCGCCTGCCGGCCCCCTGCCCATCCCTTCCTCTCTCTTTATTCTCCACTAACCCCACCCGCAGGTATTGTACCAGGGCCTAGAGAAGCTGGAGAAGGAGAAGGCCAACAGGGAGCACCTGGAGATGGAGATGGATGTGGTAAGCTCAGGCCCCCAAGGGCCGCCTGTGTCCCAGGACCATCTCACTGGGTATTCTTTTTTTGGGGGAGGGGTTAAATTGGGGTTGTGGCAGAGCCCTGGTGGTGCAGTGGTTAAGCGTTCAGCTGCTAACCAAAAAGGTTGGCAGTTTGAATCCACCAGCTGCTCCTTGGAAATCCTATGGGGCAGTTCTACTTTGTCCTATAGGGTCGCTATCCATCAGAATCGACTCGACGGCAACGGCTTTGGTTTTAGGTTTGTTTGTTTTTTTCCCTGTGGTAAACTACACATCACAAAAACAGTGGCTCTTTCAACCAAGCTTAAGTGTACAATTCAGTGACATCAAGGACATTCACCACGCTGTGCATCCATCACCACCATCCGCGTCCAAAAACAACTTCTTAACCCCAAAGAGAAACCCAGTACCCCTCAAACAGTAACTCCCCACTTGCCTCTCCCCTCAGCTCCTGGTTACCACTGATAAACCTGTGTCTCTGTGTATTTCCTATTCTAGATAGCTCATGTAAGTGGGATCATACCGTGTTTGTCCTTTTGAGCTTGATGGATTTCACTGAGCATAATGTTTTCAATAACAATTGTGAGGATGGCACAGGACCAGGCAGTGTTTTGTTCGGTTGTACATAGGGTCGCTATGAATCAGAACCATTTCGACAGCACCTAACAACAACAAACAGCAATGTTTTCAAGATTCATCCATCCAGTAGCGTGTATCAGAACTTCATTCCTTTTTATGGCTGCGTAATACTCCATTGTATGGATATACCACATTTTCTTTATCCATTCATCTATTGGTGGACATTTGGTTGTTTCCACCTTTTGGCCATTGAACGATGAACATTGCAGTGAACATTGGTGTGCAAGTACAGGCAGTTCCCAGGTTACGAACATCTGACTTATGTACAACCCATAGTTAAGAACCAACCCCTGTAAAGCCTATTATATTAAGAATTTGAGGTACATGCAATGATTCGTAATAACAAACGGGCGCCACTGTGCAACATGCACCGAAACATTATTATTATTATCACGTATTATTATGTTAAAGATGGTTTAGTGTATCTGGAAGTGTTTCTTTAATGTTTTTTATGCATAGAAAGGTACACTATATGCTATATATTAAGACAAACACTTGACTGACGTTGGATATGAACTGTACCGTTTCGACTTACGTACAAATTCAACTTAAAGACAGACTTAAGAATGGAACTTGTTCGTAGTCCGGGGACTACTTGTATTTGTTTGAACCTGTGCTTTCAAGTCTATTGGTTATATACCTAGGAGTGGAGTTGCCAGATCATATGGTAATTTTTAAGGAGCCCTGGTGGCACAACAGTGCTAAGTAAAAGGTTGGTGGTTTGAACTCACCCAGCAGCTCTGCGAGAGAAAGACTTGGCAATTTGCTTCATAAAGATTACAGGCTAAAAGGGGGAAAATGTAGAACAGAATTTAAAATTCTCACAGACTCCAGACTTTCTGGAGCTATCGAGGCTGGATGAAAACCTGAATCTATTTCCCTGAGATAATCTTTAAACCTTAAACCAAAAATGTCCCCTGAAGCCTACTTAAAATCAAACAATAGTTTAACTTAGCTAGTAAAGAATGTCTGCCTTGAGCATTGTGCTTTTTTAAGATCTATCTATAAGGAGCCCTGGTGGTGCAGTGTTAAGCACTCAGCTGCCAAACAAGAGTTTGGCAGTTCAAACCCATCAGCCTTTCCACATGAGAAAGATGTGGCAGTCTGCTTCCATAAAGAGTTACAGCCTTGGAAACCCCATGGGGCAGTTCTGCTCTGCCCGATAGGGTTGCTATGAGTTGGAATTGACTCAACGGCAATGGGTTATATGGGACCAAATTGATAACAGCTCGAAAAATTAGCTAGGAAACCTAGGGGGGCAGTGAGTTTACGTAAATAGGGGAGGAACAACTGAGAAAAGAAGGGTGAAACTGGTTGCACAACTCAGAGAATGTAATCAGTGTCACTGAATTGCACATGTAGAAACTATTGAATTGTTTGTTATATGTTCTGCTCTGTATATTCTCGACAACAACAAAAATAAAATAATTAAAAAAAAAACCTACAGTCTAGAAAACCCTATGGGGCAGTTCTACTCTGTCACATGGGGTCACTATGAGTTGAAAATCAACTCAATGGCTCCTAACAACAACCACCTAGGAATTTTATGTTTAATTTTTTTTAAGGAACCGCCAAACTGTTTTCAACAGTGGCTACACCATTTCACATTCCCACCAGCAATGCGCAAGACTCCAACTTGCCTGCTTCCTCGCCAACACTTATTTTCTGTTTTTCTGATAGTAGCCACCCGCGTGGGTGTGAAATGGCACCAGTTATTCTTTGGAGGGCGGGCGTCGGGGAACCTGGGCTCGAGGAGACCTGCTCAATGTCAGTGTCCGGGGTCCACCCCTGCGGGGCTGGGAACCTCCTGGCTCTGCTCCCATGGGGGCCTTCTCCTCTCTCCTGGGCAGAAAGCAGACAAGAGCGCCCTGGCAGGTAAAGTGAGCCGCATCCAGTTTGACGCCACCACGGAGCAGCTGAACCACATGGTGCAGGAGCTGGTGGCCAAGATGAGCGGGCAGGAGCAGGACTGGCAGAAGATGCTGGACACGCTCCTGCTGAAGATGGATAGCAAGGCAAGGGCAAGGGGGCTCCGCAGGGGGGCTCCCACCATACACCTGGCCAGAGAGAGCACCACCTCCTTCGGGGCCAGGTCCACCCACCTGCTTTCCTAGCCGACACTCACCTGCTCCCCTCCGCCTTCACCCCTGCAGCTGGACCGTCTGGAGCTGGACCCAGTGAAGCACATGCTGGAGGACCGCTGGAAATCCCTGCGGCAGCAGCTTAAAGAGCGTCCTCCGTTCTACCAAGCCGATGAGGCAGCTGCCATGCGGAGGTGAGGCCAGAGATGGCGGGGAGGCTGACGCTCCGTGGCGTGAGGACAGGTGGTGGGCTTGGGAGGTCCCCCAAATAAACACCTCCGGGGTTGGAGGGACAGAATTTCAGAGCTTGAAAAGGTCTAGCCCAGACCACTTCATATCACAGAGGAGAAAGGAGGCTAGATTCCTGCTGGGATGGGGTGGGAGGCATCAGGCTCTCTGGGAAGGGATATGCTATGCTGGGCCTTCAGATGGAGGGGGCCCAAGACCACCCGAGCTGAGCTGGCCCCTGGGAGCCCTGGCCTGTGGCAGGCTTGTGTCCAGGCCTTCCTGCTGGGGCCATCAGAAGGCCCGCAAGGCTCATAAGGCACCCTCAGGGACCCCTGGGAACCCTGCCAGCTTTGGGTCAGCAGGATGTGCCCGGAAGTGGGCATGTGGAGGTGGAGGAGCTGGTGAGATCCTGGGACCAGGCCCATACCTGCCAGGTGGCAGCACCTGGCACCCAGCACCCCTGGAGCTGAGCTCCTGGCCTGCCCAGCTGCACAGGGCCACGCCATCCCAGTTCTCTGTGTCTGCCATCCCGGGCCCTCCCGACAGACACTCACCTCATGTGCACCCCATTCCCAACAGGCAGCTCTTGGTGCATTTCCACTGCCTTTCGTGTGACCGCCCTTTGGAGACACCTGTGACTGGACAGTGAGTGCCACACTTGGCCGACTCCTGGCTCCCCTGTTGGGCCCAGCTGGTGGCCTTGATGGCAAGGGCAGCAGGCTCCATCTCCTCCATTCCCGCTCGCCCCACCTCTTCTCTCCCTTCTCTTTCTTCTGTGGGTCGGCTCCCGTGTGCCCAGCCTGCTTCCCACTGCTCTGCCTTCCCCGGCAGGCCCCTTCCGGGTGGCTCCATCTGGGAGGCTCCATCCCAGGCAGCTCCATCCCAGGCAGCTCCATCCTGGGTGGGTGGGGACGGTCCTTAGGCAGGTGGGGTGTGGGGAGTGGGCGGCGCATTTGGAGGCTCAGCAGATTTCTCACTGGGACCCACTGCCTCTCTCTGTCCCGGCCCAGGATCATCCCCGTGACACCAGTAGGCCCAGGCCTGCCCGGGCACCGGTCCATCCGGCCTTATACCGTCTTTGAACTGGAGCAGATCCGGCAGCAGAGCCGCAAGTATGGCCATGGAGGGAGTCCCAGCAGCTTTGGACGGGGAAGGTGGGGAGAGGCCCCTCCGAGGGCCTGCAGTGCTGGAGAGAAGTGTGGAGGCCTCCTCCTCCCGTGGGGCCACCTGGGGCTCGCCAGCACGTCCCAGGGATTGAGCAACGGGATGGAGAAGAAGGAAGAGCTCTTAATAACCTTCCTTTTCGGACCCCTTTGGGAGTTCTGGGAGGAGCCCTGGTGGCACAGTGGTTAAGCACTTGGCTGCTAACTGAAAGGTCAGCAGTTCAAACCCACCAGCCACTCCGCGGAAGAAAGATGCGGCAGTCTGCTTCTGAAAGATCACAGCCTTGGAAAGCATATGGGGCAGTTCTCTGTCTTATAGGGTTGCTGTGAGTTGGAATTGACTCGACAGCAACGGGTTTTGGGGAGTTAGGATGAGAGCTGCCGAGGGGGCAGCTGCCTTGGAGGGCTCTTCCTTCTACCTCCTTCAGCTGCCTCAGCAAACCTGGAACTGGAGGAGTGGGGGCAGGGGTCCCACGTCACCTAGCTGGAGGCACGGCTCAGTGAAGGGGGGTTGGGCAGTGGGCCCCAGCTATCCGCTGCCTCTCCACCTCTTCAGGATGGGATTCAGCCACAAGGGTGGTTGGCAGAGTGCGTTTTGGAGCCCCAGGGGCTCTGGGTATGGGGGACTTGGTGTGCAGTGACGGTGACAGGGAGAGGCGAGTGGCCGACTTCCAAGTCTTCCACCCTGGCTTCTTGGCTTGTCCACCCTTTACCACCTGTGGAAAACCCTTCCTGGCAAGTCTGGCTAAGGGGCCCTCAGCACGTGGGGCTGCTGTGGCCCCCCCAGGGGCCTGCCATAGGGGACCTGGAGCTGGCAGGAGGCGCCATGTCTGAGGGTGGGCTCTGGAAGGTGCAGCCCTGGCTAAGGTCTGGGTGGAGCCGTCTCCTGAGTCCTGGCCTCTCCCTCTCTTCTGCCCGCACCCACAGCCTAAAGCTGGGCAGTGCCTTCCCCCGGGGCGACCTGGGGCAGATGGAGCGGAGCGTGGGGCGCCTGCGCACCATGCACTCCAAGATGCTGAGGGACATCGAGAAGGTGCAGATCCACTTCGGCGGCTCCGTCAAGGCCAGCAGCCAGATGATCCGCGAGCTGCTGCAGGCCCAGTGCCTCAGCTCCCCCTGCTACAAGCGGTAGGGGGGCCGGAGTCCATGGTGGCGCAGAGAGCGCCGGGTGTGGTGCTGGGCTCTGCCCACACACGGCAGCATGGTGCCCACCCCACTGCGGAGGAGAGCCCTGACAGAGACAGGAAGTGAGATGCGTGTGTGAGGGAGTGTGAGTGTGAGAGAGCTGAGGGAGCATGAGTGTGAGTGTGAGAGAGCTCAGTGTGACAGTGTGTAAATGTGAGAGCTGAGGGAGAGTGTGTGTGTGAGTTGAGTGAGAGTGAGAGCTGAGTGTGAATTGAGTGTGAGTGTGTGTGAGTGTGAGAGTTGAATGTCAGTGTGAAATGTGAGAGAGTTGAGTGGGTGTGTGTGAGTGTGGGAGTGTGTGTGCGTGTGTCTAGGTCCCCTCCCACGGCCCAGGATAACAAAAAGAGGCGGAGGATGGAATGAGTGCTGTCTCCCGGGGGCGTCAGTTTGCTCTGTGTATGTGTGGGATGTCTGTTTAGCCTGGGAGTCTAGTGTGGGGGCCTGGGACCAGGCTGGGGGTGTAGAGGAGCATCTGAGGGGCAGCAGTGTGTGTGTGCGTGTGTATATTTGTGTGTGAGTGTGTGTGCATGTGTGTGTGTGTGTGAGTGTGTGTGTTCCTCAGCATGACCTGGCTTGGCCCCAGGTTGCTTTGCTCACTTGCCTGCCTGCTCCTACCCTAGCTCCCAGAGACCCCTGAAGAAAGCTACCGCACTTCCCTCTGGCCGTGCCCCCGTAGGTGTGTCCCAGGTCCCGTCCCTGGTGGCCTGCTCCAAGTGCCTGCACGGCTCTCTTCCTCACAGGGTGCCGGAAATGGCCGACTACACCTATGCGCCCGTGCCACGGCGCTGCGGAGGCAGCCACACCCTCACCTACCCCTACCGCCGCAGCCGCCTGCAGCACCTGTCACAGGGCCTGTACCCCACCGAGGAGGTCCAGATTGCCATGAAGGTCGGGGGCTGCCTGGGGGAGGGAGGGCCCTTGTCCCCAGAGAGTCTCAAGTCATGCAGGAAAAACCCACCAGAAGTCACCTCAACAGCCCCCTGCCTGGAGGCAGTTTCTTAAGCTGACCCAGTTAAAGCCTCAGGGTGTTATCCTGTGTTGGGAGAAGAACCTCAAACTGGCCCCTGCCCCACACGGCACAACCGCCTCCCATCACAGGCCCTCGGAACAAGGCTGCCTCCACTTCTGTTCCCCTTGCTGCTCTGCCCTGGAACCAGCCTAGGTCCCCAGGGGGTTCTGGCACTGTTTAGTGCCAGGAGCCAGGGGGGGACAGGGCTGGCAGCCCTGGCCTTGCAGAAGGCCCCCCTGGGACCTGCAGTGGTAATGGATGTGTGTCCATCTCCACAGCATGACGAGGTGGACATCTTGGGTCTGGATGGACACATTTACAAGGGACGGATGGATACAAGGCTGCCGGGCATCCTGTCCAAGAATGGTGAGTGTCCAAGGTAGCTCAGGTCCCACGGCGACCACCCATCTCTTAGTAGGCCAGGCACTTCTTCGGGCCACTGGACCTTGGGCTCCTTCCTTCTCTATTTCCCTGACTTTCAACATTCAAATCTCCAAAAGCCACCAGGTAAATGCTTGCAGGTGGAGGACAGCTATCCAGCCTCAGCCAATTAGCCGGCATGTCGTGGCCCCGTCTTTTCTTGTTGACCTTTCAGCTTCATGCTGTCCTGCCTCAGTCTTGTTCACAGTGTCGCCACACCAAGCCCTACCCCTTCTTCAGAACTCAGCAAGATGCCCTCTCCTGAGCCGGCACCATTCAGTGATCCCACATTCCCCTGAAGGCCCACCGCCAGTTACCCGTAGCTGAAGAGTGCTACATCTCACCCCCATCTTGTATTACAGCTGTGATGCAGCTTTCGAGTTGTCTTCCCTCCAGAGCTATAAACCTGGGATTCAAATTCACCCAGCACCCGGCACAGGGCTGATGTGTGTATATCCTCAGAGAATATCTGAGTGAGTGGGTGGGTGGGTGGCTGGATGGATGGATGTACACAGATGGTTGATGGATGAACAGACAAATGGATGGATGACTGGATGGGTGGATGGACAAGTGAATGAATGAAGTGCTCATAAAGGGCATATCCATGAATTCAGATAGAGAAGGGGCCCAGCTGAGGCTGGCCGTGACCAGCAGCCCTGCAGCCCTCTTGCCATCCCCACGAGTCCCCACAGAGCTCTCCTCTGGTGCTTCACAGCACTGACCCTTTCCTCCCACTGTCCCCGTCAGCCCCAGGGGTTGTAAAGCACAAGTCCAAGCAGTCCCGGCTCCACATTCAACGGCAGCAGTCCACGGGCAACAATGGCCAACTGCCCTCACGGCCTCAGAGTGCTCAGATGTTGGCAGGCAACAACAACTCAGGTAGCTTCCCTGTGGGTGGAGTGTCCTTCCAGGCAGCCTCGGCACTACCCCTGGGTCCCTCCTCCTTGCTCTGCCAGCCCGTTTCCTGCTCACGGCTGGTTTATACCTTTATTTCCTGGGGAGAGGACGGGCCAGGGAGCTGAGGGATGGGATGGAGGAGACAAGGGAGAAAACTCATAGGCACTAAGTGCCTGTGGTGTGCCAGGCTGTTGGGTAGATACTATTGCTGTCCCCATTTTACAGAAGGGAAAATAGGGGCAGAGTTGCAACCCAAGGCTCTGGCTCCAGGCCTGAGCCCTTCCCCTGCTCAGATGCACTGACTTTCCCAGGGCTAGTGCTCACGGGCTCTGTATGGTGGCTGGTGGGCATGGGGTCATGGCACAGCCCCCAAGAACTCCTCAGCCTGACCCTGTCCTGGCAGGGATACCCCTCCACCTCCAGGCCTGGACGACCCCCAGAGTCGCTGTTCTCACCGGGAACTAAATCATGCCTGGAAGCCGGGAAGCCTAAGGGCTCACAGGGTTCGGCCATACAGGGCCTGGGGACATTGTAGGACATGGGGGTCCAAAAGGGGCACTGTCCCTGAGCCAGCAGAATGGCTGTCTTACAGAAAAGAGTGACTCTGAGCAAGTCTCTCCCATCTCCAGGCTCAGTTTCCTCATCTGTCCACAAGGGGTCGCTAGATCAGTGCTTCTCAGAGTTAGGCCTTCATGAGACTCTACTGAAAGCCACTGACCTTCAGGTCCCCACCAACCAAAACCAAACACATGGCTGTGGAGTCAGTTTCCAAGGCTGTAAATCTTGACAGGAGCAGACTGCCGCATCTTTCTCTCACAGAGCGCTGGTGGCTTCAAACCACCAACGCTTTGGTTAGCAGTTAAGCTCTTTAACCACGGCACCACCAGGGCTCCTTCATGTACCTACCACACTTCACAAATGCTTTCAGGAGGCTCAAGGGTCCCCTGAAGTGCACACACAGCTCTCCCAGGTTCAGAGCCCTAGCTGCTGTCTAACCTGCCTCCCAGCTCCAGCATTCGGTGTCCGAGGCTGAGGGGTGGAGGTCGCAGGAAAAGAATAAATGATGGTGGAGGTCCCAGCTCCTCACCTTTATCGAGCGCTCCTCCCCAGTCAGGCACTGTTCAGGAGCTTTGCACATATGAACCAATTTTCAATCCTCACACCAATAAGGCGTTGGGGACCACTGTTAGCCCCATTTATAGTTGAGAAAACCAAGACACAGAAAGATGAAGGCACTTGCCCGAGGTCCCACAGCTAGGAAGTGGCAGAGCTGGGACTGGAAGCCAGGTTCTCTGGTCCCAGAACCAGCGCTGGTAACTGAGGCATGGCTGGGCCCCACGGGCAGCTTGAGTGGAGGGGACAGATGGTGGACAGTGGGCACAGGTCTGTGCCCCTGGCTCCCAGGACTCTATCTTCTTGGGGTACTTAGCTCCCTTCTCCCCAGCACTTCACTGCTCTAAAAAAAACAAAAACAAAACTGTTGCCATCAAGCCAGTTCCGACTCATAGTGACCCTATAGGACAGGGTAGAGCTGCCTCCTAGAGTTTCCAAGGAACGGGTGATGGATTCGAACTGCCAACCTTTTTGTTAGCAGCTAAGCCACGGCACTTAGAATGTTACGGAAGCAGGAGAGTGGGGGAGGGTAGTCTTAGCAAAATTGCTCTCTGTGTGAATGGAGTCCCTGGGTGGTGAAAATGGTTAATGCAGCTGCTGACTGAGGGGTGGAGGTTCAAGTCCACCTAGAAGCACCTCAGAAGAAAGGCCTGGAGATCTACTTCTGAAAAATCAGCCTTTGAAAATGCTGTGGAGCACAGTTCTACTCTGACACACACGGAGTCGCCATGAGTTACAGTCGACTCGACAGCAACTGTTTTTTTTTGTTTTTTTTAATCTGTTTGAATGTTGCCTTAATAGGTCCTGTATTTATGGAGAATGGTGGAAACATCACCAACGAGGCAGACTCTTGCCCCATAAGGGGGCTTGCTTATTTCTTTAATTCACAAAGATTATAAAAAGGCCTTCACTGTTCACTCAGGGGCCAGAAACCAGGCTTGCGCTGAGGCCCTGGGGCTGTTCCCCTTTCCAGCCTCATGGCCCAGCTTGGCCTGGCCAGCGGGGCTGCTCCCGGCTTCCCTGGGCCTTGGTCAAGCTGGGGTGGGCAGGAGGTGGGCAGCAGGTGGGCTACGGGGGCGTGGGGAGTGAGGCAGAAGTAACCTCAGTCCTTCCTGTCCTGCAGCCCCTTCACGTGAATGGAAAGAAAGACCTGTTTCCTCTGAGGGGCGCCTCTCCCAGTCGGACGTGGTGCACCCACCCAGCCCCGACATGGCAAACCTGCAGCCAGGCAGCCCCGTGGGGCTGGAGATGCACATGGGCATGCCTCCTCAGGAGGGGCTTCAGGAGCCCACCCGGGGGCCACGGTCCACCGCTGCTCACTGAGCGGAGCTGTCAATAAATGTTTAGGAAGACGCTGGGGTCTGGAGGCTGTGACGGCGATGGGGAGGAGGGAGAGAGGTGCCCACTGCTGGCCAGGAGCCCCCGGAGCACCTCCAGAGTTGCCCCAGGTCCAGGGAGCTGATCTCCTCTTGCAAGGTGGGTCTGCAGCAGCCTGAGAACGAGAGCCCCAGCCCGGGCAGATGGAGCCGTTCTCTGAGGGGGCTGGGCTCTGAGACGCCCAGGCCTGGCTCTGGGGACGGGTTTGGCCTGCGTGGGACCTGCCCTCCCACCGACCAGCTCCTTCCTGACCTTGCCTAGTCCAGGGTGTTGCTGCCTTCCCTGGCTCCGACGCTGCACTCCGGCCCAGGGGCGCTGGCCTGAGGGTGGCCCGCTCACGGGGGCACGCTGGGTAGGGTGGGACCTGTGGTGCCGTGCGCAAGCTGTACCTTGGCATGAAGGTGAGGGTGGCAGCTGCCTGCTGCCCTCCTACTGTTGGCTCAGGGCAGGTCCCAGTGCGTGGCACGGGGCCCGTGGGAGCAGTGCCACCAGCCAGAAGTGGAAGCCTTCAGCCACCTGGGAAGGGTGTTTGCTGTCCTCACTCTGCAAGGGGCGGCTCCAGAGACAGCCTGGCCTGAAGGCCACCCAGGGGCTGCTATGGCTTATGCCCCATTTCCCCCTTCCCCTCCACTCCCCAACGAAGACAGAGCCGAGGTGTGCAGGGGAGGGGGGGAAGTGGTGGGGGGGAAGGGGTGGGCTCAGTCCAGCTCAATGTACTCTCCACACTGGCTGCGCCCAGAACCTGCCCCCCAAAACCTGTGGACTAGAGGACTCACTTCATCCTTTGTGTTAAAGGTCGTGGAGGTGAGAGGGGACAGAGGGGCCCTGGTGGGGCTGAGCTAGGCAGGTGCAGCGTCTGCAAGGACAACCTCCCCACCCACCCACTGCTCAACCCCAACAGAGGAGCCCTGGGCGTGGAGGGTTCTCCAGCCCTCTTCAGCTAGATTCCGGGGTGCCCCAGTACGTGAGGGCTGCCCCTCACCCCGAGACCTATAAAACCCTAACATCATCAATGCAAGTTTATGCCCTCAGTTCTGTTCCCATGGCTCAGAGTGAAAGAAGTAGCCCGAATCAAAGGCGGGGCTCCCCCCACCCCCATCTCACCTGTGACGTGGGAAACTGAAGCTGGGGGCCAGAGGCTTGCTTCAGGGTGTGAGGAGAGGGGGCGGCGGAATCACACAGGAAAGAGAGAGTGGCAAGGGGTGTGGGTTGGCTGGGTGTACTGCGGGGGCACAGTGGGTGTTCCTGACGGGAGGGGCGCACATTCTTTCCCCTGATCTACTGGATCCAGGCAATCTTCAGGCAGCGCCTCCGCTTGGGGCGATGGGGCGGCACAGCATGAACACGCCCACTCCCGCACCCTTTTCCCTGCGAGGCAGGGCCAGGGCCACCCTCCTCCGTGCCAGCCCCGGCTCCATTTCTGTTGCGCAGGCACCACCCCTGCCTGTGAAATGTCAGAAGGTCAGCCGGCTCAGTTTCCCTGTTCTCAAGTCCAAATTCACTCGCTTGGCAGGGAGACGGGCCAACCCTCCTCACCCAGGCCTTCCCCTACGCCCACAAAAGGGCAAGGACCAACATCTCCAGCAGCCCAGGCCAACCCCCACCCCCAATTCCCGCACCCAGGCACGCCACTGCACCCTCACCCAAGGCCCAGCATGACCACCCACGGGTCTGGCCCCCCAGGCCTCCCCACTGGGAGCTGCCGGGGCTCCCCCTCCCCGCAGGGGAAAGCACAGGTGGAGGGTGACGGCCATGGTGGGAGGACCCTGAGGGTTTCCAGCAGGCCTCAGCTCGGGAAACAAAACTGAAAGGCCGAACTCAGCTTCAGAAGACACAGATGGGTCTCACTCAGAAGGAAGGCAAGGGCAGGTGGGCCGAACGTTCTGCTCCGCTAGAGGAGGGGTTGCCCCAGAAACAAGCTTGAGAAGGTCTGAGAAGACACACCCAGAGCTGGGAGGCTGGCTTGGCTAGGCCCTTCTCAAGTTTCACTTCACTTTGGGCCAGAACCTGCTGGGCCCCCACCCCCATCTGTGTCTCTCTCAAGCCCGGGAGAGGGTGATGGCAGGAGGGCAGAATAGGAAAGGGCATGGCTCCCAACCCCAGCAGTGGAGACCCCTAAGGGTGTGTGTGTGTTTGTGTGTGTGTGGAGGTATGTCGCAGAGGGAGGGGCTCAAGGAGGAATCCCACCACATGGCCGGTCACCCACGCCTGCTGCAGGTGGGCAGCAGATTCTTCCCCACCCCCGACCACCTGCCCAGAGAAGCTGGGGGGGTTGCTAGGCCAGTTGTCTAACGCCTGGGGGGGGGGGTCACAGGGAAGGTGGGGGGCAGGGAATGGAAGGAAGTCCCTTTGGGGAGCAGCCCCATCCCAATGGCTCCCCATCAGCCTCGGGTGTCCTTTGGGTCACGGTCATAAAACATGCACACAGGGACACACCACCCCAAAGGAAACTGAGGGCAGGACAGTAGAGCTGGCCCAGCCAGGAGATGGCTGGAACGCCAGGGCCGGGAAGGAGGGGCGAGGCTGCCCTCAGGAGGCCACCAGGTGAACCAGGCCCTCTCCCGGCTGCAGGTGAAGAAAATGGCTTCCAGGCAGAGCACTGAGGCCCCGCTGGGGAGGTCCTCCGTCTCCCCCTGGAGGGCTTCATGTTGTGTACGGGCCAAGGAGGAAAAGAGGATAGAGTAAGCAAGTCAGGACTCGCCTTTCTCTCTTCCCCACACCTGACCTCAGCCCTGCCTATACCACAACCCCCTGGACCAGACATCCCCTCAGGAGGAAACGCCCAGGCCAGCAAAATGGCGGCAACCCTGGCTCCCTCCCCAACGCAGCTCAGCTGAGCGCCGCCCCCCTCCAACGCGGCATCTCCCACCACGGTAAATAAAAGCACCACAAACCAGGGAAGTTAGAAAAGTCTATTTTTAAGTTTTTAAATTAAAATTTCACCACGGTGAGATGAGATTCTGATTTGGGAATGAAACCCAAAGGCGCGCTCTCCACTGGGCCCATCTCCTCGGACCCTGGACACGTGGCGGGAGAGGTAGGGTGCCCGTGGGACAACCGCGGGATGGGACAGCCTGGGCTTTTGTCTCAAGCTGGCTCCTCAGTCCTGTATCTGCCTCCACACCCAGCCCAAGGCAGGGGGACCCCAGGAGGTGGAACGAGCCACGAAGCCACCCAGGGGCCACACCAGCAATGGGGGGTGTGGAAGGGGAGATGGAGAGGACTCCTGGGTCCCGCAGCTCCCAGGCTGGCGGCGGGGGGAGCCTCAGGATGGCAAAGGGGGCCTCCACACTTCCGGCCACCGGGCACTTCTGGGAGCCTCTCCTGCAGCCGCTACTTGGCTGCTCCTGGACTAGAGGGGTGGCAGTCCCCCTTTCTCCCAATTCCAGGCGTCACTTTTGAAAGAAGGCAGCCAAGACACAACGGGCTGCAAGATCATGTCATGTGGCTTAGAAGCAGCCGCTGGGACTGGGTGCAGGAAGAGGTGCTGGCCCAAGGGAAGGATTCTCCCGGCCCTTCCCCTCTGACCTCACCACCCCAGGTCTGCCGGCCCCACGCTCACATACATTAGTTATATTCATATATTTATATATATTATACGTATTAAAAAGAGAAAAAAACTTGCCTGAACAGACACTCCTCAAGGACCCAAGAGGCTCAGGAAGTTTACTGCCCCCCCAACCCCACAAAAATTCTTTTATAAAATCTGCCAGTGCGATCTTCAGGAAACCCCCCGCCCGCCCCAGCTCCCCCCTCCCCAGCTACCCCCAGTGCTCCCCAGCCCTGGGCGCCCCCCAGCGCCCGCCTGGCGGCGTCCAGTCTCATCTCTGGCCATCCATTGCTGCCATGGCTTTCTGCGGGGCACCCCCTTGCTGTGCTCCGGGGGGCCACGTGGGCTGTGGGTGGTGGAGGTGGTGAAAGCTGTGGGCCGTGGGGGAGGAGGGTGGGATCCAGGCCGCCTGGTGGCTGGGGGGGGACGAGGCCCAGAAGGGGCTGAAGTTTGCAGGGGGGGAGCAGGCCACGGCCGTCATGGGGCTGTTGCTGTTCTGCAGGCCCTCGGAGGTGCGAAGCTTGGAGAACATGGCCAGGGCGTCGGGGAAGTTGGGTGGCGTGGCAGGCGTGTTGCTGGGAGTGCACATCTGTGAGAGAGAAGACAGATGTTGGGAGGGCTGCCCGCTGCCCAGCCCCAGGGCCTAGCTGTCAGTCCTGCCTTTACTCCCGTTTCTCGGCCCACAGGCAGCTTCAACAGGACAAATGCCCTCCCCTCCGAGCCGATACAGACAAAAATAAGCACCCTTATTGAGCTTAGGAGCCCCGGTGGTGCAGTAGTGAGGTGCTCCGCTGCTAAACAAAAGGTCAGCGTTTGAACCCACCAACTGTTCTGTGGGAGAAAGATGTGGCAGTCTGCTTCCGTAAACATCACAGCCTTGGAAACCCTATGGGGCTGTTCTACTCTGTCCTATAGGGTCGCTATGAGTCGGAATGGACTCAATGGCAATGGGTTTCGTTTACTGAGCTTATCTGAAGCAGCCCTGGAGGCGCAGTGGTTAAGCGCTTCGCTGCTAACCAAAAGGTTGGTGGTTCGAACTCCACAGAAGAAAGATGTGGCAGCCTGCTTCTGTAAAGATTACAGCCTTGGAACCTCTGGGGCAGTTCTACTGTTTTATAGGACAGACTCGACGGCAGTGAGTTTTGGTTTATTGAGCTTATTCAATGATGCTTTGAAAATGACCTCCTGAGGGGTATCAGAAAAATTAGTTGCCATAGATTCCAACTCATAGCAATCCCATGTGTCAGAGAACTATGCTCCAGAAGAGTTTTCAATGCTGACTTCTCTGAAGTAGATTGCCAGACCATCCTTCTGAGGTGCCTCTGGGTGGACTTGAACTGCCAACCTTTGGGTTAGCAGCAGAGCGCATTCACCGTTTGCACCACCCAGGGACTCTGGGAGTTATCAGAATTAAATGGTTAATTCAGACCAGAAGCTCAGGTGTCAGACTAAAAGGGAGAGGACACAGGAGCAACCCAGGACACCACTGCTTAGCACCTCACCCTGGGTGAGGAGACCAGCTGGCTCCCTCAGTAATCCACCCTCAGATGTTCCCAGCCCCACGGGCAAGGACAGTGGCCAGGTGGAGGGTCTCCCTCCTGTGCCAGCCACAGAGAAGCTACGCTTGCTTGGTGTTTAGTTCACAGTGATGGCAGTGACAGCCAGGTCTTGGATCCTGGGCATCTACTATCTTATTTCTCACAAAGATGCTTGGGGGACTGTTAGGATTGTTCTATGTTACAGACGGGCAAACTGAGGCCCACAGCTCAAGTCACTTGACCCAAAACACCCACAGGAAGCGCAATTCCAGTCTTCCAGGTCTACAGACCCAAGCTTAACCTCCATCCTGCCCCCCATAGTCTGCACAGTCCTGCCCTCCATAGTCAGAGTCAAGTGCAGGGCTATGCCTGGATCCCCAAGGACAGAAAGCAGGGGTTTCCTGTGCTCCAGCTCTTCCCCCATGCTCCTGCCTGGGCTTGGCCAGGGTCTGTCTGTGCAGCCCTCTTCCTGGGGGTAGTTACAAACATTCCAACATCTGCTGTCTTCTGCTCCTACACTGGGAAAGGGGCTCCCCAAATTCCTTGCTCTCCCCTTCCCTTTCTGCAGCACAGCAGCCCCAGCTGGGAAGGACAGGGGCTGGAGTCTGTGGTGTCCTGTAACTAAGTGGCAGCCTCCAGACGGGCGGGCCCAGGCCCACAGGCATGCTCCCTACAAACCCCAGGGGCTGCGTGGTCTCCCAGAACCTGCTGTTCAAGGTTAGTGGCCCAGAGACCCTGTAGCGGGGGTGGGGGTCATGCAGCACTGGGTCTCTCTAGGGACTTGAGGAGGAGGCAGCCAGGGACCTGAGACCACCCAGATCCGGTCTGGCCTCGTTTGTGGCTTCTCCCTTTCCCATGAAGCCAAGGGAGTCCTTCTTTGAATTTCTCCTAATTTTAGCAACAGCGGCCCCTCCCGAGGCACGGGGGTGCAGGGAGCAAGACTCTCGGGCTCTTCACCTTGAAAGGCGGAGAGCTTTCACAGCTCTGGGGCTAAACCCCTGCCAGAGCTGAGCACGGGAGGGGGTGTGAGGGAGGGGGACAACACCCCACCCTGCTAGCGAAGGACAGCAGCACCCTAGGACCCAGAGAGCACCCAGGGGACCGTTGTGGTCCTCAGGGCAAGTGAAGTACTCAGCGCAGAGGCCCAGCCCCACCCAGAACGCTTCCCTCCTCCCTTCACCGCCCCCCCCAGGGCTGACTTCTCGGCAGCAGGAAACAATGAATGGGGGGTGGGGGCAGAGGCCAATTGCATCACAGCATCGTGACCAACTTCCCCAGTTCCCCAAGCCAGGGCAGCCTCCTGTCCCCAAACGGCCACCCTGTCAGCAGACTGGCCCAGATGGGTAACAGGGCCCCTCTGCAGCCTGTGTCTGCCTGCCTGGGTGACCTCGGGCAAGTTACTCAACCTCTCTGGAACTTCTTTCTTTAAAATCCAAGGTTTGGACAGATGCTCTATATGCTTCTAGCAACTACTGGAGGAGCCTGGTGCCTGTGGCCCCTCTAACGTCCTCACCCTGCCGTCTGCAGTCTTTCTCCTCCTTTCTTCCTGGTATGTGCTGTCCAGTCAGCTCCGATTGTTAGCAACCACCTAACAGAGTACACCTGCCCCATAGGGTTTTCTTGGCTGAAATCTTTACCGGAGCAGATCGCCGGGTCTTTCTCCCGCAGAGCTACTGGATGGGTTTGAACCGCCAACTTTTCAGTTAGCAGCCGAGCACTTAACTGTGGTGCCACAGGGCTGCCTTCTCCTCTTCGGGGCCCTTCCAAACCCAACTCAGAAGCTCTCCTTAACCATCTGGGGAGTTTCCTCCTGAACCTGCAGGAAGCTAAGGGCCAATCACTTGCCTTTTATTCATGATTTGGGCCACTTTGGGTATTACTATTATGCCATTACCGTCTCTAGCGTTTTTATTTAACTTCTCCCTTTGATTTACTTCCCCAAATAAATTGCAAACCCCTCAAGGAAGGATGAAGTAGTCAATACATGTCTGATACAAGGCCTGGGGCCTCCCTTGAGGGAAGCTTCAAAAAGGGACAATCCTGATTTGCAGAGAAGGGGTAATGGGACTTAAACATGAGCTCCTTGGTCACCACACCACGGGCCGGCCAGGCCGGGAGCCTCAGTGGCAGGAGCAAACCTCAGAGCTCTTTTGAGAGGAAGGAGAAACCTGTGAGCTGGAGGCAGGGAGCCCCCAGGCTCAGGCATGAGGTGGTGGCCAGAGATAACGCACACTCAGGTGCAGGCGAGGGTCTCTTGGAGACAAATCCCCCTTGGGTTTACCAAGAGCCAGGTCTCAGCTGCCACTACCCTGCAGCCAGCACATTCTCCCATCACACTCCAACCGCGGTTTTGGTTTTTAGATAAAGCATGAGCCATCCCAAGGGAAGAGCTGGTTAAAACAGTCAAAATGGACCCTTCTGCTTGTCCTTTGTGACTAGAGGCAAACAGGGAACCCTCACCCAGCAGAGTGAGCGTAGCCCCCTGGGCAAGGCTGGAGGAGGAAGCCATGGGCAAGGACACGAAGGTTTAAAAAAGCCAGAAAGGCTCTCCAGAAGCCACACACAACAGATATCTCTGGAATAATGTTTTACAAGCCCCACTGCTGATCCCGGCCTGCCTCCTCCAACAGGGCTAATGGGTAACTAGTGGGGGGAGGAGGGAGGCAGTTACGGAGAAGGCATTCAAACTTCTAAAGTGAAAGGGTGGAAAGCAAGATGAAGGGGGGGCCCAGAGGGCAAAGCCTGCAGCCAGAGGCCAGGATTGGAGCTGGGGGCCAGGTTGGAGGAGACCTGAGGCACTTCCATGCAACATACTGAGATTAAATGAAAATTCTTAGCCTTGTCTCAGGTCAAAAGTCTGTGTCTGCCATGACAAGGGTATGTCCTTTCTCCACCAAGAGGAAAGAGCCTCCCAGCCCTTGGTGTTTAGAAGGTGAACATACTCCGTGGGCACAGAGCCCAGCAGCCCCAGCCCAGGTCGATGATCCCTTTCCTGTTCCTTTTAAAGCTGGGTGTGTGTAGGCAGGGATGGGGGCTCCCCCTAAACACAAACACCCCCAACTCCTATGCTTCTCAGGGCTCTTCACTCGGGCTCCCGAGTTCCCCAGAGGTCTAAGCGTCACTCAGTCACCTTTCCCCATTCCCCGCCACCAGGCTACTCCTGGCTTCCGGCTCCTGCCTTCTCCTCGGGCTATCTTCCCCTCCCCCTCCTGCCCCCCAACTCTGGCGCCGCTTTCCCCCGGAGCACAGCGCCGGGCTGAAGGCCTTAGGTTAAGATACAGCAGCCCAGGAGGCCAGATCACAAAGTCGGGCGAGCGGGCGCCGGCCGTGGGAGCCGCTCTTTCCTGGAAGACATTTTGGCTCTTTGTTTACATTCCCGGCGCGGCGCTCCCCGGCAACATGGCTGTCACCGCCAGCGGCTGACAGCGGCCCTGCCCGCGCCCCTCGGCGGACGGGGGTGGGCTGCGGGCCGGACACCCACCCGCCGAGACGGGCCAGGCCCACGCCTCCCCGACTGCTGGCCCTCCCGCGCCCGTGGCTGCCAAGGGGGGCAATGGGGTCTGGGGTCCCGTCCGCCCCCTCCCCGACGGCACTTACCATCTGGTGGTGGTGGTGACCGTTGGGAATGTTGGTTTCTTGGAAAAACGTGCTCAGGGCGGTCTGCGGACACACACACGCAGAGCGGCGGTTAACGGGCCCGGCCCGCCGGACCCCCGACCCCACCGGGCTTCTCCGTCTCCGCGGCGCTGCGCTCCGGCCCAGGACCCCGACATTCGAACCCCGCGAGCCCCCAGCCCCTCGGCCTGCCGCTCCGCTTCCCCCCCCCCAGGCCGGCGACTCTCGAGGTGGCCCCACGTGCGAGGACCCTCTGCACCTCCCCCGAGCCCCGCGCCCCACGCGAGCCCTGGCGGCAGCGGATCGTCTTACCCGGCCGATATAAATAGAGCCCCCCGCCCCCCGCCTGCCCAGCGCGCGGCTCCGCGTCCCCGGGGGACCTCCCGCGACCCCGGCTCGTGATCCCGGCCCCGAGGACCCTCCAGAGCCCAGCCACCCGCGTCCCTGACCCCTGACACCCGACCCCCACCCGGGGCGGCCCGTGGGGGAGGGGCGGCGTACAGCAGGGCCCGGCGGGCGCGGCCGCACGCACCTCGAACTGCCAGTGGGCCGCCTGCAGCAGCTGCTTCGCCTGGTCCGCCGCGCAGCCCGCGGCCAGCACGAACTGGTTGATCATGACCTGGTGCCGCAGCTCCTCCATGTTCACCGACATGGCGAGATGCGAGGCCCGGTGCTCGGCCGGGCGCCGATCGGGGCTCGCGGCCGCCCTGCGCTCGCCCTAGCCGCCCGCGGCCCCCGGCCTGCTGCCGCCCCGCCGCT
The DNA here is from genome assembly GCF_000243295.1 of Trichechus manatus latirostris. Lineage (NCBI taxonomy): Eukaryota > Metazoa > Chordata > Mammalia > Sirenia > Trichechidae > Trichechus > Trichechus manatus. The sequence goes on from NW_004443964.1 coordinate 6,221,690, forward strand.
CGCCGCGCCGCCCGGCGAATGTTGTGGTTCCACAGCCTCCCCCGCGGACACCACAAACAACAGTGCGGGGCGGGGCCGGGCTGTCCCAACGTTCGGGGGCCGCGAGCTGCCGCCGCCGATTGGCCGGCGCGCCGCCTGGTCACGCCCCCGCCGGTGTGGGGAATGTTCGATTCGAATCCTGCGGCCTGTGGGGCGGTACTGTTTCGCTTTTCCCTGGGCTGAGCCCATTGGAGAAGGGCCGCGCCTTGCGGCTGCCTGGCATTGGCCGGCCGCCGTGTTTTGGCTTTTCCGGGCTTGTGGTTGGCCGGGGCCGGGCTCTGAGGGCGGGGCCATCCGCGCTGATTGGCCTCTCGTGGTCCTGTTTGAACTCAACTTGAAAACCTTGAGTGCCCGCTGATTGGCCGAGGCCTCTGTGTTTGCTGTTGTAGGCTTGGGGGTGGTGCGGCCAAGTTCATTCATTACTTCATTGAAACTGAACATGCTCAGCTGGAAAAGCAAGACAGAGTGGCTTTGACTCATTTCCTCCGAAAGATGTGGTCATCTTAAGAAACAGAGCGATCAAAATAGAAAACAGAGCGTTTGCAGCTGCGCCAATCTCCAAAGTATTTAATTTTTTTAAAAAAACTTTCAAGCGGCTCTACTTTTTCTTTAACCTTTTAATGAAATATAACATACATAAAGGAAAGTGCACGTGTCAACAGATGCGGCTCTCAGACTTCACAAAGTGAACACTCCCGTGTAACCAGCACCCGGATCAATAAACAGAACATTAGACACACTCCAGAAACACCCTTCCTGCCCCCTCCCAGTCACCACCTGCCCACCCTAAGGGTCAAGCAGCCTTTTCCTGTGTTTTCAGACCAGAAACTTTGCTCTCTAAAGACGTAAACCAATGTTACTGTGCAACAAATATAATTGCAAGGGGGGAAATTGAGACTTTCTCAGTGACCAATATCTCAAGCCAAGAATTTTTTTCTTAGACTGATGAATTAAAGCTTTAATTTCTACCATCCTTTAAAAATAATGAGTGTTTCTGCACAGTAGGCATTTAAACAGGAAGTTTGTTTATATACCCTAAACTTCCACCCTGGATTAGGATTTGGACTTCAAGGTTTGCCTTTGGGAATTGTGGGGGTGGGGAAAGCACCAGCAGTTTAAGCAGGCTGAGGAAGGGGCAGAAGGGTTTTAAAAAAAAAAACAAACAAAAAAACCCGTTGCCCTCAAGTTGATTCCCACTCATAGTGACCCTATAGGACAGAGCAGAGCTGCCCCATAGGGTTTCCAAGGTTGTAATCTTTACAGAAGCAATCTGTCACATCTCTCTTTTGTCCAGCGGCTACTTTTGGTTAGCAGCTGAGCGCTTAACCCACTGTGCCACCAAGGCTCCTTCAGAAGAGGTTAGGAAGGTAAATATCGCTAGGGATTCACTGTTAAGAGTTTTCTGTTTCAGGAAAACTCAGTATGCTTTCTCTCTGAACTACTGATTACAGAATATGTTTTAACTAGTTAAGGGTCTGCAGGACAGAAGGAGGATAATAAGAAGTAAGGCAAAGTTCTATTTGGACTTTGCCGAAAGTGGGTTTGGAGTCTCTGGGCGGTGCAAATGGATCAGCTGCTAAAGGAAAGGTTGGAGATTTGAATCCACTCAGCGGCTCTTCGGGAAAAGTCTGCTGATCTGCTGCGTAAAAACCAGCCATTGGAAACTCGACGGAACACAGTTCTGCTGAACACAGTTCTGCTATGACACACGTGGGGTCACCAGGAGTCAGAATCGACTCCATGGCAACTGATTAAAGTGGATTTTGAATCCCCATCTAAGAAAACTTGACTATATAAAAAAAATAGTACATAAATCAGGAAAAGATGACATCCCCAGTGTTTATTTTCTGCTGGAAAACAGCCTCAGGTGTTGCAATGAGGGGCTCTCCTTCAGTTAGTCTTTTTGTTTGGAAGGAAGGAATAGGAGTCAGCTTTTTGCCTGCTGAGACCCGCTTAGGAATTGAAGTCTCTCTGACTGTAATTGCACTTGTCGTTGTTATTGTTGTTGTTAGATGACGCCCCAAAGTGCGCCTAGCTAGGCTGAGACCCAGAGGGTGGCTGGAGAGGCAAGTGCCGCCTGCAGCCCTTCCCTTCCAGTAATTGCCAGGCAAAAACAAAAGTGAGCAGCCGTGGAGCTCCGGCCACAGGCAGCCCCAGAACAAGGAAGTATTGTCATTGTGAGTGGGGCTCCAGTTTTCACAAGTACATACAGGTATCAAGCATGCCAGGGCCATGAGTAGTAGGATCTGCCCTGGGCTGAGACGTTGCGGGCTCCAGGATAATGTCCCCCACGAGCCCTTGATGCCCTATGAAGCCCTAGGTCTTAAATAAGAAGTCCTCAAGGATGGCAAGTGTCCTAGAAATGCCCAGATTGCCAAATCTGTCATTTCTTGGCTGTCAAGGCACTCCACCCCCAAGATATATTAACGTTTACCATTGCAGGGCACAGGTGAGGGGCCTGAGGGAGGTACGGGAGGGCAAACCCCCGCCCCCCTCAGCCAGAGGGTCTTGGTTCTGGTTATCTTCTGTGGCCATAGTAAGGTCACTTGGGGGAGGGGGTGGGAGAGCAGCAGAGTGCCACCCGTGATTTGTGGTCAAGAGAGGTGGAAGCACTTAATCAATACTTTGGCTTCTAAGAATCTAGTTGGAGATGAATGATTGGGGTCGGGCTTCCCCTTCTCCCCTGTGAAACGCAGGCATGCCCCCCTCCTGGGAGTGCAGGGGGAATGAATGAGGTCATGTTTGTAGAGGGCTTTGAGCTGTCGGGATGAAAGCAACTCCCCAAGCGGCAAGGTATTATTAGCTGAAGGTGTTATTATTTTAATCTGAGAGCACAGTGTGAGGCAGGTAAAACAGGGCTATAAGAACATGTCCATTAATAACAAACAAAACAAAGTAGTAGCCTTGGAAAGAATAAAATCCTCCTTACGTTAATAGCCTGGGCTGCGGGACCAACGATGACGCAGCAACTGCAAGATCGTCTTAGCCGGTATTCCCTCGTGCCAGGATAAGCAGCGTGTTGCGAATGCAGGTCATGGAGTCAGTCCTGAACCAGGCACACAGTACCTGAACCATACCCAACACCTGTCATTTACCATTACTTCCTGAGGGCCAGGCCCCTTTCCAAGAGCTTTATGTCTATTAACTCCTTCACCCCTCATAGCAATCCAGAATCCCATTTCATAGAGGAGGCAGAGAAGGCACAGAGGCGTGGAGTGGATAACCCAAGGTCATGCAGTGATAAGAGGTGGAGTGAGGCATTGACCCAGTTTGGTTCTAGAGTCTTGCGATTCACGACCGCACCATATTGCCTCCTTTAATGCTGTGATTGTCACCTCAGTGGGCCTCACGAGGGGGCCCCTTCCAAACCAGAGCTATCAAGGGCACTGGGATTTCTGCTGCGGATGCTTGAAATGAGTGAGCTCTGGATGGAGAAAAAGGGGGACTGGCTATCTTGGGCAATGACGTGCAGAGAGGTGGAGAACTGGCATTCCCAACCTCCACTTCTGCAGTGCATTCTATTTCTGTTCCCTTCCCCCGCTTCCACTCTTTACTCCCCCATCCCAAAAAAGATCCAACGAAGTTCAGAGAGGAAACTTGAGTGTTCTCAGGTATGGAAGTCCACCATGTGTAGGCTTCTGTGGGAAGCTTTGTAGAGCTCTGTGGACCTTGTCTGACTTAGAACTCCCAAAGGACAATGGAAAATTCCAATATATAAGATTACATATATCATTATATATGTAATCCATGCTCATTATGGGACATTCGTAAAATAAGAACAATCTAAAACATTATCCATAATTCCATCACCCAAGGAGAGTCATTATTAGCCTTATCTGTGGATCCCCTTTCAAAGCTTGCTAAAATCTATCCATACGTGTACTACTACTTTCTGGGCCCCACATTTAACATCTCCTGAACATTTCACCACCTTGTTAAGTAGTCTCTGATAACATCATTTTCACTGGCTGTAGAGTCACCTGGTACATCTTAAACATTGCATCACACTATAATGTAGAGTTGGTGAGTGTCATTTGACCGGCAGCATATTGTGCCAGAATCTGCCTAACCAATCCTGTTGTTGGACATGCAGGATGTTTCCAAGGCTGAGCTGGTATACACATATTTCTTGGATGAGCCTTGCCTTCTCTCCTTCCTCATGCTTCATACCCATTTGTCCTGCTATACCTTTCTCCTGCTCTTGAAGTCTAACTTCTGCTCATCCTTCAGGTCCCAGCTTGAATTGTGTTTCCTCTAGGGAGCCCTCCCTGATGCTCCATTGATAGACTGATGCCTGCCCCCATGCACCCCCTCTGCTTCCCTCCTCGGAACGCTAGTCCCGGTGTGGAGTATGTGTGTTTACCACCTGTGTCAGGTAGTGTGATGGTTAAGGCTGTGTGTCAACTTTGGTTTTGCTTCTCTAGAGAGCCCAGCCTAAGACAGGCAGTAAGGATGTTCCTAGTTGTAGTTGAGCCAACTTCATCATCCTTGGTCTGCTTGAGTCTGTTGTGGCCACTGTGTATCTTGAGTTCCTTCCAACCTAGGGGGCTCATCTTCCGCCACCGTATCGGACAACGTTTTATTGTGATTAATAGGCTTTTTATTGGCTAGTTTTTGGAAGCAGGTCACCAGAACTTTCCTCCTAGTCTGTCTTAGCCTGGAAGCGCCTCTGAAATTTGTTCACCATGGATGACCCTGCTGATATGTAACATAGCAATGGCATAGCTTCCAGCATCATGCAAGCCACCACGGTATGACAAACTGACAGACGGCTGGTGGTAATAATAATAGTCGCTGTCTATAGAGAGCATACTATGAACCCAGCTCTGAAATCAGTTCTTTATTGAGATTATCTCATTTTTAATACTCACTACTAACTGATGGGAAACCCTGGTGGCTTAGTGGTTAAGGGCTACGGCTGTTAACCAAAAGGTCGGAAGTTCGAATCCACCAGGCGCTCCTTGGAAACTCTATGGGGCAGTTCTACTCTGTCCTACAGGGTCACTATGAGGCGGAATCGACTTGACGGCAACGAGTTTGGTTTTTGGTTCACTACCCAAATGAGAAAAGCAAAGAAGTCGGAGACTTGCTCGAGGTCACTCAGCTAGTTTGGGGTGGAGCTGAGATGTGAACCCAGACGTGGTGTCTAACTTCAGAGCTGGAGCTCTTGAATATCACATTCTACTTTCTAGCCCTTCCCACCCCCGGAATCTACCTTATCTCTCCCTCAGTGGAAAACTGAAAAGATACAAAACTTGTCTGCATTGTTGAAGTAGCAGGAAGATCAAAGCTAGTCCTGGATGAGTGCATGCTGGTTTACACCAGATTGAGTTTTCCTCAAATGTCATGTGTCCTAAAGGACAAAGGCCACACCACTCCCAGCACAGTTCCTGGCATTTCCCCAAAGCAGCCCTCGTGGCCTGTATTCTCTGTCCTGTACCTGCCAGCCCAGTGAGAAGGTGGCCCCGCCTCTGGTCGCTAGGTGTGTCTTCTGGCAGGTGAGTCCTTGGCAGTCATTTCAAAGGGACACTTGGCCAGACCAGAGAGGCTGGGTCTTTCTGAGGGGGAGGAGAAAGGAGGACAGAGAAATGGCCATCCAAGGAGGGTCCTCCTTCACAGAAGTCCTCGACTGTTAGGACTCAGACTCCCAGTCACCTTCTCTTGGAGGGACAGGACTTGATTGGCTTGGAACTGATCCACTCTAGCTCCACCCTTGTGTCCAAAACACAGGAGGCCTGTTGCTGCGGCCTGTGGCAGCTGTGACTCCAAGGATTGGCCTGAGCTGCCTTCCTACCTGACCCACCTTTTTAAAAAAAAAAAAAAAATTGAGAAATACACACCAAAAGCATGTATATAATATATCTGCACAGTCTGAAAATTAATAAACCATCACCCATGTACCCAACACAGAACTTAAGAAGTCCAAGACCAGTTCCTTTAAGCCCCTTGTGTGACCCTCCCTGAATGCATGCCCCCTTTTCCTCCCCAGAGAGACTCACAATCCTCAATTCTGTATTAATCACTCCCTTGCTTTTCTTTGTCGTTTAATCCCATAGTTATGTATTCCCAAACAACGCACTGTGGGTGTGGTAGATTGATTCCACTGCATAAACCTTTCTGCCAAGCCCAGTGATTCTCTCCGCCTACTGTGACTGGTGGGTTCAATGGCGTCCCCTTACCCTGTGGATCACTCACAGCCAGGGCTGCTTTCTAGCTCTGTCTTCCATGGGCTCAGACAGTGACTCTGATCCAAACTAGGACTCATCAGGAGATAGGCTCCTTAAAAAAAAAAACTAAACCCATTGCCATCGAGTTGATTCTGACTCATAGCGAGCCTATAGGACAGAGTAGAACTGCCCCATAGAATTTCCAAGGAGTGCCTGGTGTATTCGAACTGCCGACCTTTTGGTTAGGTGCCAAACTCTTACCCACTACGCCACAAGGGTTCCTTAGAGGAGGGAAAACTGAAGCTGGGAGGGATTTGGATAGAACAGAGAAAACAAAATGTAAATTGCCATTGAATTGATTCCTACTTACAGTGACTGTACTGGACAGGGTAGAACTGGCCCGTACGGTTTCCAAGGAGCGGCTGGTGGATTCAAACTGCCGACCTTTTGGTTAGCAGCTGTAATTCTTAAGCACTGTGCCTTCCTTTATTTTTCACTAACTTATGTCTAAATCCCGGAGTCACAGAGGGAGTTTCAGCTGACTAGGAGTCAGCAGACAGGCCACTGCCCGCCTATCAGTTAGCTGTACTGTGGCGGCTTGTGTGTTACTATGAAGCTGAAAGCAGTGCCACCAATATTTCGAGTACTGGCAGGGTACCCCATGGTGGACAGGTTTCAGAAGAGCTTCCAGACTAACACAGATGAGGAAAAAAGACCTGGCAATCTAACCTCCAAAAATTAGCCACTAAAAACCCTATGAATCATAACAGAATATTGTGTTAGATTTTGCTGGAAGATGAACCGCCTAGGCTGGAAGGCACTCACTACACGACAGCCGCAACCATGGACTCAAACATGCCAACAATCACGAACATGGTGACCGACTGGGCAACGTTTCCTTCTGTTGTACATGGGGTCGCCATGAGTCAGAGTTGACTCCATGGCAACTACCAACACAATATTAGCAGGCAGGAGAGAAATGTTGTTAAAGAGGTCAGGAGTTCTGCCGAGATACTGCTTGCGATTTCAGAGATTTTCAGGAACGCAGGAAGCCAGGATACACAGAAAAATATATACACATAAAAGAAATTTTAAAAGCCTTGCAAGAGAAGAGTTTGTTTAAAATAAAGCCCTGGTAGCTTTGTAAGTTTGGCAGTGAGAGGACCCTTCCTCCTTCAGGAGCACAGCCCCTCGGAGCGAAAGATGACCACGTGCTATCCTGACCCCAAGTGCCCAAGCCACACTGCAGAGCCTTTGGCCCACATTGTGTGGAGAAGGTGCGGTTAGTAAACACAGGACCACGTTCTGCATAAAGAGGAAGGAAGCATTTACTGAGAAGAAGAGCACTGAGCTGTACACAGCGGAACTGGGAAACCACCAGAATCTGCCTCGTCACCAACAACATCCGTGCCATGCTCTCCTGGGCCCAACGCGTCCTGGATCCTGAGAAGCTCGAGAAAATCTGGTGTCCTGCCCTCAGGGAGCTTCCACACCAGAGCTGACCCACTGACCAGCTTGCGTGTGAGCCCAGTCATCACGGGGGACTGAGCAAGGCGACAGACTTCCCTCCAGCACGGTGTCTGGTGCAAAGGCAGACAGTTACATAAGCACACGACACCGCAGCATTTGGAGAAGAGTAGGTTATTTCTCCGCCAGAGCTCTTGAGAAGGTTAAGGCCCGAAAGGACTTTCATAGAAGAGAGAAGAGGGAGGTTCAAAGGGCTGGTTGAGAAACTGATCCTAATGCTGATAAGGAGATACTGTAGAAGGAAGCGGGTAGGATAAGGAAGCAAGATTAACCATGGAGATAGGCAAGTTGGAATGGGGAGCCGGGGCGGAGAACAATTGAGAAGCCCCCTGCATTGCCCTTTAACCCTGGTGCCAGTCTGGAGACACCTGGACAGGCTTTCCCCATGAAGGCTGGTAGGGTTGGTTGTCAGTGGGTGTGCTTCCATGGGTAAGAGCTAGGGCTTCCGACTCAGGCAAACCTCAGGCAAATTCCTGCTCTCTTCTGCTAGTTGAGCTTCAGTTTCCTCACCTGGGAAATGGGAACAATAATAGTATTTATCTCTTAGGGTTGTTTTGAGGTAATGATTCAAAAGTGCTTGAACACAAAGATCCTCATTTCTTCAAAACTCCTCAGGTGACATTAACGCACTGCAAGTGTGTGCACACACACGGATACACAGATACACAGACTCATAGACACACACATACAGACACAGATGTCCTCACACACATGGATACACAGACAGACACACGGATACACAGACACGCACACAGATAAGTGGACATACGAACACACAGATACACACACAGACATACACAAATTCACAGGCACACACAGTTCCATAGACACACATAGATACCCACACAGATACACAGACACTCACAGATACACATTCACACAGAGACACACTGAGACACACACATTCCCACACACACATAGATACACATATATACACACAGACACACATGGAGACACATAGATACACGGACACACACAGACACACATACGGATACACAGATGCACAAACATAGATACAGATACACAGACACACAGGGACACACAGACCGATACACACAGAGATACACAGACACAGATACCCTCACACACAAACTCACATACAGACACCCTCACACACACCAACACACACTCAGACACAGGCACTCTCACACATACCAACACTCATACACACTCATATGCACTCACACAAGCACACACCCACAAAAAACACACTCACACCCGGACACCTCACACACACACACTCACACACAAACACACTCATAGCACACACAAACACACACTCACACACAGACACCTCACACACACACACTCACAAACACACAGTCACATACACTCACACAGACACACATACAAGCACATTCACCCACACAAACACACACTTGCACACAGACACCTCACATAAGCCCTCACACACATTCACACACAAACATAACACAAACATAGAGTTGCACAAGACACCTTCACACACACATTCACACAAACACCCTCATACACAAACACATATTTTCACACAGACACCCTCACACACACAAACACCCTCACACACAGACACACACACTCATGCACACAAACACACACTTGCACAGACACCCTCACACACACTTGCACACAAACACACTCAGACACAGACACTCTCTCACACACAAACACACAACACACAAAAAAACATAGACAAGACACTGTCACACACAAGCACTCTCACACAGAGACGCCTTCACTCCTCACACACACATAAACACACACACTTGCACACAGACACCCTCACACACACAAACACCCTCACACACACAAACACCCTCACACACCGACACTCTCACACACATACTCATACACAGACACCCTCACACACACAAAACACACAAACACACACTCAGCTGGGGAGAATGCGCTTGGACAGAGTCATTGCCCAAAAATGATTATCCTTAATAAGCATTTAAATAGCGGTTTATTTAGTGAGCAGTTATCATGTGGGAAACAACACACCTGGCCCCTCTAAGGGATTTGCAGAAACCTGGTAGCACAGCAATTAAGCACTACGGCTGCTAATCAAAAGGTTGGCAGTTGGAATCCACCAAGCGCTCCTTGGAAACCCTATGGGGCAGCTCTACTCTGTCCTATAGCGTCGCTATGAGTCAGAATCTACTCGATGTGGCAACGAGTTTACTTTGGTTCTTTTTTTAAGACCTGGGTGGGTGATGGTGGTAAACTGGCTCTGGGAAGTGGAGGGAAACCGGATTTGCAGGCTTTGACGTTTCCATGGTGTAAATACTTCCATTACAGCCGATTTCAAGCTACCAAAGGTTTAAGAACTGGCTGGCAAATTCCTGAATATTTTAACAATCAGTCCTTCAGAGCAGCGCCCAACTCAACGCACTTTCTCCTAGTTAGCAAATGACACTCGAGTAAGAAGTTAACACTGGTTAACTCCTCTGATTCATACACACACACACTTGGGTGGCAGATGCTAATGCAGACCGCAGGCCCTAGAAGGGCTACTTAGGGGCTGTGGTCACTTCCAGAAGGCACCCTGGTGGTGCAGTGGTTAAGTGCTAGGCAGCTAACCGAAAGGTCAGCGGTTCGAACCCACCAGATGTCCCATAAGGCTCCTTCCAGATCTGACGTTCCATCCTGGACGGGCATTTTCAAGAAACCCTGGGAATATGCAAGTCGGAGTCAATGTGAGAAGAGCGTTTAAGTGTGTTGTCAAGGAGCAAAGAGTCTGAAAGAGAAATGCAGTGGGCAATACACAGCCTGGACCCTGGACACTGACTGGACCGATGTGAGAAGCTTGAAGGGCTTTGCAGTAAGTCAGTGTGCTTTCCTGTTATGATGTTGCTAATTGACTGACCTTCCTTTCAAATGTGAACTATATCCTAATGGAAATTTCTATTCCAAAATGAGTCCAAACCAGTTTTGTACCCTTTGTAACACCTACACCCTGAACTCTTTAAAGTGTTAAAAAGCAAATATGTCACTTTGAAGACTGTCATAGACTGAATTGTGTCCCTCCAAATATCTGATTCCCAGTATTCTATTGTCTACCATTTCGTCATCTGATGTGATTTCCCCATGTGTTGTAAATCCTATCACTATGATGTAATAAGATGGATTAGCGGCAGTTACATTGATGAGCTCTACAAGATTAGATAGTGTCTTAAACCAATCTCTTTTGAGATATACAAGAGAGAACCGAGCAGAGAGACATGGGACCTCATACCACCAAGAAGGCAACACCAGGAGCAGAGCGCGTCCTTCAGACCTGAGGTTCCCGCGCTGAGAAGCTCCTTGACCAAGGGAAGACTGATGACAAGGACCTGCCGCCAGAGCTGACAGAAAAAGAAAGCCTTCCCCTGGACTGACGTCCTGAATTTGGACTTGTAACCCACTAGACTGTGAGAGAATAAATTTCTCTTTGTTAAAACCAAAAAAAAGAAAAGAATAGAAATGCTGGGAAAAGGGTGAAAATTTGTTCTCATTGTTTAACGCTGCTTTTCTAAGCAACTACAGTTGAGCACTTGCTTTGTTAAAGAGAGGTGTGGATTATCACCTCCCCAATCCTTCCACATTCTGGTTTCTCTGGGCAGCAAGACAGCGATCGAAGCTGGGCTTTTTCTTTTTTAAACTTTATTGTGGTAGAATATATATAACAAAAATTTTGCCATTTTAGCCATATTTAAGTGTACAATTCAGTGACATTAATTCCATTCACCGTGTGCAACTCTCACCATTCACTATCTATTTCCAAAAGATTTTCATCATCTTACACAAAAACTCAGTACCCCGCAAGCAGTAACTCCTCATCCTGGTAACCACTAATACATTTTTATCTCTATGCATTTGCCTGTTCTAGATGTTTCATGTAAAGGGGGATCATACAATATGCGTCATTTTGTGTCTGGCTGATAGCACTCAGCATGATGTTTTCAGCGTTCATCCATGTCGTAGCGTGTGTTAGAACGTCCTTTCTCTTTATGGCTGGGTAATCCTCTATTGTATGTATGTATATCACGGCTGGGCTTTCTGCCTATCTGTTCGGCTTGCCAGATAAGACCAAGGAGGCAGCTGAGTCCGTGCTGGGCTGAAACGTTAGTGGCTTCCTCTCTTCACACTGACTTTCCCATGCAGAATGTGCAGCCCCAGCTCAAAAGCAAAAGAAGGGCAGGGAAAATAAGGAGGAAAAAGGAAGGCAGGAGTGAGCATACAGCGTCTGATATTTGATAGAAACAATCTGACTAAACGAGACTAAAGCAAAAAAAAAAAAAAAAAAAACTCTCCTAATTTCTTTAAACTAGTCTTGAGTAGAATTAATGTCTCAGCCCTCGCATTTCTCCAAATGCCAGGTGCCTAGGCAGCGGCGACACACCAGGGTGAGGCAGGTGAGGCATCCGCAAGGCACTGAGAGCGAGACCTTCTTAAATTCTATAGCTTAGGTGCCTCACTCTCCTCATCTAGGAGCTGTGCTGGGCCGTATAAACATTGCCTCTCCTTTTGGTTTGAACTTGAAAGTAGATTAAGAAGCTACAAACCCACCTGCAGCTTGCAGCCACTGGAATAGTTCTTTGTTAGCAGCACACAAGGAAGGGTGAAATTAACAAAGAGGAATTCACATTAGGCTGGAAGCAAAATAGGAAAGTCCAATGGCTGGGTTCCAAATGGACACGGTTGTTTTCATGTACGGAGCGCCTTAGGTCTGCCAGCAGAACCTTTGCAGGGTTCCAAACCATGTCAGCCCATCACATCCCTCTATGAGTGTTAGCCCAGCCCGCTGGTCTGGAACAGGCTGTGAAATTCTCTGCTGGTGGTTTCAGTTTTAATCCCTTGAAGCCACATGCAGGCCAGGACTGAGAGAGGGATCAGGGCCGGTCTTCTGCTGATTGGCCTTGGCTTTTGGACAGACCCTACCCTTATTCAAGGAACCCTGATGGCACAATGGTGAAGCGGTCATTTGCTAAATGAAAGGCCGGCTGTTCGAACCCACCGCTGGCTCCGAGGGAGAAAAGACCTGGTGATCTGCTCCTGTATAGATTACAGCCTAGAAAACCCTATGGGGCTGTTCTACTCTGTCACATAGGGTCGCTATGAGTCAGAACCTCGAGAGCATCCAACGACTGCCCTTATTTAGAATAGCCCGGACTCTAATCTTCCTCTTCCGTAGGGAGTAAGGCAGAAAGGCCCAGCAAAGAGCCCAGAAGGAAGGAGTCTGTCATAGCTGCTCTGGCTCACCCACCCAGCTGCCTCTGGAATGCTGTGCTGCAGGGCAGCGCCTGTCAGCTTTTCACCTGCGGGCACTCTTTCCTGTTACGTGAATTGCTGGAAGGAGTGCATGTGTTACAGGGGTGGAAAAGGCACGTCTGGGCTGAAACCAGGACAGCTAAAATGAACAAATTAAAAGCTCCCAGGGACTAGCTGACCTATAAATCATTTGTTCCCATGTCTCCCCCATACCCTCTCCTTTCTCCCTTAGAGAAGAAGCGCTGAGACCTGATCAAATCCTCTGCTTTCACCCGCCTGCCTCCCGTGGATGCTTACAGAAAACCCCTGAGATGTTTAAATGTTGGATTCTCTGCCGGGATTCTCCCAAGGGTTGCATCCACAGCAGGGGGATGGATGGACGGGATGATGCGAGGCTAGTGACATTAAGGACACATGGTGTTTGGATGTAATTTCCCTATGTCCACTGTCATGGATTGAAGTATGTCCCTTTAAAAATGTGTGTATCAATTTGGCTGGGCCATGATTCCCTGTATTGTGTGGTTGTCCTCCATTTTGTGATTGTAATTTTACATTAAAGAGGATTCGGGTGGGATTGTAACACCACCCTAACCCAGGTCACATCCCAGATCCAATGTAAAGGGAGTTTCCCTGGGGTGTGGCCTGCACCACCTTTTATCTCTTGTAAGAGATAAAAGGAAAGGGAAGCAAGTGGAGAGTTGGGGACCTCATACCACTAAGAAACAAGCACCAGGAGCACAGCGTGTCCTTTGGACCCAGGGTTCCTGCGCAGAGATGCTCCTAGACCTGGGGAAGACTGATGATGACGAGGACCTTCCTCCAGAGCTGACAGAGAGAGAAAGCCTTCCCCTGGAGCTGATGCCCTGAATTTGGACTTGAAGCCTACTAGACTGTGAGAAAATCAATTTCTCTTTGTGGAAGCCATCCACTCGTGGTATGTCTGTTACAGTAGCACTAGATGACTAAGACACCCACTGTGCAACCCACCCCCGGGCCATATTCCAACTGAAAAGCATTTTAATGGCCGTCTTGATGGCAGTCGCTTCTGGGTTTTTCTTCCTCTCAGTGCTGTCTTGTCCTTCAGGCACTCTCCTCGGCCCAGATCTCCGGCACCGGAGCCAAGTGGAGCCAAGGAAAAGACAGAGAGGAATGTGGCCCTTGGCTGTCCCCAGGGCTTGCCGCTTGTCTTGGTTTTGCCCTGGGCACTGCCAAGGATCTTTTTTCCAAAACAATAACATGTGCTTACATTGTAGACTGTGGAACTCTAACTCAATCAATACACAGAAAGATCTCTTTGACCTAGATTATTTGAACTACCCACCCCGCCATCCCATCCGTTTCTCTTCTGCCTCTTGACCCTTGACCACGGGTCATCACTTCTTTTTCAAATGAGCCTTGATTCCCAGAACTTACTGCACCTTTGCAATATCCAGTAAAGGCTGTGCTGTTTTATAGATGGGAAACTGAGTCTCCAATATTAAGAGCTTAGCCCAAAGTTGTTGTCGTTAGATGCCGTCCAGTTGCTTCCAACTCATAGCAACAACCCTACGTACAACAGAAGGAAACACTGCCCGGTCCTGCGCCATCATCACAATCTTTGCTATGCTTGAGCCCATTTTCGCAGCCACTGTGTCAATCCATCTCGTTGAGGGTCTTCCAAAGTTACACAACTGGTTAGGGCCTTGAGTTGTCCAACTTAAACTCCTGTGTTCTTTCTCTGCTTCAGTTTCTTCAACTGTAAAACGGGGAGTGTGAAAACTGTGGGGGCTAAATGGTTTAATTCGTGTAAAGCATTCACAGCAGGGCTTGGCATATTCAGAGTGCTCAATAAACGCCCGCCAATGTTATTGTTTTTCTTTACTCTCCCAAGCACTGGACTCATGATTCAGTCGTGGGAAGAGAAACCAAGTTTTAGACTTGGGGAATGTTATTCAAGATGGGGAGTGAACCCAGGGTCCATTTCCCAGGTTCAGAGCAGGCCCCGATGGGACCAGAACAGCTTCCTTGTAAGAAACAGGACTGAGCTCCTGATGGAACCACACCCTCGCCTGGCCCTAGCTGGGCAGTGGGAACCATTAGACATGGATAAGCCCAGAAAGGGAAGAGATGATCCTTTTATGAAAATGTGGAGGACAGGAAGTACAAAGGTCTCTAAGCAGAACCCAAGATTATAAAGTAACATTTTACCCTGGGATGTGCTGAAGACCTTTGATTTCGAGGCTGTCCCAGATTCTTCCTTTGCCCAGCAAAGACAAGGAAGGGACTGTGTATGGTGAAGGCGGTATCAAGGAGGATACTAACTCCCTCCCACAAGTATGTCTGAAAGCCTTCTAGTAGTTAGCGCTGGGTGGGTGGGTGGAGGGGAGCCCTGAGCTCTGCACAGCTCCCCTGCTTGGGAGAGGCTGCTGTTTGTCTTGTCTGGGCAGGTACTGGCTCCACAGCCCAGGCTCTCCTCAGTAGTCAGTATACACGACCTTCTCCAATATAAATGGAGAAAACCAAGGCAATTGGGCGTAGATACCCTTAGCATGAAGTGTGTTCGCTACTGCTGAAAAACCAAACCAAATCCATTGCCGTTGAGGTGATTCTGACTCATAGAAACCCTATAGGACAGCAGAACTGCCCAACAGGGTTTCCAAGGCTGTAAATCTTTATATAAGCAGTCTGCCACATCTTTCTCCTGTAGAGCAGCTAGTGAGTTTGAACCGCCAACCTTTATGGTTAGCAGCTGAGCACTTAACCGCTGCACCTCCAGGGCTCCTTACTGCTGAAACCAAAAACCCATTGCCACAAGTCGATTTTGACTCACAGCGACCCTATAGGACAGAGTGGAACTGCCCCCATAGGGTTCCCAAGGAGTGACTGGTAGATTTCAACTGCCGGCCTTTTGGTCAGTAGCCGTAGCTCTTAACCACTGCGCCACCAGGGGTCCTTACTGCCGAAAAGGGAGACAAAAAAATACAAAATATAGTCAGGAAAGAACTGTTGATTGTTGCCATTGAGTGGGCTCCAACTCATGGCACCTCATGTGTAACAAAACAAAACACTGACCGGTCCTGCACCATCCCACCATCCTTACTGGTATGTTTGAGACCATTGTTGCAGCCACTGTGTCAATCCATCTCATGGAGGGTTTCTCTCGTTTTCTCTGACTCTCCACTTTATCAGACATGATGTCATTTTCTAGTGATTGGTCCTTCCTGGTGACGTGTCCAAGTAGGCAAGATGAAGATCTGCCATCTTTGCTTCTAAGCAGCATTCTGGCCGTGCTTCCTCTGGGCCGAATTTGTTCATTTTTCTGGCAGCCTATGGTGTATTCAAAGAACTAGACTCTATCATATGACTTTGTAACACTAATCAAGGCAACTAGACACCCAACACTGTACTTCAAAAGTTGTCACAAAGGAACAGGAGTTGGTCACGTTCTAGCAGTTAGAATTTGTGCTGATTGGTCCATTCTCTCAGAGAAAAACACCAGACCCACAAATAAATAAAAGGTTTAAAGCACAAACGTCTGCAATTACGCTTTGGAATGACATCTTCCGCTTGTCCAGGGTTCTCTCTGCTTTGTGTGTTTTCATCAAGAGAAGCCTCTCATCTGCCTGGCCCCATTCCCTCTCCCCAGCTGGCTTCTCTTCTGAAGGAAAGCTATAGGCCTGTCTCCAAAGTACAGTGTCCAAGGTACAGTCAGAGGTTGAGTATTTTGATCTTGAGTTGATACTCTGCTAACTTTAGGGCTACGTGAGCTGTCCGAGGGATCCACAAACAGGAGCTACGTGAGAAGGGATGACATCTTCCTAGCTGGTCATCAGCATTAACTAGTTAATCTTACTGACCCCTGGGAGCTGGGGTCCAGGCGCTGGGGGTCATGAAGAGATATTAATACAACGGAATCCTTTACTCCTAGAGCCCAGCGCAATGGTTACAACTTGAAGTGCGGCTGGCGAGAACGCGTGCACCCCTCTCCTCCCACTTTGTGGGGTGTCTAAGCATTTAGATTTTGCAGATCCTGAGGGTGAGGGATGGAAGAAGCTTGCCCCGGGCCGGGAAGCTGCAGACGGCGGGGGGCCGCACACTTTCAACGATTGGAACAACGCTGAGCAAACTCCTGGCAAAGGCCGCAAGAGGCGGCTCCCTACGCGGTAATTTGAGCCGGGGAAAAACAAGCTCGGAGGGTGCGATGCTTCCTCCGCCTTCCTGTGGGCCTCCTGCTCCAGCAGGGTCTTGGGGTATCCTTTTCCAGTTGGC
>NW_004443964.1:6239445-6253018 GCF_000243295.1 Trichechus manatus latirostris
GAGGGCGGCGACGCCGCAGCGGCCATGGGGGCCCTGACCAGCCGGCAGCACGCGGGCGTGGAGGAGGTGGACATCCCGTCCAGTTCCGTGTACCGCTATCCGCCCAAGTCCGGTGAGGGCCTGGGGGCGGTGGGCACGGGCGCTGCGGGCGGGCGGGGGCCTGGGAGCAGGGGAAGAAGTGGGGATCCGGGCCGGGCTACTCCGGGGGCTGGGGCCCAGGGGTCCTCGGGGACGCGGGGGCCGAGATCGCTCCAAAATCATGGAGGACGGGAGTGGAGGGGCACCCAGGCCCCTGGGCGAACCAGACAGGCAGCTCTGGGAGCCTGGCGGGGTCACCAAGGTCACCGAGCATCCTAGCCGAGGACGTGAGCGGCTTCCATTGTAATCTGTCCTGAGACCGTCTGCTCGGTGGGGATCCGGCTCGGGAGAGGTGGGCTCCCGCACAGCCCGGCCCGGCGGGCCACAGCTCGGGTTGCCTTACTTCTCAGTCGGTCCGCTCTTTCCTCTCAGGAACTGAGGCGGGCTTGGCATCTGTCTCAGGTACCTGGGCTGGGTGCTGTCCTTGGTCTGCCGCATCCAGGCCTCCGGAAAAGGGACAGCTTCGAATTAGGTTTCTCATGGAAAAGCTTCCATTGCGTTTTGGTAGATGGAGGCCGAAAACGCGTTTTTGCAGTACTGCTGCTGCAAAAAAGGCTGTCAGAAGAGGGAAAAAAGTGTCTAACAGAAACGTTTGGGAATCCAAGTATCAGAATCACTCCAGTTGTCTCTTTGCCAGAGTAGCAGCAAGCCTGGTTTTTTGGAATGGGGCTACCTCTTGGACTAGGCAGAGGTATTTAAATCGTGTAGAAGTATTGTGCTTGTTTTCAGAATCATTGGTTCAATTAAAAAGATAAGTGTTTCCAGTCTCCGGGTGGTGGCATAGCGTTGGAAATGGAGAAGGATTTTGACAGCAAAGGAGAGAGGATTACAAGAAGGTAGCCCACCTGACCGAGCACCAGCTAATTCTAATCTGCTAGTGCATGACCTGGCTACCTGCTCTTTGTGGTCTTTAATTGCTATTCCTTGGACTTTCCTGGAGTGATGACCACCACCCTTTCTGGCTTAGGACCTGCTGGGGATTTTGGTAATCTTGCAGCCAGGTGTCAGAACTGGAACGAGGTGTTTCTCCTTTGGTTGAATGAAGACGCACTAATGAGATAAGCTGGTCTCAGCAGTGTGTGCAGTCTGTGCCAGGTGAAGGCAGGGACCAGACAATGAACCTGCATCCCTGCAGAGCGTCTGGCAGAGCCATGCTTCTCACTGCTTTTGTGCCAGAGAATGAATCCTTGCAGAGAGGAATAAGATTAAGAGCTGTTTTAAAAGAATGGCCAAAGATAAAGCCGTAGATCACTCGTATTTTAATAAACCTCGGGCTAATTATGACTCTGAAGCCAGCACTAAAGAAGGCATGCATTTTGCAGGAGTTATTGGTGGATTTTTTTTTTTTTCTTTCTGAAATTACTTAGCTTTTATTGATCAGATGATGGAGCAGGTTTTGCTGAGCTCGGTTTTCAGTAGTGCTTGCTGCCTCGGGGGAGTATGCACCCCTCCTTCACATATGGGAATTAACATAGAAATCTCTGGAAGGCTATTCCCCAAAAGATATTAATAGATAGATGAATTTTGGATGATGATAAATAAAAGGATAGTTTTATTTTAACTAAAACTTTTCTTAACACACTCAATACTCACAATCTTAACTAATCCTCTCTGCTCTACGAATCTTTTAAAAAGTTTACCTAATTGTAAGGCACTTTTAATCAGAAGTTGTTTGAGGGAAAGCTTTACAGCAGATGGATTAAATTACGTATGATGAAGGTAAACACAGAAAATAGGTCTGAGAACATTCATGTCCCGGTCAGCAAATCCTTGTGGTACTACTTGAAGAGATGTGTGAACTTGGCAAAAATGCTCAAGACGAGGCGCATCTTCTACCTGTCCTCTGACCTTTAAATTGACCTGGCTCTTTATGGGATTATAGTATTTTAGACCAGAAAGGGATCTTAGAGAGAATTTGGCCGGAACTACTCATTTCACAGGTAAGAAAATGAACTGGTATGGCCAGGGTCACACAACAGGCTAGTGCTCTTTTTACGAAGCCATCTGCCTCTGCCTTTTACGTAGAATTGGATTTTGAACTCATCCTTGATGATTTGTGAAATGGAGGCTGATCTGTGTCACAACGGAAACAAAACTCAGAGGCGTTGTCCCGGCTGGGAAATCAGACTGGACTGATTTTGAGAAGTCTCTTTCTCCTGGGTGCTGATAGCGGGACAAAGCACGAACAGAATCGGCTTTCTCCAGGAGACTGACCGAACGTTGTCGGCTAGGTTCTGAGCTGTGCCCATCCTCTGGCTCATGGAGAATCACTAAAGCCGTACAGTTGCTCTAGAAAGAAACACTGCCATCTGTCCCTGTAGTGATGGTCACAGCACCAAGTAGAAATTGCTTCTTCTTCTTTTTTTTTGTATTTGCAATGGAACCTCTAGCTTTTATATATACATTAAACCTGAAACATTTAAAATTGCCGAGAACAGCTGATTTCACGTAGGAACTTGGGCCTGTCATCTCATGAAATGGAAAAGTAGCCTTTTCTTTTATAGAAGTAGGTGGATAAAATAGATTAAGTTGTTTATTTTTTGAATAGATAAAGTAGTCACATGGTTCAAAATTTAAAAGAATGAAAAGGCATTCAGTGAAAATCATGTTCTAACCTCTCGTCCATCCACCCAGTTCCACTTCCTTCTCAGACACCTCCCATCCCTGTGTAACCGCTGTGATTGGTTCCTTTACAATTATTCCAGAGTTTGTTGTGTAAATGCAAGGATAGCTTGCTATTTAGACTGTTGTTTACCTTGTTTATTTCACTTTCAGAGCTATTGGAGGTCTTTTTATACCATCTCCATATTGGAGTGTTTCCTTATTCTTTTTTTAACTGTATAATACTCCTTGTATGTATGTGCCATCATTTTTTTTACATAGTCTCTTATTGATAGACACTTGGTTTTGTCCCAGTCCTTTACTATTGCAAATAACCAGCAATGAATAATCTTGTACATATGCTCTTAGATGATTTTTAGCTCAGTTAATAAATGCATGAATATTCATCATTTAAGTAACAGGAAGAATGGTGGAAGTTAGTTTCTGTATAGTATTTCTGTATTAGAATAGCAAGCAATTCTACTATTCTGCTGCACTATTCCACTGCGCATGGTTGCGCCTTTATGATTTTTGAGTTGGAGTTCATCCGTGCTTTTAAAGTCTTCTCTAAGACGTTTGCTTCTTTGAAAGCCCATGGATCATTTGTTTAGCAAAGGTATGGCTTTGCTGAGCTGTGTGTTTTTATGCATGCATGCCCATCTTTTGACAGGAGTATCCACTCAATAAAAATCGTTAGACCTCTTTCCTCTGTCCAGGAAGAAATAGACGTACTATAAAGATACTTTAATTCGTATTAATTCGGTACCTGATATGTCTAGTTCATTTCCCTCTGTGTATTTCAGCAAATTTGAAAATAGGGGTAATTTATTTTGCTCAGGTCTTAAGAGGTAAACCTGAAACTTTTAAAAGCATTGTAAATATTCAGAATGGGAATCAGTGTCCTGTGCAGCTATTAACATCATCGTTCTCTAAATTTTTGTTATATTGGAGACACATGCTTGTCTGATGGGTCTGTCCTACGGCAAGAACAGTTGTTAAAAGCATGGGTAATAAGTCTTTGCCTGTCAAATAATTATAAAAGTTTCTCAGTTTTAAGGAGCATCAATTTAATATTAGTTTTGAAACTAGGGATTAAAAGTATGGAGTTTACTACAGAATAAAGAATTACATAGTTCTGACGCAGTTTGACTGTTGCTTTAACTAAAATTAAATAGGTCCTTCAAATTCATAGTAAATACATTTCATACTGTAAAAACCTAAATATTGTTCCATTTAATGATAAAGACATCATGGTCAAATGCTAGTATTATTTTTTTGACATTTAAAATGTAGTAATTTTCTTACTTAGCAACTCCCAGTATTTTTGCTTTATTTGTCCTTTACTTCATTGAGAGTAGACTGATTAGTTTCAGTTCTTGATTTTGTCTTAAGACTTAGGGGCTTTGATTTCCTTATGATGGTGGTTTGTATTGTTCTTTGGCATCTCTTTTCTCTTTCTGTTTATTATCATTTACACACATTATTGAGCACTGCTATGTATTATGCATTATGCCACCCACTGCTGTTGAGTCGATTCGGACTGTTAGCGACCCTATAGGACAGTGTAGAACTGCCCCATAGGATTTCCAAGGCTGTAATCTTTATGGAAGCCGACTGCCGCATCTTTCTCCCGTGGACTGGCTGGTGGGTTCGAACCACCGACTTTTTGGTTAGCAGCTAAGCACTTTAAACACCACACCAGCAGTATATAGAGACACCAGTATGTAGAATCTGATTCTCTTACTCAGTTATTTTGATACTTATGGAAAGCAGCAGGATAAAAGCCCCCAAATCAACTTTCAAATTCAGATGGGAGTATTAACGACACTAGCTATTTGGTGGCTTCCTATTTTAGCTTATTATTCTTGCTAACTGGGTGCTAATCTCAAGTTCTTAGTTGCTGAAAGATTGCTTGTGCTGTGAACAGGTAGAACAAATTTTAAAATTACATAATCTTAAAAAATCATTATTTAAAAATGATGCTCCTTCCAAAATTTCAGTGCTTATTATGTAGTGTCAGAGGTAGAATATATGCATACAGAGAAATAATAATAGAGAATACAACAAGACCAAGCAGGAATCTATCCCAGGAGTGCAAGGTTGGTTTAATATCTGGAAGTCAATTAATATAATATACCATATTACTAGAATAAAGGACAAAAACTACATGATCACTTTAATATAGAAAAAGCATTTGATAAAGTTCAACACTCATCCATGATAAAAACTCTCAACAAACTAGGAATAGAAATGAACTTCCTCAAGCTGATAAAAGGCATCTACAAAGAAACCACAATTAACATCACACTCAGTAATGAAAGACTGAATGCTTTCTTGCTAAGATTGGGAACAAGGCAAGGATGTCTTGTCTCACCACTTCTCTTCAATATATAAGAGTCCCCAGGTGGTACAAACAGTTAACTCGCTTGGCTGCTAACTGAAAGGTTGGTGGTACAAGTCCACCCAGGGGCACCTCGGAAGAAAGCCCTGGTGATCTACTTCTGAAAAATCAGCCATTGGAAACCCTGTGGAGCACAGTTCTATTCCGACACACATGGGGTCGCCATGCATTGGAATTTACTTGACGGCAACAGGTATTCAATATATAGTGAAGATTCTAGCTAGTAAAATAAAGCAACAAATAAATAAAATTTTAAGAAAATTAAAGACATCCAGGTGGTAAAATAAGTAGAAAAGGGTAAAGTGTAAAAAGAAGAAGCAAAGCTTTCTTTATTCAAAAATGACATAATCCTATATGTAGAAAATACCAAGAAATACACACACACACAAATACTCAAGCAAAGAAACGGGTTCAGCAAGGTTGCAGATACAAGACCAAATACAAAAATAAACTGTATTTTTGTACACAAGCAATAAACAATCTGAAAATGAAATTTAGAAAACAGTTGTATTTCCAAATAGCATTAAAAAAATACATTCTTAGGAATAAATTTAATGTAAGAAGTACAAGACTAGTACACTGAAAATCCCAAAATGTTGCTGGATTGATGCTTTACTAAAGAAATTTTAAAAGATCTAAATAAACGGAGAAACATTTCATGTTCATGAATTGGAAGATTCAGAGTTGTTAAGATGTCAGTGTTCCTCAAATTGATCTATAAATTTAGAATATCCCCTTTCAAAATCCTAGCAGACTTTTTTGTAGAAATTGATAAGCTGGTCCTAAAATCTATGGGGACATGCCAAGGACCTAGAATATCCAAAACAGTTTTGGAAAAGTAGAACAAAATTGGAGGATTCCACCACCCGATTCCACTACCCGATTTTAAATGTTACTATGAAGCCACAGTAATCAAGACAGTGTGGTACTGGCACAAGGAAAGGCATATAGATCAATGGAACAGAATTGAGAGCCAGAAATAAGTGCTTACATTTATAGTAATTGATTTTTGACAAAGGTGCCAAGACAATTCAATGGGAAGAGGATAGTCTTTTCAATAAATGGTGCTGGGATAAATGGATATTCACCACAAACAAGTGAATTTTGACCATTTCTTCACATCACCAAGGATTAACCGAAAATGGGTCATAGAGTGAAAAGACAACCACAGAAATGGGAGAAGATATTTGCAAATCATATAATATATGATAAGGAATTTGTTCTAGAATATATAAAGAACTCTTTCAACAAAATAATAAAAAGACAACCCAGTTAAGAAATGGGCACAGAATTTGAACAGACATTTCTTCAAAGAAGTCATACAAATGGCTAATAAGCACCTGCAAAGATGCTTACCATCATTAGCCAATAGGGAAATGCAAATAAAAACTACAGTGAGATACCACTTCTAGGATAACAGGTGTTGGTGAGGATGTAGAGAAACTGAGGCCCTCATACACTGCTGGTGGGAGTGTAAAATGGTGCAGCTGCTTTGGAACACAGTTTGGCACTTCTTCAAAAGGTTAGTTGTCATATGATACAGCAGTTCCATTCCTAGGTGTATATACGCAAGAAAAATGAAAACGTGTCCACACAAAAACTTGTACCTGAATGTTCATGGCAGCATTTTCATAATGGCCAAAGTGGAAACAACCCAACTGTTTTATCAACTGATGAATGGATGAATAAAATGTGGTAAAACCATACAATAGAATATTATTTGGTAATTAAAAGGAACGAAGCACTGATACATGCTACTGTATGGATGAACCTGGGAAACATGCTAAGTGAAAGAAGGCCACATATTGTATGAAATGTCCAGAATAGGCAAATCTATAGAGATAGAAATTAGATTAGTGGTAACCAGGGGCTAGGGGTCAGGGAAAATGAAGAGTGACTACTAATGGTACAGGTTTTCTTTCTAGGGTGATGGAAAACAGAACAGTAGTTGCCTAGGGCTGGGGGTGGAAGTGGAGATTAATCGTAAACAGGCATGAGGGAACATTTTGGGGTGATTGAAGTGTTCTAAAATTGGATTGTGGTGATAGTTATTAAAATCATTGAATGAACAGATGGCATTGAAGGTGGACTTTGAAGATGGACTAGAACTTTCAAATAATCCAGTGTGGAGCATAGTATTAGTAATGGCCTCGAGATTGGAAATGTTCTTGATGGAATCAGAGAAATGTATATAGATTAGTTGGTTGGAGCAGAAAGTTCTCCTAGAAAGGTAGAGGGAAATAAAATTTGGGAGGTAGGTAGGAGCAAAAATTGAGAGGGACCAACTGGTGTTCTAAGAAAGATTTATCTCTTAGGGCTATGAATTGTAGAAGAGACATGGTAACCCCTAGTAATTGAACTTGGAAAGGGCTGAGGGTCTTGACCAGGATGCTTTGCACAAAACACATGTTCAGTGTTTTTGTTGTTTTGATGACTGTGATGTTTTTTGCCTGCATGACCAGAAAAATGGGCACCCTTGATAGAAATCAGGCATCTGGAGCAGAAACTGCTCTTGAAGTGAGTCCCAAATGTCAGCTGGGGCTTTACTGCCTCTCAAGATATAGGCAAATTAGAAATCCACACATTCCATAGAACGTGGGATTCCAGTGCCCTTCCATGATTTCTGCAGAATTCCCAAGATGTTAATGTTCTCATGACCGTCTTGTCTCCTGGGTTCCAGCTTGCTGCCTTTGCCTCACACAGATGTGACATCAGCCCATTCTTCAGTTTCTCCAAAACATTCCACTCACATAAAGTATTCAAAGTGTAGATTTTACTAAAGATTTGTGGGGATGATGGAGTTGTGATTACAATGTAGAAATACAAATAGCCCCAAAAGAATAATAAACATTATTACCCTTAAACTGTACTTCAGCCAGGAGGTTTACTGGCTCTTAAGCTCACCAACCCCAGGCTTTCTCTGTCTTAATGTCTCCTTCCTCTTATTTCTCCGCTTTTCCCCTCTTCTCCTCACTCTTCCCTCGCAGTAGGAAAACACAATACTCTCCGTGTCTTACATGGAGAAGTTTGGGTTCCATCAACAAGCAACAAAAGCACCCATGCCCTTGGTGCTTCACTCTCCGTTCTAAGTAGCTCATTAAAGTAAATCCCAAAAAAAATGTTGCTTTCCCTAAGAGGAATTCTGGTGCCAACTCAAGATAAAATATCCCACCTCCTTCCAAAGGAAAAGTTATTAATTCAGTGTTAAACATTGAGTTTGAGGCAAAGATGGGATATACATATGGCAAGATTTGGCAGCTGGTTAAAGACTTTGACTGAAACTCAAAAAAAAAAGAAAAATCAGAGACAAACATTTGGGAGTTGAGTATGGAAAAGGAGAAGCCAATATTAGTCGCCTGCTGGGCCTGACTTGCTGCTATACACATGTTATCTTATTTGATTCCAACAGTAATCCTTTGAAGGAGGTATTATCATCTCCATTTTACAAATAAAGAAACCAAAACTCAGAAAGGTTAAATAATTTGTCCTAGATCAAACAGCATCAGGATCAAATCCAGCTCTGTCTTTTTTTGTTTGTTTGTGTTTGTTTTTTTTTATTGTTGTAATTAAATGAAGTTTACATTTCAAGTTAGTCTCCCATATAAAATTTTTATACATACATTGTTATGAGACCCTTATTGCTCACCCCGTTCTGCGACAGCACACTCCTCTTTTCCGCCCGATTCCCCATGACCATTCAGCCAGCTCCTAACCCTCTCTGCCTTCCCGTCTCACCTCTGGACAGAAGCAGCCCCTTTGGTCTCTTGTATCTACTTGACTAAGAGGCACACTCTTCGTGAGTATCACTTTATGTCCCACAGTCCAGTCCAATCCCTGTCTGAAGAGTTGGCCTAGGAAATTGTTTTAGTTCTGGGCCGATAGAGAGCCCAGGGGCCATGCTCTCCGGGGCCCTCCAGCTCTGTTTTAAGCCAAAGTCTGATTTGATGCTGTGAGGAGGAGAGAGACAGAGAGAGTGTGAAAGAAGAGAAGAGGACTGAGCTCTTAGAGATGTGTTCAGGTTTATGTGTTTATGGACTGAGGCAGAAAGAAAATCAGAACTTCCTGGGTTTTTGAAAGCCAAGGGAAAAAGTGAGGTCCAGGAACGAGTGTTGAACTTTGCTGAGAGTTCATAAGTGTGAGAAAAGACTGTTGTTTGGTGTTCCAGAGAACAGAGTGGTAGAAACTATTGTAAAGATTTGCGGAATTACTGGATGCGAGATGGAAGCAGAGAGAGAAGAAGAATGGATGGATGGTGAGTGAGTGGATGGACATTAAGGCATGGCAGAGGAAACTCTGTTTGTATTTGTTTCTTAAGTTAGCGAGACCAGAACATGGTTGTAGTACGAGAGGAGTAAAAAGCCAGTGGAGAGAAAGAAATGGAAATATTGAGGAAGAAGGATGGTTATTGATGAAGTTTCTGAGGAGGTAGAAGGAGATGGGAATGAGAACTCAGGTGAAGAAGGTAAGCTTGGAGTGGGGAAAGGAGGAATACTTCCTTGAGACCAGAAGAAAGTATGGATGGAAATATAGGGAAGTTGTAAGTGTTGAAACTTTTGCAGTAGAGAAGAAGGGTGAGAAGGGAGCTTCGCAAAGTCAAAGGGGTGAAAGCATGCCAAAAGAAGGGAAGAAGAAGGGCAAGGGCAGACTAGTTGGGGACTTGAGAATGTGGGAAAGGTTTAGATTTATTGATGTGTACTGTAAAGCTGCAGTTATTAAAACCATTGTACTGGTTCAGAATAGAGTCTAGATCTAGGTATATATAGTATAATAAAAATAGCATTTCAAATTAGTGGAGGAAATGGAATATTCAATAAATGGTGTTAGTAAAATTTTCCGTTCAGGGAAAAAAGAAAGATTAAACCCTCATCCCACACAGTCCACAGAACAAATTCCAGATGTAAAAACAATCAAATAGCAAAAAAAAAAAAAAAAAAAGCAACGTAAACTGCAAAGAGCAGGGAATGTTTACTAGTAGGGAAATGGTTAATTAAATTAGGGTACTCAGTGGAAATACAGGGTAATGGTTAAGAGCACGAATAGGCTCTGGAGTAAAAATACCTGGATTTGGGGACCTGACACTTCTCTTACTAGCTGTATGACCTTGGACAAAAGAACATTTCTGTGCATTAGTTTCCTCTTCTGTAAAAAATAAAATAATAATAGCACCTACTCATAGGGTTGTTGCAAAAATGGTGTGGGGCAGCATCTGACCTCTGACTTCACAAAGGGGAAGGAGAATCAAGATCAACAGCCCAAGGCTGATTCCCATGAGGTGGAGGTCAGACATGCCTCCTCTACCCGCCATCTTTACCAATTCTGACACCAACTGTCCCTCCCACAGCACTCTCTACTTCTCTCCTAGGTTCAATAATTTGTTGCAATGGCCACACAGAGCTCACAGACAATACTCACAATTAATGGGGTTTATTAGGGAAGTAACAGGTTACCGTTCAGTTTCAGGAATGCTCAGGATACAGTTCTTCTGTCAGGACAGCCTCTTTTCAGCTGTGCCCATAGGCACACCTCTCTCTGGCCCCTCCACCTCTGCCCCGCTCGGGCAGGTGTTACAAAGCTCCACCAGTGAGCCATGGCCCGAAGGCACTCAGCTCTAGCTCCATGAGTTGGCAAACTTAGCTCCAGCAAGTGCCCAGAGGCACCCCACTCCTCCAGCAGCAAGCCTCCTGCCCAAGGTCACTCAGCTTTCTTGCTCCATGCCCACTGCACCGTCTCCTGCTGGTCTCTCCTCCTGCTGTTTCTCTGACACTGCTTCTCGCCGTCTTCAGTGTTACAGCTGTCTCTTTGTCTCCTGGGTCTAGGAGGGTCTCAGCACAGGGATGCCCAGGTCCAAAGGATACTCTCTGCTCGCTCCTGACTCTTCTTCCTTGGTGAGGGTGAGATCCTCTCTCTGCTCTGGAATTGGCTCTCTTTTAAGCCTAGCAGGATGGCCAAAAGGACCAATCCCCTTGTTAGGGTTCCATATACCTTATTAGCATAGTCCTACCCAGTCATGTGGTGGGAGTTACAAGACCGTGGCAAGAAAGGCCACACAAAAGCAACCCATCACACCACATTTGGGAGAATAATCCATGTAGTGCTTCTTAGTACAGCACTAGTACAGATTAAGCACTCAGTAAGAGACTATTATTATTATGTGGGGCAGTCCCTAAGTGGCTCAAATGGTTAAGCGCTCGACTACTAGCCAGAAGATGGGCAGTCTGAACCCACCCAGAGGCGCCTCGAAAGACAGGCCTGGCGATCTGCTTCCAAAAGGTCACAGCCTTGAAAACTCAACGGAGCAGTTCTGCTCTGCACGCACGGGGTTGCCATGAGTCATAATCGATGCCGAATAACAACAACATCAGCCTTTATTATACTTCTTTCTTTCTAACGGTGCTTTGGAAAGTAATTATGTTGAAAACAGTGCATGTTCTAAATTTTTTATCTAGGTCTGGAGATCTTTTGCCTTTGTTTCAAAAATACAAAGTCGGGCAAGGCATACCATGTGTTTTGTTTTATTTTCATTATACATATTGCATTCTGGACAGAGAGGGCATGCATTGAACTAATGAACTTATCGGTTCTTCCATTAGACATGTAAAACAAAATATTTAAAACTGATGTGGAAAACAAAATATTTTTGAGACGAAGGTATCTTTGATTTACAGTTCCTCTTTGTCTTTGCCAGAAAGGAAAAATCCGGGGCTTTTTCTGGTTGAACATTCTATCATCAAATGCATTGTCCCACTTTTTCCTATTACAGTACAGGAAGAGGGAAAGTCAGATAATGTTCATGTCGTGGGGGACCCCAAACACTTGGCTTCTCTTCCACATATATGTGAAATGATAGGCAGAATTTCCATTTTCTCCCCCTCACACTGTTCTTTGCCTGTGGCTTATAGTGAACAGTGTGTGGTTTATGGTAAGGGTTTGGAGCTGGCCAGATCTGGGCTCAAACCTTGCTTCTGCTTTGCTTAACTGTGAGATTTTCTGTAAGCCACCGAACTCTTCTTAGATTCTTCAGCTGAAAAGAGGGCATAAGAGAACCTGTCCCACAGATGACATTTCAGAGGGATAATTTTGGCAGAGTTCTAGATCTTGTTTACAATGTTGCTGTGTTTAGTTGCTGTCTAGTCGATTTTGACTCATGGCAGCCCCATGTGTGTGGAGTAGAACTGCTCCATAGGGTTCTCAAGGCTGTGACCTTTTGATTTTCAATACGTGTTTGAAACTGAAGCTAAATTCACATGACGACAACATAAATGTGCCGTGTGCCAAATTCCTCCTGCCCGTATGATTTGTTTTTTATTGAGGTGAAATTCATGTAACATAAAATTAACCACTTTAAGCTGAGCAATTCAGCTGTGCAATCACCACCTTTATCTAGCTCCAAAACATTTTCATCACCCCAAAATAAAACCCCATACCTATTAAAAGGAAAAGAGGAAGACTCTCAACGAGATGGATTGACAATAGGCTGAAGATAGCAATGACTGCGAGGATGGTGCAGGACCGGGCAGTGGTTCGTACTGTAGTTCGTAGGGTCACTATAAGTGAGAACCAACTTGACGGTACCTTACAACAACAACCTATTAAAAGCAATTACTCCTCAGCCCCTCCTCCGTCATCCCCTGACAACCACCCGTCTCCTTTCTGTCTCTATGGATTTACCTATTCTGGGTATTTTATAATATAAATGGAATCATACAGTATGTGACCTTTTGTGTTTGCCTCCTCTCACTTAGCATAATGTTTTCGAGGTTCATCCACGTTGTGGCATGCATTAGCTCTTCATTTCTCTTTACGTCTGAACAGTATTCCATTGTATCACATTTTCTTTATCCGTTCATCCACTCACGGACATTTGAGTCCTTCCCACCTTTTGGCTATTGTGAGTAGTGCTGCTTGAATCGATATGATCTTAGTTTCTTATTTCACTGTATTTTATTTCTTATGGTTATTTTCGACAAACCATCGAAGGAGTATGGGCAACAGATGGGGCTAGGAAAGCCCTGGTTTTGCTGTTTGCGTACAGTAAAATATGTGGCATTAAAATAAAGTTTGTACTTCAGGTTTTCTGTTGCAGTACCCCCCACTCCCACCTGCTTTCAAAGTATTTATTGAGGAAACGGGGTCATTTTTCTTGTGGCATTTTCCACAGTCTGACTTTTGCTGATTGCTTCCCTGAGCTGTCATTTATCACGTTCTTCTGTTCTCTGTATTTCCTGTAAATTGGCATTTGGATTGAGCAGCTCAGTCAAATCCATGTTCTTATTAAGATTTTTTTTTTAATTGTGCTCTGATTGAGACTAGAGGGACCTCAGAAGACATGGCCCCTGGACTCTCTGTTAGCCCAAAACTAAAACCATTCCCGAGGCCAGCTCTTCAGACAAAGATTAGACTGGACTATGGGACATAAAATGATACTCGTGAAGA
>NW_004443964.1:6253118-6289032 GCF_000243295.1 Trichechus manatus latirostris
GGGGACCTCATACCACCAAGAAAGCAGTACTGAGAGAAGAGCGCGTCCTTTGGACCTGAGGTCCCTGCGCTGAGATCCTCCCAGACCAAGGGAAGACTGATGACAAGGACCTTCCTTCAGAGCCAACACAGAGAGAAAGCCTTCACCTGGAGCCGGCACCCTGAATTTGGACTTCTAGCCTACTGGTCTGTGAGAGAATAAACTTCTCTTTGTTAAAGCCAAAAAAAGATTTTTTTTCTTTTTTTTAATTGCACTTTAAGTGAAAGTTTACAGTTCAAGTTAGTGTCTCATACAAAAATTTATACACACATTGTTATGTGACCCTAGTTGCTCTCTCTATAATGTGACAGCACACTCCTCCTTTCCACCCTGGATTTCCTGTGTCCGTTCAACCAGCTCCTGTCCCTTTCTGCTTTCTCATCTCGCCTCTGGACAGGAGGCCATTTAGTCTCATGTATCTATGTGAGCTAAGAAGCACTCTCTTCATGACTATCATTTTATGTCCCATAGTCCAGTCTAATCATTGTCTGAAGAGTTAGCTTAGGGAATGGTTTCAGTTCTGGGCTAACAGAGTCTGGAGGCCATGCTTTTGCGGGTTCCTCCAGTCTCAGTGAGACCATTAAGTCTGGTCTTTTTACTAGAATTTAAGTTCTGCACCCTACTTTTCTCCTGCTCCTTCAGGGACTCTCCGTTGTGTTTCCTGTCAGGGCAGTCATTGGTGGTAGCTGGGCACCATCTAGCTCTTCTGGTCTCAGGCTAATGGAGTCTCTGGTTTATGTGGCCCTTTCTGTCTCTTGGGCTAATATTTTCCTTATGTCTTCAGTGTTCTTTATTCTCCTTTGCTCCAGGTGGATTGGGACCAATTGATGCATCTTAGATTGCTACTTGCTAGCTTTTAAGACCCCAGACACCACTCAGCAAAATGGAATGGAGAACGTTTTCTTAATAAACTTTGTTATGCCAGTTGACCTAGATGTCCCCTGAAACCATGGTCCCCAGACCCTCTGCCCCTGCTATTCTGTCCCTCGAAGTGTTTGGTTGTATTCAGGAAACTTCTTAGCTTTTGGTTTAGTCCAGTTGTGCTGACTTCCCCTGTACTGTGTGTTGTCCTTCCCTTCACCTAAGATAATTCTTGTCTACTATCTAGTTAGTGAATACCCCCTCCCTCCCTCCCCACCCTCGTAACCATCAAAGAATATTTTCTTTTGTGTTTAAACGTTTTCTTGAGTTCTTATAATAGTGGTTTTATATAATATTTGTCCTTTTGTGTCTGACCGATTTCACTCAGCATAATGCCTTCTGGATTCATCCATGTTATGAGATGTTTTGCAGATTTCATCATTGTTCTTTATCTTTGTGTAGTATTCCATTGTATGAATATACCATAATTTGTTTATCCATTCGCCTGTTGATGGGCACCTAGGTTGTTTCCATCTTTTTACTATTGTGAACAGTGTTGCAGTGAACATGGGTGTGCATATATCTATTCATATGACAGCTTTTATTTCTCTAGGATATAGTCCAAGGAGTAGGATTGCTGGATCGTATGGTACTTCTATTTCTAGCTTTTTAAGGAAGCGCCAAATTGATTTCCAAAGTGGTTGTACCATTTTACATTCCTACCAGCAGTGTGTAAGTGTTCCAGTCTCTCCACAACCTCTCCAACATTTATTATTTTGTGTTTTTTTATTAATGCTAACCTTGTTGGGTTGAGATGGTATCTCATTGTAGTTTTGATTTACATTTCTCTAATGGCTAATGATTGTATTTCCTCATGCATTTGTTAGCCGCCTGGGTGTCTTCTTTGGTGAAGTTCCTGTTCATATCCTTTGTCCATTTTTTAATTGGGTTATTTGTCTTTTTGTTGTTGAGGCGTCACGGTATCTTGTATATTTTAGAGATTAGGTGCTGACCAGATTTGTCGTAGCCAAAAATTTTTTCCCAGTCTGTAGGTTGTCTTTTGACTCTTTCGCTGAGGTCTTTTGATGAGCTTAAGTATTTGATTTTTAGGTTGTCCCAGTTATCTAGTTTTTCTTCTAGTGTTTGTGCATTGTTACTTATGGTTTGTATTCTGTTTATGCCATATATTAGGGCTCCTAGCATTGTCCCAATTTTTTCTTCCATGATTTTTATCATTTTAGATTTTATATTTAGGTCTTTGATCCATTTTGAGTTATTTTTTGTGCACGGTGTGAGGTATAGGTCTTGTTTCATTTTTTTGCAGATGGATATCCAGTTATGCCATCACTATTTGTTAAAGAGACTGTCTTTTCCCCAATTAATGGACTTTGGGCTTTTGTCAAATATCAGCTGCTCATAGGTGGATGAATTTACATCAGGATTCTCAATTCTGTTCCATTGGCATACGTATCTGTTGTTGTACCAGTACCAGGCTGTTTTGACTACCGTGGCGGTATAATACATTCTGAAATCAGGTAGTGTGAGGCCTCCCGCTTTGTTCGTCTTCTTCAGTAATGCTTTACTTATCTGGAGCCTCTTCCGTTTCCATATGAAGTTGGTGATTTGTTTCCCCATCTCATTAAAAAATGCCATTGGAATTTGGATGGAGATTACATTGTATATGTAGATCGCTTTGGGTAGAATTGACGTTTTCACAATGTTGAGTCTTCCTGTCCATGAGCAAGGTTTGTTTTTCCACTTACGCAGGTCTCTTTTGATTTCTTGGAGTAATGTCTTGTAGTTTTCTTTGTATAGGGCTTTTACATCTTTGGTTAGATTTATTCCTAAGTATTTTATCTTCCTGGGGGCTGTTGTAAATGGTATTGATTGGTGATTTCCTCTTGGAAGTTCTCTTTGTTGGTGTAGAGGAATCCAACTGATTTTTGTATGTTTATCTTGTATCCTGATACTTTGCTGAAATCTTCTATTAGTTCCAGTAGTTTTCTTGTGGATTCTTTGGGGGTTTTCTCTATATAAGATCATATCATCTGTACATAGAGATACTTTACTTCTTCCTTACCAATTTGGATGCCCTTTATTTCTTTTTCTAGCCTAATTGACCTGGCTAGGACCTGCAGCACAATGTTGACTAAGAGTGATGACAAAGGGCATCCTTGTCTGGTTCCCATTCTCAAGGGGATCTTACTAAAATTTTTTAATTGTATGTATGTATGTTACTTAGCAAGCTGCTTTGTTGTATTTTACATCAGTCACATGTCTGGTTGTCTTTTTTGGTTTAAAAATAAAACCAAACCTGTTGTCATCGAGTCAATTCCAACTCATAGCGACCCTATAGGACAGAGTAGATCTGTCCCATAGGGTTTCCAAGGAGCGGCTGGTGGATTCGAACCACTGATCTTTGGTTAGCAGCCCAGCTCTTAACCACTACGCCACCAGGGCTCCCTTTTGGTTTGGAGTGTTTTTTTTTTTTTGAGTGTGTGTGAGTGATGATTCATTAATTTATAGGGGTTGTTAAACAGTGCTATTCTAATTTTATTATTCCTTTTTTATTAGCTGGAATATTTCTGTAAAGAGAAACCTCCCCTCATCTACTAATTGGCCACTCACCTATAGGTACAGATCATATGGGAAAGACAAGATAAGTGCTTGATGCTTTTCCTTTACGTCCCAGTTTTCAAAATAATGAATTGGTTCGCTAGCATCCTCCAGTGGTGACCATTTTTTTTTTTTTTAATATTATGATGAACTAATGGACTTAACGCACATTTAATGATTCTAATCCTTGCAGTTATTCTGACTGAAGCTCAAGAGGTCCCATCTTTGGCCAGTGGGAACCTTTTCAAGTCAGCTTCTGAGTCCTTTTGATGTGACCTTCTTAGTCTTTGATAGCGTCCTTGTTATCTTGTGTGAAAAGATATTCTAGTCTTGTCTTGTACATTTCCTGCCCCAAACCTGGAATGTGTCCTCCAAAGAGCCCTGGTTCCTTTTAGTGCAAAATGGCATTTGGAGACCACAGTCTGGGTGCTGGAGACGCTCACTGCTACTCTGTTGGTCATTGCTTCCAGACCTTTCAGTGGACACAGCTAGGAAATATTGTTCATCTGTAAAGGTACGTCATGCATTTTATAGGTATTTCTTTTTTTGAAATAATATTTTATTGTGTTTAAGGTGAAAGCTTACACAGGAGATTAGGTTCCCATTTAACGATTTCTGCACAAATTACTCAGTGATCTGGGTTACATGTTTCACAGTGTGTCTCATTCTCATTCTTTCCTTTCTGGTTGTACCATTCCCAGTACTCTAGCTTCCCTGTCCCCTTACCTTCTCGTCTTTGTTTTAGAGCAATTTTTGACCATTTGGTCCCCTATAGATGGTTTTTTAAAGGAGCTCATTACTTGTGGGTGATATTCTTTATTTTATGAGCCAATCTGTAATTTAGCTAAAAGTTATAGATACTTCTAGTTCAAATTCGGGACTGTATGTTTTTTTCTTAACCTAGACTTTCTTTGCCTGATTCTCAATGATACCAGGTATGATAAAATACCACGTAATTACTCATTTGCTTTATATCACAGTCTCAGAATAATAATATCAATACTGTCACCAATAATATTATTGTAAATAGGTGGTTTGGTTTTGTTTTTTTTGCAGTTTTTTCCCAATAGTATGTATTATAAATTAATGTTTAATTTGGTTTAATTTATGTAAAACAAGCCATAGTTTTTAAAAAATGGCTATCTATACGGGGAGGGAGGGAACAAGCTGGAAGGTACAGGGTTAGAAACTAGATTTCTTTGAATATGTGTTGTTTTGTGTAGTTAACATTGGAACCATATCAACATTTTACATAATTATAAAATTTAAAAATTTTAAAAACAATCTCTAAAAATCAAAAGTAAATGAAGCAAATTAACCTAAATTAAACATTTGCTTTTTAAATATTAATGGCTGTGTATATATTCATAAGGAGCCCTGGTGACACAGTGGTTAAGTGCTCGGCTGCTAACCGCGGAGTCAATGGTTCGAACCCACCAGACCCGCTACACAGGAGAAAGACATGGCAGTCTGCTTCCGTAAAGATTACAGCCTTGGAAACCCTATGGGGCAGTTCCTCTCTGTCACATGGGGTCGCTATGAGTCCGAATTGACAGCATTAGGTTTGGTTTTTAGGTATATATATATATTCATACTATTAAGAAGTAAAAAAATAAACATATATGTGCACAAATTGACCAAAAGGCAGCTTTTGTAGTGATTGTTACAGTGTTTGATGTTGGTATCTGGCAATGTGGCAGCTGTGCGTAGCTGTGTGCTGTCCCCCTAGAGAGCCTGAGCAAGAGACAGAGCTTTACGCAGTCTGTCAGCGGGTACTTTGCTCTTTCTCACCAGTCCAGTTGAGGGCAGGTTGTTAGAGGGATCCATTTCAAAGAAAGGAAAAAGGAACATTTTGGTTGTTTTAAATTTATTTTTTCTTTTAACTGATGAGGGTCTTAGAAGCTTATTCTACTTTATTTCATACAGGCCTACACGTTTAAAGTATCTCCCACTTAAAAACCAAAAGTCTAGAAGAGAACAGTGTCAAAGAATTATTAATGAAGTCTTGATTGGGGCTCAAGTTAATTTTAACTGGAGGTAATCTATGTAATTTTGAGAAAATTCATTCCCAGTTACAAGTGTAAAGCTATCTCTAACACTTTAGTCAATGTATTTCTTTTTCCTGAAAGGTTGGCTACGTTGAATTTTTATAAATGTCATCATTTCAAACTTTATAACTGAAATTGTATTTTAAGCGCACCAAGGGAAATGAGCCTTTTAAAGGAACTTTGCATTAACTCTGTTACTGAAATGAAAAATCCTTTTTTTAATCTATGATTTGTTGGCCCTCATTTTAGAGTTTTGTATATCTGTGCTCTTTATTTTTAATGCAAGGCAAAACTATCATTGCCTCTACACACCTTTCTTCATAACTTCTGTTAATATTATGGCAAAAAAGACATTTCCAGTAGAACCCTGTCAGCTTCTTTAACCTCTTGGCTCCCGAGTCATTAGTCCTTCTCTCCTGCTCCTACCTGCACTTCAGTAATCTGTGGATTTCATTGCCCCATGTCCCATACCTGAGTGATCACAGGTGTTGGAAACTCAGTGTGTCCTACACTGAACTCAGCTTGTACAACTTCAGACACCAAGCCTGCTTCTCTCCTTTCTTTACTAATGATTAGGGCACGCCATCCTTCAATGTAAAATCTTTACCTTTTTTAATTTCACCTACCATATAATAGATACATAATTCCTAATATATAGATAATATATTTTACTAAGGTTCAAAGGTAAATGACTCAAATTATTTGAGATGGGTGCTGGTACTTAAGGCAGCTAGGCACTTACCCTCTCTATAAATTATGCACTCGGAAAATAGGGCTAGCAAGTGCTGGCATAAATAATTGATAATTAAGCTTTCCTAAATGATCAGTTGCACTATTGTATCACTGCAGATGGCTGGTGTAAAACTGGGGGGAGAAGAGAATCAAGATCAATAGACTAAGGCTGATTCTTATGAGTTGGAGGTTAGACATGCCTCCATCGTCCATACTCTTTACCAATTCTGACACCAACCGTCCCTCCCAGGGCACTCTCTACTTCTCTGCTGTGTTCGATAATTTGTTGCAGTGGCCACACAGAACTCACAGACAATACTCACACAATTATGGAGTTTATTAGGGAAGTAACAGGTTATAATTCCGGTTCAGGAATGCTCAGGATACAGTTGTTCGATCGGGACAGCCTCTCTCTGGCCCTTGACCTCTTGGCCCTTTGGCCCCTCGGCCTGGCCTCTGCCCTGCTCAAGCGTTACAAAGCTCTTTTAGCTCTGCTGACAAGTGCCTGGAGGTACCCCACTACCAGTAAGCCTTGTGCCCGAAGGCACTCAGCTCTCTTGCTCTGTGGGTCAGCACACCCACTGTACCCACCTTGCTCCACGGGCCAGGAAGCCCACTGCGCCGTCTCCTGCTGGTCTTCCGGTTCTGCTGCCTCTGCTGCTGTCGTTTTTCTGCCGCTGCTTCTCACCATCTCTCACTGTCTTCAGTGTTACAGCTCTCTCTCTCTCTGTCTCTTGGGGCTGGGAGGGTCTCAGCACAGGGATCCCAAGTCCAAAGGACACGCTCTACTCCTGTCTCTTCTTCTCGGCTGTAGTGAGTTCCCCTCTGCTTTGGGATTGACTGCTCTTTTAAGCCTCGCAGGATGGCAAAATTGACCTATCCCCTTGTTAGGGTTCCACACACCTTATTGGCATAGTCCCACACCACAAGGGTGCCATGCACATTATTTACATTATTAACAAGCTATCCAATCCCCTTGGTGAGCCACAAGCACCTCATTTGCATAGTCCTCACCCAGTCATTTGATGGGAGTTACAAAGACATTGGTTAGAAGGGCCATATTAAGTGAGACACTGCACCACAGCTGGTCTTTGTGTTTTTAAGTTTAGGTGGGTAACTTTTAAGGGTTCCTCAGTGATTGCTTTGATTTTGGCTGTTATTACTCTAAAATAATGTTTGCCTGCTTGTTGTTTAGTTCAAGAATTGCCTCACTTTGTGGTGAGTGATTTTATTCACATTGTTTTGTTTACATAATAGGTGTTTGTAGTCTAAAGTTCCATGTGTAGAAAATCCAAAAATGTATGTTTGATTCAGTTTTTCTTCTCCATCTTTCTTCTCCACAATCTGATACTAATTTTTTAGAGTTAGCTGTAAATCTTCGGCAAAAATTGCAGCTGACTCAAGGAGTCTATATATATCCTAGTAGTATAACATGTAAACAAGCTTTTTGTCATTTTTGAGTTCTTTGTATTACTCTGAGAATTTGGGGTATTTGAGAACAATAATAAGGCATATTATGGTATGAGTCCTTCACTTAGAACAGCTTACCTTAACAGGAGAGTCAGATTATAGAAATCTGGAGTAAGAGGCATTCATTTCTTCGTCAAAGTTGAACAGTATTCCCAGATAGAATTTGCAGTGTTACCTTTGTGACTTCTCAGCACCATCATGGTCTGTCTGAGTGAGGTTGATGGGAATTCTGACCTGATTTCTTCTGGTTATGGTGGTGTTGACGATATCCCTGCCTCCTGGCTGGCGAAGTGGGGCAAAGGGGACCTGCCATGACTGATGTCCTGCACCTCTAGCCATCAGCACTGTTAGTGAATGTGAGGCTGAGCTTTGGGATGCTGAGTAGTAATTGGTAGGGAAAGCCCCAGGGACAGCTGTATTATTTAAATTCATGTTTTCCTATGAAACAATCATTTATATCTTTTGAAGCAAATTAGAGTATAAAGAGACTTTATCGTAGAGGGTTATGGAGATGTAGATACAGTGGTAGTTGCATACTGAGACATCTGTGTATGCATATGAGCTGGTTTATGAAAATCTAAATAAAGAAATGTGTGCATGTGTACACATGCCAA
The DNA here is from genome assembly GCF_000243295.1 of Trichechus manatus latirostris. Taxonomy (NCBI): domain Eukaryota; kingdom Metazoa; phylum Chordata; class Mammalia; order Sirenia; family Trichechidae; genus Trichechus; species Trichechus manatus. The sequence continues at coordinate 6,261,499 of NW_004443964.1, forward strand.
TACCTGTAGTTAAGGTACCTGGAATAACTGTTTCAAGTGTAAGGAAAAAAAACAGGAACAAAATACATACATATGTTCACTCATGTGAGTTGTGGGGCCTTGCTAGTGTTTTATAGACTGATCATGATCAGGATTCAGTTAAAAAATGTTGAAAGGAAAACACTGATCTAGTTTACGTTTGGTATCTTGGATTCTCCCTGCTATGATTTTACTCATTTTGTGCCATTGTCCCAGTTCAAGAAAAGAAAACACTTCTGGGGTTAGAAATTGTTCTAATTATTTGTTTGAATCATTAGAAATTTCTTTAAATCGGTGTTTTTGCTTAGTTCGGTTTGCCTGGTTTCCGTGTGTTTGATTTTTCTGTTTGTCCCGCTCCAGGGAGCTATTTTGCCAGCCACTTCATTATGGGAGGAGAGAAGTTTGACTCAGCTCACCCTGAAGGTTACCTGTTTGGAGAGAACAGCGACCTGAACTTCCTGGGAAACAGACCCGTAGCGGTATGGTTGTGATCCGCTTTCTTCCACCTGGAACTTAAGGGGCCAGAAAAACATTCTCACAAAATTAATTTTGCAGCCATTGGTTCGGCAGCGTTTGTAGCTTGGTCTGAGTTGAGAGGGACCCTAGCAGTCACACCACAGCCTCTTCGGTCGTGCTGACCTGTGGAAAGGCTACCAGGGGCTGCTGGAGGATCAGAGTGAGTCTCAGAACAAAGCCTTCCCCAGGATTTGGCTCTCTACTCAGTGCTATCTCTTCACAGATCAGTAACCTTTCCACTGACTCCCTCTACCTCAAAATACTCTGCCTTCTTCAAGAAACTCCCAGTTGAGCTGGGTAGACAGAATGCCTAAACAGGAAATATTTGAATCACAATACCAGATCTGAGGTGATTTGCATTCCGCAGGAATGGAGAGTGGGAGAAGCGGACAGCAAGTAGGATGGGTGCTGGTGTTGGGGAGAGGTGGAGGGAGTTAAGAGGGACTTTGAAGAATAGCAGGGTTTTCACTGGACAGGCGGGAAAGAGGCTGTCCAGGAACAACGCCAAGGGAGCACAGGCCTGAAGGCACTCATGTTTTTGTTGGCTGGGCAAACATTTACTAGTAACTACTGTGTGCCAGGTACTGTGATAGGCGCTGGGGAGACAGCTGAAATGAGCATGGTTTGTTCTTCCCTGGAACAAGTAAGGAAACCAGTCTGGTGGGAGTGGACGTTTTCTGAGGACGAAACACGATTGGAAGGGTAGGTGGGGGACTCTTTCCCGTAATATGGGGAATACTTAAGATTTTTTTAGGCAGGTGAATGACCTGGAGAAATTGTTTTTTTAGGAAGATGAATCTGGTGATGATCTTCGATCTTCAGCTTTAATTAAAAAAAAGAAAAGAAAAATTGAGAGGAAGATCATTCATTATTTTCTTCCTTTCTATCTGGAGTGACCCGTCTTCTAATTCTTAGTCCAGTAGTACTCTTTTCAAAATACCAAATCCCATCTTCAAATTAAATTATGCCAACAAACACTTACCAAATGCCTGCTCTTCGATTGTGCTATTTCTGCCTTCGCAATGAGCATGGAAGGAGCTTTTTTTTTTTTTCCTATCAAGCCAGATAGGAATTTTTCCTCACTCACCAGGAGTCAGCTCAGGCTTGGAAAATGGCCCTTTCTTCTTACACGTACTTGACATTTCCATCAGCTTCTTCCTTTCTTTGTTCTCTCCTCTGGTGTCAGAGTAGTTCATATGCTTTTCACATTTCTGACCTTTCAAGCCGTAAAGACGATTTGAAAACAAATAAATGTTTCTTTAGGTTCATTTTGAGGTTTATGCTGGTTGACAGACTTTCTCAAAATGTGATCGCCTTGTTTACATTTCTGTGTAGGACAATGAATGATAGAATTCTTCCTGCCACACTGGACAGCAGCCTTGACCTTAAGTTTGAGCAGTTTTTTTTTGCAACGAAGCATCATCATTGGATTTTTTTTGTCTTGTTTCTGTGCGGCAGTCATTAAGCACGCTTAATGTTGTACAGAGCAAATTTTTCAAAAGACTTCATAATTTTCTGTTAAGAAAGCAAATCTTTCAGAGTAACCTCAGATAGGTACTATCTACAGATGGTACATAGAACACATCTAGCACATTTCCCTTTTCTTTCCCCATTTGCTGTTTAATAATAATAATGGCTAACATTTATGGAACACTCACTGTTGCCAAGCCTTGTTGTTCTAAGTGCTTCGTACATGTTACCGCATTTTGTCCTCAGACCCTAATGAGGTAGGTCTCTTATCCTCATTTGGCAGCTGAAGAACATGAGACGCAGAAGTTAACCCAGGCAGGTCAGCTCCAGAGCCTGAGCCACGCTGCCATTTCTGCTGATAAGGTCAGGTGTACTAAGGACCTCTGCCCGCATCCTGTCCATGAGTTCGTCTGTGGAGATCATCCAGCGCAATGTGTGCCCTGGGGGTATATATCTCTAAAGGGAGAGCACATGGCTGTGATATGTGCCCTTGGAGTAGCTCTTCAGAGTTCATGTTTGGTGTGTAATTCCATCTGCGCCTGCCTCCGGGTTTGGCCATTACTGCACATTATACTTGTTTAGGGGAAGGCCAATGATTGAAGATTGATGTATAGCTTGGGTTCTGAAGACCTGACTTCTACTCTCTAGTAACATATCTCGAGTGTCAGCAAATAAGTGTCACGTTACAGAGGCGATGGAAAAGCCTTTTAAAGCCATCCTGCAGCACAAGGCAGGAGCAGCTATTCTTTCCAGAGAGAATGAATATGGGGAGTGGAATGTGTTGAAATAAATTGTTATATTAAAATATAAATGCCATGGACTTCCTGACTTTTGGGACTTGTGGTATTTCCTGTCATTCTGAATGGTCAGACTAAAAACAGTATCATTTGACTGAGCTATCACTTAGCCTTTAGTTTTTACTGGAGTACTGCTGATCTGCCACTTAGGATCATCCGTCAAAGCCAAATTCATTACCAATTCCTAAGGGTCAGGTTTAAAGACACTAGAGTGTGTATATATATAGAAAGATGGTTGGAGAGAGGTTGGAATCAAGATTTCAGGTTTTATTTACATCTTACAGCTGAACTCTTTGTAACCTTGGCTGTCAAATTACCCATTTGTAAAGTGGGGATACTTCTGATTTTATAGGAATGTAATGCTTGAAAAATGGCTTGAGATTGCTAGGTAAAAAGTGCGTGAAGCGATGTTAGCTGTACTTCCTAACATTTCACGTTGGTTGTTTCTACATCTGATGGCTCTGGGTGAGAGAATATACGCTGACTTTAGCATGTAACGTTCTTAAATATTACTGTGTCTGTAAGTGTCTCTGCTTTGGTCCCTGTAGAGAGGAGCTAAAGCTGTTGTGTTTATGAATCACAGATTCATTCGGCAGACAAAGAACATGCGACACAGAGAAGTTAATAACGATCACAAAGCCTTTAAGTGGTTGACTCAGGATTTGAACCCAGGCAGACAGGCTCCAGAGCCTGGTGTCTGCTCATAAGGTCAGGTGTACTCAGGCCCTCTGCCCATCCCTCCCCTTCCTGGGTAGTGGAAGCGTTGGCGCTGTTTTTTGCTCCTTTATTGAGTTAGATCTTGTTTTGTTGAGGTAGATTACTGCTAAAGCCCTAAGTTATTTAGAGGACTTGAACCCAAATCCTAAATTAGTGACTTAGGATTGTCAGATTCTCAGCTGATACCTTGACCCTACCTGCCTTTTGTGGCCAGGAGTTCAAATCCTTCCTCTGCTCTGATCTGTAGCTCCCAGTGACTCCCATTGCCTTTGTCTTCTAAAGCTAGCCTCCCTGGATGTGGTTTCTTCCTGCCCAGGTTCCCTGCAGCCAGGGCTGCCACACTGGGGTGCTGTTGGTAAGAGTTTATTTTATGTATTTTCCTTCTTTCTCTAATAGAAATAGACCCAAAAGTTGTACTTAAATTCAGTTTCTGTAAATTGAATCCTTTTATTCACGTGTGCTCAGGGGGAGCACGTTATTCAAAGGAACTTGACAAGTGTATCCATTTGTGAAGTAGAGTTGTGAGTTGAAGTAGGGCCAGTGGCGTATCTAGAGTACTGCACCGGCCCTGAGCGCGTGGCACTACTGAGCAGTTTCTATGAACACGGTCTGGCCCAGCGTCCTTCCTCAAGCACGGTCATGTGTCAGTTAAAAGATTAACAAGCTTGACTTGTGTTTTTGAGCTGATGTTATGGTAAAGTTATCCAAAAGAGGGGTGTCAGATGTTTGGACGGGGTGCCATCCAGTGCTTGCCATAGGTGCCATTTTTCGTAGATAACGCCGCTGGCCTTACGGAGTTAATAGAAACTGCCCAGTGGCGCCACGTGTCCAGGGCCAGTGCAATACCCACCATATCCTAGTTACGCCTCTGTAAACATATACAGGTTTGTGGCAAAAAAAAAAAAAAACATTATCAGTCATGTTACTACTCATTCATCGTTCAACAGATACCATATTTATGAGTCAGACGCTAATAGGACCTGGGAATGCAAAGATGAACAAGACATGGCTGCTGCCCGGAAGGAGCTGGCAGTGTAGTGGGCGGGACTGACTTGACCCTCACTGTGAAGCATTGTGGTAAGGCTTATGTGGGAGAGCCAGAGAGTGGAGAGCGCACAGCAGTGGCCACGCACTCTGCCGAGAGCAGACACGGGCAGTGGGGCTTCTGAGAGAGGCCCCTGAGCCTTGAGGGATGAGTAGGACTTCCCAGGAGGAGGAGGTCATGAGAGACAGTCAAGCAGGGGCGGATTATCCAATAGGCAAGGTAAGCATGGTGCTTGCCTTGCTTACCACATCATCTGTGTTGAACAACTGCACGTTTTTTCACCACTAGGTATGGCTGGCATCTGTCTGTTTCCAACCCCACAGCACCTTCTACAGATTCAAAGCCTGTTTTCAAATTTACACACCCTGACGGGCAGATGACCCAGTAAGCAAGGTAAACACTGGCTTACTTATGCTTACCTTGCCTGTTGAATCATCTGTCCTTGCATTCAAGACAGAATTAGCGAGCAGCATATGAAATTGTTCGCTACAGATGACCTGGTAAGCAAGGTGAGCACTGTGCTTACCTTGTCTATTGGATCATTTGTCCCTGCATTCAAGGCAGAAATAACAAGAAACAAAGGTACAAAGTGCATGCTGGGTTTCCAGAATGGTGAATAGTCTGTACAGACTGGCTTCTGGGATGTGGGTGGGAAATGGAGGTGGAAAGACAAATGGGCAAATTGGTCCCATGTTTGAAGGGCCGTGAAGACTGTACTAAGAAGTTTTTACTTTTCTTTCCATGGCAGTAGAGAAGATCGTAGTCATGAGGCGCTTTGCCACTCATTAGCTTTATGATGTTGGTTAAGGTCTTGCCCATCTCTGAATCTCAGTTTCCCCATTTATAAAAATATTTTAAATTCAAAAAGTGGTAACTATTATGATCTGATTTGCATTTTAGAAAGTTTAACTGTATAAATCAGCTCACAGTGTAGAGAATGGATCAGAAAGACAGGAGATAGGGAGACCAGTTAGGGAGTAGTTTATTTTGGCTAAGATGCTGAGGGCCCGAGCTAAGGTAATGGCATTAGAAATAAAGACAGTGTAGGTCCAAGAATTGTGGGCAGTGTGAGTTGAGGGGGAGGGTAGTTAAGGCAAAGGACGCTATGGGGGCAGCCTGAGCAGACTTTGTTTCGTGATTTGTGTGCGTCCCGGCTCCAGTGTGACTGGACAGGTTGGGCCCGTTACAGGTCGCTGGCACCTATTGCCTCACAGCCCTAAAGCCCTCGTGGGCCAGGGGCCTTTTCTCCACGTTTGTGTGTGTACGTGTGTGTCTTCTAGATCGAGTTATGTACCTTTTGCCTGTTACCTTCTTTCCTTTTCCTTCCTTTATAATTGCACTGCAACTGTTTCTGGCCTCCAGTTTGGCAATATTTATTAGATTTCTAGCTGTGCACACTCAGCTATTTCACTTCTCTGAATCTCTTCTACAGAAATACTTTTGAGAATGTGAAATGTTTCATGTTTACAATGTATATTGTTTACCGTGTATATTGTAGTGGTGAAAAATTAGAAATAATCTAAATGGCTATTATAGGGGAATGGTTAAATAAATCGTAGTATGTCTAGACCACGAGCTATTATTCAGCCAAAAAATGAGGCCAATCTGTGTACACTGACGTGAAAATATGTCCATGTCTACTTCATTCACTGAAAAATGCTGCTTATTAATTCTGGACAGTATATTATGTAGAGTCTGATTTAATTGCTGATAAAATAGCAATATGTATTATATGTATATGTGTACATTTATATATATATTTATATACGCATAAAAGTACATGTGGAGAAGAATGCATTTTAAACTGTTATGGTGGTAACTCTGGGGGCACATCAGAGATGGGGGTATTTACTTCTTACTTCATACTCTTCTGTGTTGTTTGAATTTTCTGCCACAAGCCTGTTTTCATTTTTTAATTAAAAACATTTAACTGTTTAAAAAGAGAGAGCGAGGAGTACTTCTGAGCAGAGGAAGGAAGTAGGTCTAGGAGAATATATAGAAGGAGGAGAATTAAGGAAGTTCACAGAATAATGGTTTTACTTTTTTTAAGTGAACTACAGGAAGGGTGGGGTCTGCTGAGCGGGGTTGGGATGTGTGCCGGGAAGTGGTTGGGGGCTGCGGAGATGCCAAAACATCCGAGTAAGCGTGGAGAGGTACGGGGCCCTGCGGCTTTGGTCTCTTGGTGTCAGCCTGCCGTGATTCACCTTTAGAACATTAGATTCAACATGGATGCGGCCTGCTTTTTAACAACCTGAGAATAAAAGAAACTCCAGCCTTAGAAAGAGCTACACTAAGGAATGAATATTCATACTTTTTTTTTAAATTGTACTTTAGACGACGTTTTACAGACCAAATTAGTTTCTCATTAAACAATTAATACACATGTTGTTTTGTGACATTGGTACCAACCCCAAGACATGTCAGTACTCTTCCCTTCTCGACCTTGGGTTCCCTGTTACCAGCTTTCCTGTCCCCTCCTGTCTTCTTGTCCCTGCCCTTGAGCTGGTGTGCCCATTTAGTCTCATTTTGTTTTTTGGGCCTGTCTAATCTTTGGCTGAAGGGTGACCCTGAGAAGTGACTTCAGTACTGAGTTAAAAGGGTGTTGGGGGGCCATACTCTCGGGGTTTCTCCAGTCTCTGTCAGACCAGTAAGTCTGGTCTTTTTTGTGAGTTAGAATTTTGTTCTACCTTTTTCTCCTGCTCTATCTAGGACCCTCTACTGTGATTCCTGTCAGAGCAGTCGGTGGTAGTAGCTGGGCACCATCTAGTTGTGGTGGACTCAGCATGGTGGAGGCTGTGGTGGTTGTGGTCTATTAGTTGTTTGAGAATATTCATACTTTTTAATGGCTTAGGGCTTTCTGGAGACTTTCACTTAAGGATTTTTTTTTTAACTAGCATTCTTATAATACTAGTCTCCCTCCTTCCAGTCTCTCTCCCCAGAGGCAACCTCCCTGATCTGTTCAGTCCGTGATCGTCTCCACCTTTTCCACTGCATGTATGTATGGTGTATAACACCAGCATTGGACTGGGGGAGAAATGACTGTTCAGCCTTAGGAAAGTATATAAGTGAAATTATTGTAGGTTTTCAGTTTTGAAATTGTTTGTTTTTATGTTCTTACCAAAAAAAAAAAAAAAAACCCAGAAACTAGACTAGAGACGGATTCCATTTATATTACTTAATAAAGATGAGGAAATCATTTCAAATGCCTTCTTCTAGGGAAAGTTGCCTCCTGCCACTTAGCTGCTAGAAATGGGTGAGTAAATCCTGAATACATTAACAAAGGCTATTTTGCAATGTGCAGATAACATCACTGTCATACTTCCAACTAACAAATCTTGTTTTGCAGATATTGTTCAAGAGTTAGTTTCAATTCTCTTGATTCCAGAGATAACATTAAAAAACCGGTGACTTTTATATGGGCAGTAGGATGGATATGTTTTAGGTAGATCAGAGCAGAGAATATGAGATTTAATGGTATGTGTTTAGAAAGCTGGTTGAGTTCAAGCATTTGCTACCTGGCCCTATAAAAGGGATTTTTGCATGGCTTCTGTTCGAGGGCAACCGGTTGGGTTTGGTTTTTGGTCTGTTCTAGGAGTTTCCTGACCTGAGGCATCAGTGTTTATGGAGCTGGATTTATGGATTAGACGGGTCAGCCTAAAGGATAGGGGTTCCACTGACCGGAGCAGGCCGAGGGCAATGGGGCCTGTGTGCGCACCCCGAGAGGTGAGGGGGGTGCTCCTAAGGAGCCTTACCACAGAGATGACTCTTCCTGCCAGCTGTGCCTTTTTAATTGTAACTTTCTTTTTTGAAAACAAATAGCCAATTTTAATTTGCTCTCCATTGTTGCTTTTTCTCTTCACCTTTTTACTGTGAAATATTTATACATGAGTGTATAAGCCAAACATGTGCAGTTTAAAGACTTATAAAGCCAACACCCTTGTAACCACCACCAGATCCAGTAGTGGGACATTGCCAGTACCATGGAGTCCTCTGCCTGCCGCACCCTGCTTTTTGTTAACAGCTTTGTTGCTGTTGTTAGGTGCCTTCAATTTCCACTGTCACAGTGAATAACAGCTTTACTGAGATATAATTCACCATGGGTTTCTCTAGTGTCGAGTTGCCATCTTTCTCTTTGTAGTTAGTACGCATCTTGGGGAAGATACTTTGAGATCACTGCCTGGATTTTTTTTTTAAAACAGTTTGTACATGTACCATTCAGCAACAGTGATTCCATTCTTCAAGTTGTGTGACCATCGTCACCCTCCTTTTCTGAGTTGTTCCTGCCCCATTAACATAAATTCACCACCCCGTAAGTTGCCCATCTAACCTTTTGAGTTGCTGTTGTCAATTTGATTCCGTATAGATAGATCTTAAAAGAGCATAATGCTCAAGGCAGACAATTTTTACTAGTTAAGCTAAACTATTGTTTAGTTTTAAGAAGACTTCAGGGGATATTTTGATGTAAGGTTTCAGGATTATCTCAGGGCAGTAGTTACAGGGGCCATCCAACCTTCATGGCTCCAGGAAGTTTGGAGTCCATGACACTGCCTGAATTTTTTAATGCAGAAAACATCAGGTAAGTTTGATCAGTTCTCTCTTTAGCTAAACGTGCTGCGTTGGCTGTTAGTACAGGAGAATGTTACTCATTGAAGTACACATTGCTTTGAGATGTAAGAAAGTGAGTCATAGTTTTCTCTCTCTAGCATATAGACTTTAGGGTATAGATTTGTGGATTAAAGATGTAGAAAGGGGTTGGAATGTAACCTAAAATTATAAGAGGAGGAAAAAAATTCTCTGGAGAGAACACTTTGCTGGGGATGAATGAAGACTAGGATATGAGTCTTCAGTAGCTGTGAACCTAGTGGTTTATTTTTTCTGTATCTGGACGTATTTTCGTGTCAGTATACGCAGATAAGCCTCATTTTTGGCTGACTAATAGTTCATAGTATAGATATACTATAATTTATTTAACCATGCTCTGATAGATAATGGCCATTTAGATTGTTTCTAATTTTTCACCACTACAAGTAATGCTACAATACACATTGTAAACACAAATCATTTCACACTTTCAAAAGTATTTCTGTGAAAGAGATTCAGAGAAGTGAAACAGTTGGGTATGCACATCTGAAAATTTAGTAAATATTGCCAAACTAGAGGCCAGAAACAGTTGTAATACAATGTTTGCATATAGCAACAGTTTTTCATTCTCATCGATGTATATAGTATTCCACGATGTGAATACAATGGTCTCTTTTCCATGTGTGTGCGCATGTGTGTGTATCCATGCATACACAGATGTATGTGTGTTATTCTATTGTTGTGGGCATTTTAACTACTATGAGTAGTACTACTATGAGCCTTCGATTACATGGCTTTTGACGAACATATGTATGCATATCTGTTAGGAATATACCTAGGAGTGGAATTACTGGGTCATAGAGTATGCTAAGCAGTTTTCCAGAGTGACTGTACCAGTGTACACTCCTGCCAGCAGCTTGAGCGTCCCCAGCACTTAGTATTTTCCGTCTTTTTAATTTTAGCCGTTCTGGTGGGTGTGTAGAATTAATTTGCATTTTTCTGATGACTAGTGGAGTTCCTTCGTGAAGTGTCAGGTCAAATCTTTTGTTATTTTTCTTTAGCTTTTCTTTCTCAGTGAGGAAATAATAAGGAAATGTAAGTCCCATCAGATAAATATATTGTAGATATCTTTCCCTGTCTTTACTCACCTTTTCACTTCTTGACGGTGTCTTGTGATGAACAGAAGTGCTCAGTATGAATAATCCAATTTATCTTTTTTTTTTGTCTTATATGGTAGTGCTTTTTGCATCCCGTTTAAGAAATCTTTCCTATACCGAAATCATGAAGATACTCTGTTTCCCTCTAATAGCGTTATTTTATCTCTCACATTAAGATTACCAGCCTTCTGGAATTGATTTCTGGGTGTGCTATGGATTACCTTATTTTTACGCAAATAACATGTGCCTTCTAACACCTGGGGGTGGGGGGAGCGGTTGGCAAACAAACGTAGAAGATGTGCGTTATTTGCGCAAAAATACAGTAGAGGCCAGGAGTCCTTTTTTTCCCAATTGACCCAGCACCAATTATTGAAAAGACCATCTATACTTTGCCCACTGCTTTGCAGCGTCACCTTTGCCATAAATCAGGTGACCATGTCTGGTTTCTCCAGCGGAGAATCCTCTGTTTTCACGGGGCGAGGGTGCTGGGGAGGGTAACAAGACTGACGACCAGCAAGCATTCTGGGAGCTGAGTGCAGAAGGGGGCTGAGAAGGAGACGCTGACTTCCCCCTGTTTTCAGAAGAGCCCCCTCACCCTCGGCTGTGCCGGGTGTCCCTGGGACAGAGTCCTTCTGGCTTACTGTCTGGAAAACTTCTAGTCAACTGTTAGATGGGGGAGAGGTGGCCTCCTGGCTGCGTGGTGTCTGGGAAAAGATCGGGGGGGTCTAAATGTTTTCCATACAGACTTGCCAAGTCTCCTCTTTTAGCCCCACTCACAGCCCCACTTTTAGGAGGGCCTGCTGCCTCCAATTCGTAAGCCTTTCTGGGATTCCATGGTGCGAATGTTTCTGTCTAAATATCAGCCTTTTCTGTTTTCCTCAGTTGGTTACCACTTGTCTGTGTGTGTTTCAGCTTCCAAATTTTTGTTGTTATCATTTCCTCTTCCATTCTCTTTGTCTTGGTGGTTTTACACTTTATTTTCTTTTTTTAATCCCGCCAGGGTCATGTTAGTGGGAGCTCAGGAGGGAGCAGAGGTAAATACGTGTGTTTAATCTGCCATGTTAACGGCGATCCTGGCATTAACCTTCACGTCCGTTTTTCCAAATTTTCAAGCCTGTGCAGATGGGGACTTTGAAGCACCATTTGATTTTAAATGTTCTCTCATTTCTCAAAACGACATCTCAGAATTTGATAACTAAATCCATATATATGTATATAATGTAATGTACTGTATAAATAATTTATTGCTTAGGATAGAAGGGGAATGAATAAGCAATATAATTTATGCTTAGGATTTTCCTTCTTCAAAAAATAAATAATAGCTGTAATGTGATCTTTTGTTAGAGCTAGAAAGTAATTTGTAATCACCCCAGGTCTAGATTTGCTGCAGGGCCCCTAATTGTCCCTTTTTTGCATTCCTACATTTTTTTGTGCTTTCTTTTATGTTTTGGCCTTAAATTGTGCAGGAGGCTCTTGAACGATTCTTGCAGAAATCAATAAAACTTCAGTATTTCACTAGGCACACAATAACTCTGTGTGAGGTGAAGCCAGATCTGACAGGAGGGGAAGAACAGTCTATTGAAAGTCATGCTTTTTAGCTTGACAGAATTTTCTTATTAATCTATATTCAGTTCCAGCTATAGTAATTTATGTTTTCTTTTAATGCCAAAAATTCATCTAAACTGGAAGGAAACCTAATTGTGTCCAGTACCATACAATCATAGAAGAGGGAACCAGAATATTTCCATAGGAGTAATTTAAAATAAGAGCTCTTTGTCTGTGGATGTACACCAGCCACTTCCTCAGCTCACTGACAAGCACCCTGCTTTCAGGGGCTTCAGCTTGCAGAGTCAGCATCAGCTGTGGCGACTTTGCTGCCCCCCCAAGTCCCTGTGTCCTTCACTCTTAGACACACACACACACACACACACACACACACACACACACACACACGAGAGGAATGAGGCCTTTGGTTATTTTATTTAAGCTTTGTACAGAATGTGTCTTGTCTTTCTGGAAAGGGCAAAGCTCTAGGAACAGAAAGCAGATCAATGGTTGCCAGGGACTGGGGGTGGAGGGAGGACTTGACTACAAAGGGGCTTGAGGGAGCTTTTAGGGGGGTGATAGAAATGTCCTATAACTGATTGTAATGGTGGTTACATAATTGAATGGGTTTGGGAAAAGTCAAAGAACTGTACACTGAAAAGGGTGAATTTTACTGTATGTAAATTGAAACTCTGTAAACCCGACCTAAAAAAAGGAATGTGGCTTGGGAAAGAGAAGGAGCTAATGGAAACACCCTTGCTTTCTTTGAGGCCTGATATCTGCGTATCCAGAACTCGCTGTCCTCTGTATACGTTTGCCAGTGAGAGAGGTAGACGCATCCCCCAGATGTTGTGTGTGGATGTGGCAGTGGGAGAGGTTGCAGGTCAGCCTTGCTTATGCATCGCAGCCCTCAGCCAGAGCTAAATCCCAGATCTCAAGAGTAGCTTCTTGGGTCTCTGTGCTTGCCCAAGAGCTGTGAGTCCTAGCCATGGGCTCTGTTTTCTCCACTGGCCTGAATGAGGATTGTTTTGGAAAGTGCTGCAGAAGTTACTTTTGTTTTTTTAGTTCACCAGGGTCACAACAGACAAAAGGAGAGCTTGCTTAACTCCTGTTTTATTCTAGACAGTGTCCTGCATTTCCCCTCTAATCATCAACCGACAATCTCAAAGAGCCTTTCGTCATTGTAGGAGGAATTTAGCTGTCTCCACTGGGGAGGGGCTAGGGTTGCTGTTCCCCAGAGCAAATTCCACTGAGGCATGTGGCAGCTTTACAATAACTCTCCTAGCTCACAGCAAAGTGAGATCTATCTTCATTGTATTTACTGCAAGTGCTTTGAGGTTTATAGATAAGAGATACTTACCTAATTGCTGATGTTTCATTTGTTCATTCCTTGTTCCAGGTATTCAAAATTGCATTATAGCTAGAGTTCTTTAATGAAGATAACAATATTAATATCATTAATGATAACCGAGAAGTAGCCCTAGTGGCACAGTGGTCAGCACTTGGCTGTTCCAACCCACCAGCTGCTCTTTGGGAGAAAAGACCTGGTGATCTGCTGACGTAAAAATTATAGCCTAGGAAACCCTATGGGGCAGTTCTAATCTGTCATATAGGGTCACCATGAGTCAGAATTGATTTGACAGCACACAACAACGGTAACCGATATTTTCATAACACTACCTGATTTTCAAATCATTTTTTATTTGATTCTAATCGCTCTACAGGATGGATAAAACCAAAAACCAAACCTGTGCCATCGAGTCGATTCCAACTCATAGTGACCCTATAGTACAGAGTAGAACTGTCCCATAGGGTTTCCAAGGAGCAGCTGGTGGATTCGAACTGCCAGTCTTTTGGTTAGCAGCCAAGCTCCTAACCACTGTGCCACCAGAACTCCTACAAGATGGACAGGGACTGTAAGTCCCATTCTGCAAATGAGTAAACTGGTGCCCAGAGATGCTAAATGACTTGTCCAAAGACTGATGTATCAAGTAAGTGGAAGAACCAAGGCAAGAACCCAGCTCTTCTGGCTCCTGGTGTCATACACCTCTTACCGTTCTTTGTCTTCCTTCTCCAGTCTTGCATACAGCTCACTAGCATGACCAAAGGAGCTTAGCTCCTACTTGAACTTAACACACATTGCTTCACAAACCCTTTCTAGAAATCACGTGGTGATTTGTGTTTTCCAGTTATTTTGTGAGCACTAATGGTGCTATCTAGTTTGAGGGGTGAATATTCAAAACCCAGAGTCCCCATGAGACATACTGTACTCCTCTGAAGACCTTACCAACCAAAAACCAAACCCATTGCAGTTGAGTCAATTCCAACTCATGGTAATCCTGTAGGACAGAGTAGAACTGCCCCATAGGATTTCCAAAGAGTGGCTGGTGGATTTGAACTGCTGACTTTTCGTTAGCAGCCATAGCTCTTAACCACAGTGCCACCAAGGCTCCATAAAGACCTTCTGACTCGTATATTCCTTCTGCAGATGTCCATTTCTATCCTCTGTGCATGCTGATCTAATCCTTCTGGGTGATACAAAGATGCCTCCAACATGGGTTTTGTCTTGAGCTTATCTCACAGAGAAGATCAGAAACACACACACACACACACGCACACACACACACACACACACACAGCTCTAATACAGAGGAGGCAGTGATAGCTGATGTGTAGACATAGTCTTATAGAAGCTCAGTGAAAGGAACATTCCTTCATAATACACATTTTTCTGACTTGAAGTAAATGTGCCACAGGACACTTGAACTTTTGGTTTGTTGTTTAACACTGTGTTTCTTACCAAACCAGAGCACAGAGCCTAGGGTGGTAGTCAGCAGTGAAACTACAAAGTATCTGTGTTGTAGGAATTTCCTCGAAATTTCTTTGAAATGTACTGAAACCAAATCTACACACACTGACCTCTGTTTCCTGTTGTCAGGGTACACCCCATCTTACGGGAAACTATACCTATTGGTGTTACATTTCAAAGAGAAATTTGGTTAACTTTTTCAGCTCTTAAAGAGATGCGTAGTAGCCTTAAATTTTAATGAAAGTGTTCTGCAAAAGTCTATAGTACCCCTGTCCCCCCGAAAAGTTTATAATACCCAAAGGTTTCTGGGTCAAATAGCTTAACAGTTGGTTACATGCTGCTAGCATCCCTAAGCAACACACTTATTTCATTCTCTAAAATGGCCTTGCCTGGCCAGTCAGGTAAAAGAGAAGCCCTGATTATTAGAGCAATTATTCAACAACACTTCATCTTTATTTTATTATTTTTTTTTAGAATTAAAAAAAATTGTTTAAGAGTTTACACAGCAAGTTAGGTTCCCATTTAACAGTTTTTACACAAATTATTCAGTGATACTGGTTACATTTTTCACTATGCGTCATCATTCACATTCATTCCGTTCTGGTTGTACCATTTCCATTACTCTAGTTTCCCTGCCCCCTTACCTTCTGGTCTTTGCTTTAGAGTAATTTTTGACCATTTGATCTCATATAGATGATTTTTTAAAGGAGGTCATTACTTAGGGGTGATAGTCTTTATTTTATGAGCCAATCTGTTATTTAGCTAACAGTTGACCTCAAGGAATAATTTCAGTTTAAGGTTTAAAAAGTATTTCAGGGTGATTGTCTCAGCCCGTCCAGGAAGTCTGGACTTTTTAAGAATTTGAGTTCTGTTCTACATCTTTCTCCCTTTCTATCAGGATCCAGCTCTTGTGGTCCGATCAGAATGGTCGGTAGTAGTAGCCTGGCGCCATCTATTTCTTCTGGTCTCAGGGTAGATGAGGCCATGGTTCGTGTAGACTATTAATCCTATAGGCTACTTTCTTCCCTGAGTCTTTGGTTTCCTTCTTTCTCTTTTGTTCCAGATGAGTAGAGGCCAGTAATTGTATCTTAGGTGGCTGCTCTCAAGCTTTTAAGACCCCAGACCCTACTCACCACATTGAGATGTAGAACATACACTTTATGAACTATATTATGCCAGTTAACTGAGTTGTCCCGTGAGACTGTGTTCCTGAGCCTTCAAACCCTGAAAATCAGTCTTGCAAGGTGTTTGGTTATGGCAGAAGTGTCCGTACCTGTGTCCCCTATGTGGTTTATTATCTATACGGATATCATGAATGCACACACATACCTGTATATACATATGCCTATAGATACTTCTATCTTTGCATACATATGTACCCACATTCATACTCATATACTTACATGCCTATATACATATTTGTGTAACCACACCCATATTTTTTGTTGGTGGTGGTTGTGTCGTTTCCAAATTATATTTGTCATATCCTTTACCAAAGACATCCTTTTCTCTTGTGTACTTCTTAGTGACCTCATTTACCTTGGTCAAGCTGTGTGCACTTCACCCATATTTGATGCTGTCTTTCCCATCACCCAAACTAACAAGTGTCTACTATGTTGAGAGTGCTTCCCCTACCCCATCTCTGCTAACCACCAATGAGCGTCGTAGACCCACCCTTTATCTTTAGAGGGCAGCATTGATAAATGAACTTAGTGATAAAGCTTGCTATATTTATAGAGTAGAATGTAGTCATTAGCTGTATTTTTCATTTATTACAATTTTAAATGCTGATAACACCAAGGATTTATATTCTTTGCTAATCCGTATTATAAAATATTTTTAAAAGCTGGAGAACAAGCAGTTAGCCTAGGCACTTCAGAAACAGTGATAATAACAAATGCCCACGGGTAGCATCGACAGCTTATAAAGTTATTTCACCTTCGTGCCAGTTAAGCAGTAGTCTCCTGCCCAGGCCCCCCGGCTAAACTTGGCTTGATGATGCTGGGGCTAGGACTCTGAAAGCCACATTTTTCCTTTGTCCACTGGTCCCTGCCGGGCTCTGCCAGCAGGACGTGCTAGAGGGATCTGCAGGGCTGGAGGAGGAGAAGGGGCCTGCTGCTTCCTGTCTGCTTGCTGTTCCGTGAGCGTCAGCTCAGCAATGCCTCTCTACCAGGTCCACTACAGTTGGTTCCAGTCTCCAGCTTAAACCTCCCCGCGGCTTCCAAACTCAGAACCAGCTGAAAGATGCCCCCTCCTCAGAGGTTTGAGTCCCAGCTTCGTGGCCCCCATCTGGGCTTGTAGGATCTGATACCCCAGCCTCTCTCCTTTGCTCCCCCAGCCCTAGGGGGTGGAGTAGGTAACAAGAATAATCAGAGCTCTCAAACTTTTGGAAGCTTCCAAAAAAACCCCATACCCATTGCCTTGGAGTTGATTCCAATTCAGTAGAACTGCCCCATAGGGTTTCCACGGCTGTAATCTTTAGGAAAGCAGACTGCCACATGTTTCTTCTGCGGAGTGGCTGGTGGGTTCAAACTGCCAACCTTTTGGTAAGCAGGTTAGATCTTAACCACTGTGCCACCAGGGCTCCTTTTTGGAAGCTTGAAAGGGCAAAATGGAGCAAATTTCGCTTTGTTAAACCAACTGCAGAATAGATTTTCCCATCAGGGTTTCCACAGATCTTAGTATTAATAACTTAAAAACTGAAACTATCACTCACATGCTGTGAATTTTTATTTTTACACTGTTTTCTTCTAATTACTTGAGGTTTCCATATCTCGTGATTAGTTAAAGAAAAAAATCTCTTTAGAGATACTAATTCAATATTGGTTTTCTTCCTATGGCTGTATCTGCCAATATATAGCCTAGCCAAAGTAGCCAGGCCTTGCCAGGCGGGGCTTAGAATTCTGTACTTGATTGGCTTACAAACTTAACTATTTCTGGGTTTAATAATATTATTCTTTTTCTCAAGCCAGAGCTGTGATTTATAGCCTGTAGACTTCAGAGTTTTTTGCGTTTTTCCTTCCAGAAATGTGAGCGAAGGAGACTTGACAACTCCTATAATTAATCTTGGCTCTTACGTAGGTAGTTGGAGGGTTGATCTATTTCAGTGGGACACAGAAGGACAGCCTGGAGTTTTTCATCTTGAAGACCAGCTTACTGTTTTTTGTTTTCTGCTTTTGAAATGTGGAGTGGGAAGAGTTTTGGTCCTCTTGCCCTTCTTAGTAATCAGCCTATTGAAAATGCCTCTGTTCCTAAATGACTGGAGAACGACCGCTTGGTAGCATTAGAACATTCAGATGCTTCTTTGAAGAAAAAATATGTTGAATATTTAAAAACACTTATTCTGATCGATACTGGTGCTTGCTTCAGAGAGCATATTCTTCACATGCAGTATCAGGCATCTCAAAAGCGCTTGCTTAAAAGTGGGCTCTTGTTTCTGAGCTGGGTTGCGTCTCCTGACCAGATGAAATCAGGAAGTCAGGCGTCTAGAATGAGTTGTTTGTCTGAAAGGAGTAGTTTCTCTGGCCGTTAGTCATTATTTAACAACTTGCTGCAGGGAAAAGATGACTATGTCCACTTTACTAAAAACACTTCTTTTTCCTTTTTATTTTTTTAAACTAAAGCACAATAACATGTATGTAAATTTAAAATATATACACATACAAGAGCACTGTATAGTTTCCCAAGAAGCACTCATGTCTAAGGACACACATTAAACGCATAGGCCAGTGGGCTGGAAGGGAACTGGAGTAAGTTGGGGAATGAAGGCAAAAAGTACAAGACAGAGCTGTATTCGTTTTCTGTGGCTGCCGTAACAAATTACCACAAACTTAGTGTCTTAAAACAGCACAAATTTATTCTCATTCAGTTCTGGCGGTCAGAATTCCAAAATCAATCTCATTGGGCTAAAGTCAAGATGTTGACAGGGCTGTTTGCTTCTGGAGGCTCCAGGGGAGAATCTGTTCTCTTGCCTTTGCCAGCTTCTAGAGGCTGCCACGTGCCTTGGCTCTTGGCCCTTCCCTCCATCTTCAAAGCCAGCAGTGTAGCATCGTCACATCTGCTCCTCTGGCTCTGGCCCTCCTGCCTCCTCCTGCTTACAAGGACCCTTGTGATTGCATTGGGCCCACCTGGATAACCCATGTCAAGATCCGTAACTTAATCACACCTGCAAAGTTCCTTTTGCCATTTAAGGTAACAGGTTCCAGGGATTAGGAGGTGGACACCTCTGGAGAAGGACATTACTCAGCCTACCACAGGGGTCTTGTCTGGATAGATGATGACAGAACCATGAGCAAGAGAACAATTTTCTCAATTCTCTGTAATCCATTTTTAAAGCACAGTGCTCTGAAGGAGAAGCATGGAATGCTCAGAGGGTGTATGTCACTGGGACTGTGTCCCTCTCAGAAGGCATGGGATGGCTTTCCTGAGGATGTGAAGTTTGAGCAGATCTCAGAAGGATGGGCATTCAGCAGGGCCAAGAGGGTAAGAAAGAGAAAGGTCTAGGGGCTGCTGGCTGTGAGTCTCTTTCAAGAATTCTGTGTTCCTGTGGGCCTTTGTGCCCACCTTGGCTACTGTGGTGGGATCCACATGCTCACAGGTCTGTCCCTACTGCTGGGCTGTGAACCCTTCCCGGCAGAGCTGCCTCATCCACCTTTCCTCCTTCCCTACTCCTTCCGGGGCTCCAGGTCCCAGCCCCTCTTGCTTTCTCACGGACTGATACCTTTATTTGTCTGTCTCTTCCTCCTGTGTTCTCAACTTCTCCTTTCTGTTCTACTGGGGGTGCAACATGTTCAAGTCATTCTCATCTTAAAAATGAACAAACCTCCCCATAGTTCCTCATTCTGCTCCCATCTGTGAATTCTCCCTCCTTCCCTCTCTAGCCCAATGCTGGAGAGTTGTCCACACTCATGGTGCTCACTTCCTAGCCCCCACTGAAATCTGACTTTTGCTTCTACGTCTTGTAATGGAACAGCATTTGCCAAGATTACCAACGACCTCCTTGTCAATAAATCCAAAGGATATATTTCTTTTCTCATCTGATTCGACTGCAACAGCATTGGACACTGCTGGCTCTTTTTACCTTCTGCAATACCCCTTACTTGGCTTCCATGAACCCTCTTCCTGTGGTTTCCCTCCTTCCTTGTGGTTTCTCTCCTTCCTTTCTAGCCACTGCTTCCCAGTGTCCTCTATAAAGATACTCTTCCTGGATTCATTGCTTAACATTTGATGTTTCTCAGGGTTTTGTCCAAGGACATTTTCTCATCTCCCTCTGCATTTGCCCCCTGGGAGCCATCTCCATGGCTTCCAATACTCCTTATATCCAAAAAAACTTCCAAGTCTGTGTCTCCAGAACTCCAGGCCACATATACAGTTATTACAGCTGTTCACCAGCATCTCCTTTTGGATGTTCCTCAGGCATCTCAAACTTACCACATCCAGGAATGCAGGCATCTCCTCCACCACCCACCCCATTGTCATTCCAGAACCCTGGGAGTCCTTCCTATTTCTCCTGTTGCTCTTGTCCACATCTAATCAGGCACCAAGTCTCCTCCACCCTTCCTTCCCGATGTCTCAGGAATCACCTGCTTTTCCCAATTTGTATTTGCTCTGCTGTTTGAGTAGTCCAGGCCACCACCATCTTTCTCTTTCTCGCTCTCATTTTTTTTTTTTTTTTTTGGTAGTACCTTCTGCTTAATTACTTAGTACCCATAACCAACTTTCTAGATAGCAAATACAATATCTCTGGTAGAGGTCTGCTATTTTTTTATTGTGGTAAAATATGAATCACAAAAATTTTGCTGTTTCAAAAGGAGAATGAATAACACCAAAGACACAGGAAAATATTAGCCCAAGAGACAGAAAGGGCCACATAAACCAGATACTTCATCAGCCTGAGACCAGAAGAACTAGATGGTGCCCAGCTACCACCAATGACCACCCTGACAGGGAACACAACAGAGAGTCCCTGACGGAGCAGGAGAAAAGTGGGGTGCAGAAATCAAATTCTGGTAAAAAGACCAGACTTGATGGTTTGACTGAGACTGGAGGGACCCAGAAGACATGGCTCCTGGACTCTCTGTTAGCCCTAAACTAAAACCATTCCCGAGGCCAACTCTTCAGACAAAGATTAGACTGGACTATGGGACATAAAATGATACTCGTGAAGAGTGTGCTTCTTAACTCAAGTAGATACATGAGACTAAATGGGCAGCTCCTGTCCAGAGGCGAGATGAGAAGGCAGAGAGGGTCAGGAGCTGGTTGAATGGACACGGGAAGTCGGGATGGAAAGGAGGAGTGTGCTGTCACAGTATAGGGAGAGCAACTAGGGTCACATAACAATGTATGTATAAATTTTTGTATGAGAGACTAACCTGAATTGTAAACTTTCACTTACAGCACAATAAAATTTTTTTTCAATTATAGTCAGTTAAAAAAATTTTTTTTTTTACTATCTCAAGCAGTCTTAAGTGTACAGTTTAGAGACGTTAGACACATTCTTCATGCTGTGCAACTGTCACCACTATCCATTTTAAAAAATTTTATTATCATCCCAAACAGGAACCCTGTACCCTTTAAGCAATTTATTTCTCCCCCATTTCCTCCTCCCCTTATCCTCTGGTAGCCACTGATAAACTTGTGTCTGTATGCATTTCCTGTTCTAGATCGTTCATATAAATGGGGTCATACGGTATTTGTCCTTTTGAGTCCGACTTCTTTCACTTAGCTTAATGTTTTCAAGGTTCACGCACATTGTAGCGTGTG
Organism: Trichechus manatus latirostris; assembly: GCF_000243295.1. NCBI lineage: Eukaryota > Metazoa > Chordata > Mammalia > Sirenia > Trichechidae > Trichechus > Trichechus manatus. Next base: position 6,282,916 of record NW_004443964.1, read on the forward strand.
CCAGAACTTCATTTCTCCTTGAAATGAATAATATTCCATTGTATGTGTAAACCACATTTTGCTTGTCCATTGCACTGTTGATGGACATTTGGACTGTTCCTACCTTTTGGCTATTATAAATAATGCTACTGTGATCATTTGTGTATAAGTTTTATGTGGATATATGTTTTCGTTTCTCTTGGGTATATACCTAGGAGTGGAATTGCTGGGTCATATGGTAATTCTATGTTTAACTTTTTTGAGGAACTGCCAAACTGTTTTCCATAGCGACTGTACCATTTTACATTCCCACCAGCGATGGATGAAGGTTCCAGTGTCTCCACATCCTCACCAACCCTTGTTTTCTGTTTTTCTGATAACAGCCATGCTAGTGGGAGTGAACTGGTCTTTTCCCCTTTTAACTCCACTTAAAATTAGCTGGTGTTAGACAGAATCCTTTGGTTCGAAAACCAGCTCATCTCCGGGAAGGTCTTTTAGGAAGCACAGCACGACTGGGCAGTGTTTTATCCTGCTGGCAGGTGCCTGTATCTTGGCAAGGGCCTCCTGTAAATGGGAACCTGGAAGGCTTCATCTACGGTTGAAGCAGTAGGCACAGCCATGTGGGTGCGTTTGATGTCTTAGAGTGGTACTGAAGGTGGTGGTACCCATCTCACTACTGCCAGACAACATGAGTCAAGACCAGACTTTAAGACCCACTGCTGCGGAGTGGATTCCAACTCACAGCGAACCTATAGGACAGAGCAGAACTGCCTCATAGGGTTTCCTAGGCTGTAATCTTTATGGAAGCAGATTGCCAGTTCTTTTCTTCCACAGAGCGGCTGGTGGCTTCAAACCACCGACCTTTTGGTTAGCAGCCGAGCACTAACCACTGTACCACCAGGGCTTCTTAAGGAGAGGGAAAAAATGGGCCTGTTGATGGTCATTAGCCGAGATCTCTGGAGTTTAGGGTATGTGCTTCACATTGAGGTGGGGTTTTCACAGTGTTGGCGAGGGCTTTTCCTGTCCTCTGTTAGAGCCAACAGAGGGAATTGGCTAACTGGGTATGAAAACCCCGTTGCCGTCGAGTCGGTGCTGACTCATAGCGACCCTATAGGACAGAGTAAAACTGCCCCAATAGGCTTTCCAAGGAGAGGCTGGTGGATTCGAACTGCTGACCTTTTGGTTAGCAGCCATGGCTCTTAACCACAGCACCACCAGGGCTCCTACCAGGGCGTACTAGGGTTTAAATATTTTGGAAACGGTCAGTATTAGACATGATGTTATATAGCCATGACATTTGTCCTGACATTTGCCAGGAGAACTAGCAGAGGGGTTAGCCGACTGTAAATGGACTGCTTCCTCGGGTCAATTTCTTTGGTAACCAGACCCGAAAACAGAGCTCTCTTGTATTCGTGTTCAAGGTCATCTTGTGACAGCCTCTCGATGTCTCCTTCGTATCTTTGATTTTGAGTGGAAAGAATGTCTTGCATCTTGTTTCTTTGTGAATTAAGCATGCTCCTAAACGCTGGCCAGTTGACTCCTGGTGGGGATTGGATGGAAAGTCAGTGCAGAGGGGTTTCACTGCTCATACCGACCCCTGAAGCTCTGGTCTGCGGCTGGCACGGTGCCGTCGGCTCAGGGCCGCTGCCAGTGAAGTGGGCTGACTTGTATTCATTGCGCAGCAACCTTCTGCCTGATGCTGTTGTAAGAAACTGCTCGGAAGCATCACCGGTCTAAAAATACCACTAGTCAGCCTTGGGCACACTGCATGTGTGAGAAGAGGGGAAAGTGGAGAAAACAAACAGCCTGGCAACGGGGAGGTCAGGGTTCTAGACACCTTTTCCTTTCCACCTTCTCCATTTCTGTAACAATTGAATTTCCCATAATAGCCATGGATTACTTCTTTAGGTGAAAAAAACAAAGATTTTTTTAATCTTAAAAAAAGAAACTTTGTGAAATTTATTTTCGTATATAATGAGGTATTATTAAATGCAGAATCACAGCATTTTTCTTTCAGCGTGGTCTCTGAATTTCCTGCATCAGAATCACTTGGGATGTTTATTATAAATACAGATTCCTGTTTATTAAAAATACAAATCCCTGGTCCCCACACAGACAGATGAATCAGAATTCTAGGGAGAGGGCCCTGGGATCTGCAGTTTTTAAAACCACGCCTGTGGTTCCTGGCCCCTCCGAAGAGTCAAGAATCACTGACTCAGAGGTGAGCTGGGTGAGCAGAGGGCAGGAAATCAGATGCAGACTGTTACTGCCTCTCTGTGGCCACAGACAAATTGCGTGCTTCCTTATGCCTCATTGTGAGACCTTTAATTATTTCTACAGTTGCCCATACTGTTAACTGTATTTAATAATGCCGACCTGTCTCTCAAGGATGTACTGGATAGGTTGACTAAGAAACTAGTATTTGAATGGTTTATATTAACTGCAGCAAAGCCAGAGCATTGTGATTAGCATGAGGTAGTCTGAATAGAAAATCCACACCTGTATGATATATATGAACCAGCAGAAGTATACAGTGCCCGTACTTTCTATACCTTAGAATTGACAAAGACAGAATCAGTTTCCACTTATTTATGCTATATGCATACGATCAGGCCTTCAGTTCATTGCAAATGATAGCAAATTATTTATAAAAGCGTTTTATTTTTATTTAAGTAATTATTTACTTTAGTGAATGAATTATAGTCCTTTTTATAGACTACTGGGAATTGCTCAGTAACTTATAGTGGGAGTCAGTTATTCCATTATCTTATATGCATTGTGACCATATTTTCTGTACCAAAATTGGGTGTTTTACCCTAGGGGTAGAGGGTAGTTTAGAAAAATATTTGAAATCAGAATGGTAAAAAAAAGAAAGAAAGAAAAGAAAATGTAGTATATATGGCTGATATATACATATCCTAGGAATTAGTGAGCTGAAACGGACTGGTATTGGCCATTTTGTATTGGACAGTCATATGGTCTACTATGCCAGGAGTGACATATTGAAGAATGACATTGCATTCATTGTCAGAAAGAACATTTCAAGATCTGTCCTGAAGTACAGCTCTGTCAGTGATAGGACAATATCCATATGCCTACAAGGCAGACCAGATAATACAATTATTATTCACATTTACACACCAACCACTAAGGCCAAAGATGAAGAAACTGAAGATTCTTACCAACTTCTGCAGTCTGAAACTGATCAAACATACAGTCAGGATGCATTGATAATTACTGGTAATTGGAATGCAAAAGTTAGAAATAAAGGAGGATCGATAGTTGGAAAATATGGCCTTGGTGATAGAAATGATGCCTGATTGCATGATAGAATTTTGCAAGACCAACGACTTCTTCATTGCAAATACCTTTTTTCAGCAACATAAAAGGTGACTATACACGTGGACCTCACCATATGGAATACACAGGAATCAAATCAACTACATTTGTGGAAAGAGACGATGGAAAAGCTCAACATCATCAGTCAGAACAAGGCCAGGGGATTATTGTGGAAGAGAGCATCAATTGCTCATATGCAAGTTCAAGTTAAAGCTGAAGGAAATTAGAGCACGTCCATGAGAGCCAAAGTACGACCTTGAGTATATCCCACCTGAATTTAGAGACCATCTCAAGAATAGATTTGACGCATTGCACACTATTGACCGAGTTGTGGAATGACATCGAGGACATCATACATGAAGAAAGCAAGAGGTCATTAAAAATACAGGAAAGAAAGAAAAGACCAAACTGGATGTCAGGAGAGACTCTGAAACTTGCTTTTGAATGTCGAGTAGCTAAAGCAAACGGAAGAAATGATGAAGTAAAAGCTGAATGGAAGATTTCAAAGGGCAGCTCGAGAAGACAAAGTACTACAATGACATATGCAAAGACCTGGAGTTAGAAAACCAAAAGGGAAGAACACACTCAGCATTTCACAAGCTGAAAGAACTGAAGAAAAAATTCAAGCCTCAGGTTGCAGTATTGAAGGATTCTATGGGGCAGCATATTAAATGACACAGGAAGCATCAAAAGAGGATGGAAGGAATACAGAGTCACTGTACCAAAAAGAATTGGTTGACATTCAACCATTTCAGGAGGTAGCATATGATTAGGAACCGATGGTGCTGAAGGAAGAGGTCCAAGCTGAGCTGAAGGCATTGGTAAAAAACAAGGCTCCAGGAATTGACAGAATACCAATCGAGATGTTTCAGCAAACGGATGTAGCGCTGAAAGTGCTCACTTGTCTATGCCAAGAAGTTTCGAAGACAGCTACCTGGCCAACCCACTGGAAGAGATCCACATTTGTACCCATTCCGAAGCAAGGTGATCCATCCGAATGCTGAAATTATCAAACAATATCATTAATATCACACACAAGTAAAATTTTGCTTAAGATCATTTGAAAGCATTTGCAGCAGTACATTGACAGGGAATTGCCAGGAATTCAAGCCGAATTCGAAGAGGACATGGAACCAGGAATATCATTGCTGGTGTCAGATGGATCCTGGCTGAAAGCAGATAATACCAGAAAGATGTTTACGTGTGTTTTATGGACTATGCAAAGGCATCTGACTGTGTGGATCATAACAAAATTATGGATAACATTGTGAAGAATGGGAATCCCAGAAAGCTTAAGTGTGCTCTTGAGGAACCTGTATATAGTTCAAGAGGCAGTCATTCAGACGGAACAAGGGGATGCTGCGTGATTTGAAGTCAGGAAAGGTGTGTGTCATCGTTGTATCCTTTCACTGTACTTATTCAATCTGTAGGCTGAGCAAATAATCCAAGAAGCTGGACTATATGAAGAAGAAGGGGGCATCAGGATTAGAGGAAGGCTGATTAACAACCTGCGATATGAGATGACACAAGCTTCCTTGCTGAAAGTGAAGAGGACTTGAAGCACTTACTGATGAAGATCAAAGATCACAGCCTTCAGTATGGATTACACCTGAACATAAAGAAAACAAAAATCCTCACAACTGGACCAATAAGCAACATCATGATAAACGGAGAAAAAATTGAAGTTGTCAAGTATTTCATTTTACTTGGATCCACAATCAACACCCATGGAAGCAGCAATCAGGAAATCAAATGATGTATCGCATTGGGCAAGTCTGCTGCAGAAGACCTTTTTAAAGTGTTAAAAAGCAAAGATGCCACCTTGAAGTCTAAGGTGGGCCTGACCCAAGCCATGGTGTTTTCAGTCGCCTCGCATGCATGCGAAAAGTAGACAGTGAGTAAGAAAGACTAAAGAATTGACACCTTTGAATTATGATGTTGGCAAAGAATATTGAATATATCATGGACTGCCAAAAGAATGAACAAATCTGTCTTGGAAGAAATATAGCTAGAAATACAGCAAGGATGGCCAGACTTCATCTCACCTACTTCGGACAAGTTATCAGGAGGAATCAGTCCCTGGAGAAGGACATCATACTTGGTAAAGTAGAGCATCAGCGAAAAAGAAGAAGACCATCAACGAGACAGATTGACACAGTGACTGCAACGATGTGCTCAAGCATAACAACAATTGTGAGGATGGTGCAGGACTGGGCAGTGTTTCGTTCTGTTGTACATAGGGTCGCTATGAGTCGGAACTGACCTGACGGCACCTAACAACAACAATATACATATATGTATATACATACATATGAAAACAAACCCGTTGCTGTGGACTCAATTCCAGCTCATAACAACCCTATAGGACAGAGTAGAACTGCCCTATAGGTTTTCCAAGGCTGTAATCTTACAGAAACCAATGCAGTATCTTTTTCCCACCAATCAGCTGGTGGGTTCGAACCGCCAACCTTTTGGTTGGCAGCTGAGCACTTTAATCACTGTGCCACCAGGACTCCTCATACACATACATACATACATATACATAGACATATGTATCACTTCCATTCAGATTGTGTGTGTGTGTGTGTGTGTGTGTGTGTATGTGTGTGTACACATACATACATATACTTCCATTCAGATCACTGTCTACACTGGCAGTTCCACATTTGGTCACCAGGTGGAACTTTGCCGATTGTAAGGCATATGCAAAAAGAAACCAGTAAACACCAGGATAAAGGACCAAAGAGAAATTTGCTGTGTATATACACAGGACCTTTTTTTTTCTTTTTTCTTTTTTTT
>NW_004443964.1:6293989-6295168 GCF_000243295.1 Trichechus manatus latirostris
AGCACTTTAACCGCTGTGCCACTAGGGCTCCTTTTCATCGCCTAGTTATCATGAAATATAATACTCGAAATGGAGGCTGAGAGTGCTAACTTTTTCTTTCGTTTTCATTTTCTTTCTTTTTTGAGGGTGAAGAGTGAGGGAAAGAATCTTTTTGTTTTCTTTTTTTAACTCAGGTAGGAGTTATGGATAACGCCCAAGTACCTGTGCAAATGAAAAGGAATAACTTCACTACTCCAGAAAAAAATTTTAATCCCAAAGTCATTTATTTTGTCTTTAGAATAGACTAGCATTTGTGTCAGATTTGCCTGCCTAATTACTTTTTGCTTAAGCTTGTATTAAAATTGGTTTAAATTCCTTTAGTATGACAGCTTAGGAAGGGGGGGATGGGCCACAGATGGGATCTGAACTGGAATTTCCTTTTTCCTGTATAAAAGCCTCCTGACACTGCTGGTAGGAAAGCAGAAGTGGAGTCTGCTTTCTGGAGAACGGTTTGGCAAAATGAATTTAAAAGTCTTAAAAGTGTGTTTATCCTTTGACCTAGTCATTCCACTTTGAGGAATGTATCCTAAGGAAATATCAAACAAGGGTAGGCACAAGGTTATTCATCACAACATTTACATCCGCAAAAAAATAAAAGAAGTTTAAAACATTGAGTAATAGGGAATTGATTAAATAAAGTATTTTTGTCTCTACTGTGTGCAGACTTTAAAAAATATTTACCATGTCTTGCTAAGTGAAAAAGAAACTATAAAATAGTATGTACAGATTGATACAAGATATAGATAGATAAGTAGGTAGATAAATAATCCGTTGCTGTCTAGTCAATTCCAACTCCTAGCGACCCTATAGGACAGAGTAGAACTGCCCAGTAGGGTTTTGTAGGCTGTCATCTTGATGAGGGATGTCATTGGTGATGACAGATGCATCTTAACTGAAAGCAGAGAATATCAGAAAGATGTTTACCTGTGTTTTATTGACTATGCAAAGGCATTCGACTGTGTGGTTCATAATAGATTATGAATAACATTGCGAAGAATGGGAATTCTAAAATAATTGTGCTCATGAGGAACCTGTTCATAGACCAGGAGACAGTCATTAGAACAGAACAAGGGGATACTGCCTCATTTAAAATCAGGAAAGGTGTGCATCAGGGTTGTATCCTTCCACCATACTTATTCA
>NW_004443964.1:6296551-6303989 GCF_000243295.1 Trichechus manatus latirostris
TATGTTTAATGTATCATTGAAAAAGTAATATGTTGCTGTGTAACACCCAGAAAGTGGGAATCTGAATGCAAATAATTTAGATTGAATGTGTTTTCTCAAAGGTCACACTCATGCATGTGAATTATCAGCAGTTCATACTGAATATGTGAAGTCAGATGTACCAGAGGCTAAATTATGTTTCCCTAGTAAAATTACTGCATTCAGCAAAGACCTACGAAGACACAATTAGATTATAAACGAATGTCCTGTGTTCTGACGCCAGCACTCTAGAGGCAGGCTTTTCTGTAGCTAGCAGTACCACTGTTTTGCAATTATATGTAAATTATAATACATACAAGTGACTTATACCTAAAAATTTTGTATTATCCAAATAACATTATAACCATACTGGGAACATTTTAAATCATACTTAGTCTTCTGAAAGCTGTTCTCAGTTAAATTTTTTACTGTTTCCTCGTTATCATCAGCTCAGAACTCCCAACCCAGAGATCTGCATGGGGAAAGAGAAAGTGTAAGGGAAATGGTGAAGACAGCCATGAACCTTTGCTGACCCCAGCAGAGGGCTTGGCCCACGTGGTGCAGAGCTCTGCTTTATATGATCAGCTGCAGGGCGTGTTTGTCTTTGGCTGTTTGCAAGCTCGGCTCTGTACACATGATGGCTGCTCCTTTATTTGCAACCCCTAAATTCCCGAGATGCCGTGTGGCTCCACGGGAGGAGAGGGCTCACAGGTCTGCTTCCCGCCGTCGAGGTCAGATCGAAAAGCCTGTTGTGATTAACTTGGCCACAGTGTGTCCTTTGGTATTTGGAACTTTAGTAGGAGGTTTTGATTATTATCCAAGTTGTAAATGGTGACCCACATAAGCTGTATATAATGGAAAGAGCAGATAAATCTGGCTCCTTTGATGCCAAACCGAATCCCAGATCTACCGCTAGCTGTGACCTTGAGCAAGCTCACTTAGTATGTTGGCGCCTCGGTTTCCTCATTTCATCAGGAGAGTGGTGCGTTCCCGCCTCCCCTCTGGGTTTTGTGGGCTGCAAAGCACTGTGCCGGTCTTATAAACATACTGCCTCCCTTCTCCCCTCTGTTTCTGACAGTTTCCTTATGCCGCCCCGCCTCCCCAAGAACCCGTGAAAACTCTGAGGAGCCTGATCAACATCCGAAAGGACACACTGAGACTCGTCAAGTAAGTTCTCCACGGCTCTGGCCAGGGCACAGATCCCCTCCCCGCAGGAGACGCGCCAAACAGTTCTTGCCAGACTCAGAGCCTGGCTTCCCAGGCCACCAACTTGTGAGTCGCCGTGATGCTGACAACAGCCAGCTCAGCTTCCTTAGGTTCGACCTCTGTACCTGTGTCGTTTAGAGCTTGATGGGGTAGTCTGTGTTTGTGAAGACTTTTCCCTTCCTGGAGCTGGCTATTATTAGCCCCATTTGTGGATTAAAAAAAAAAAAAAGAACCATGGAGGGAAGAGGTGGATTTGGCAGCACTGCCAGAGGCCTCTGCAGAAATGGCGCGTTTGAGCTTAGACTAGGGAGTCCTTATTTTAACGCTGAGCGTACAGATTTTATTGTTTAATTCATCCTTGATCTCATATGCCCTTCCTCTGAGGAACACACGGTGCCCCGGGTTGCTTGTTTAATTATCATCATCAATATTCATTTTCATTAACATTTGACGTCTTTGTGCTCCCCAAGAAGGCTGTCCCCCAGGCCTCGGGTCTCCTGGGCTCACTGGTTCCCTGGGGAGACAGATCTGATTAGGGCAAATCCCAGTCCCCAGTTTATCCAAATGGACAAGGACGATGACTCAGAGACCGTCTTATGCTTATATACCCAAACCCGTTGCCGTCGAGTCTGTTCCAACTCATAGCGACCCTATAAGACAGAGTAAAACTGCTCTATAGGGTTTCTAAGGAGCAGCTGGTGGATCCAGCCTTTAGGTTAGCAGCTGAGCTCTTAACCACTGCGACACCAGGGCTCCTATGCTTGTGTATGTCAGCCTTATTAGCATTAGGAAGTTTATTTCTCTCTGTTAAAAAAAAGTTTAACAACTGTCTTGAGAGAACTCACATGCAGTACAGTTCACCCATGTGAAGTATACAGTTCAGTGGCCTTTAGTGTCTTCACAGAGTTGTTCAGCCATCACCACTCTCTAATTTTAGACCATTTTCACACCCCAAAAAGGAATCTGCTCCCCAGCCCTAGGCAACCACTAATCTGCTGTGTCTGTCTCTGATGATTTTTGATATTTTATTTGTCCCTGTAGTGTTTTGTTGCTTCCCAGCTTGAATTTTTCCCATCCCTGGGCCCAGCTCAGGGAGGAGGGCGCCAAGGAGGCCCCTGTCTACGGCAGAGCAGCCTGTGGCTGGGCTGGCCGCCTCACGGGGTGGGCCCTACAGGAGCAGACTGGACTGAGGCATAGTGAGGCCTCGGTGCCTGCTGGCTGCCAGTTCTCTGCCCTCTTTGTCTCCCTCGTCACATGTGGCATGGTCACGTACTTGGTGGAGCTGGGGTCCAGGCCCTGCACCCTTGTGGAGGTCCTGGCCTCTGGCACGGCTGTGTGGCAGCAGCTGTAGAGCGGAGTGGAGCGGCTGTGATGTGTGAGGGGAACCGGACTCGGAGGCAGAAGGCCAGCTTGCTTCCCAGCCCCGCTGATGCTCACTCGAACAACCTCTGAGCTTCAGGTGTCTCATCTGTAAAATAGTGATTATAGTCCTCACCTTTCAGGGATGTTGTCAGAATTAAACACGATAACGGGAGAGAAAAGACCTGTGTTGGGTAAATGTTCAACGGAGGGATTTGGTCTTGTTTTTCCGAGGTGATGAGCACTGAGTCAATTCTAATTCCTGGATTTCCAAGCAAAGATGAAGGATTGAGCATCTACTTTTGCTCCCTCTCAAAACCCCGCTAAATAACCAGAAAAATATTTTTAAAAGGCAGTACTCCACGAAAATGTGGAGAAGAGAGAGGAGCAACAGCGACAAATGTCAGAAGCTGGGAAGCAGATGGTGAACATTAAATGACCTCGTAGACCCGAGAAATCCAAGCACTGCGCTGGCAGTAGGAAAAGCTGGGAATCCACCGGTTTATACTGAGATAGCCCCAAAAGGCTCAGGTCTGGCAGTGCCAGGCGCCTGTGGAAGGGGGAAGTGGGAGGAGGCGCCTGTGGGGGAGGGCTGTGTAAGAGGTAGTCAGCCGCCCTCCCTCACACTGCATGGCCAGATGCGTGCTCCTCCCACACACTGGCAGATGGTTCTCACTGGAGAGGTTAAAACAGAACCTCTAGGCCTGGGGGACCCCGGCCCAGCTAAGGGTCAGACTCAGGAGGATTAAGTGAATTTAGCATTCTGAATGCTGAGCCCTCCAGCCTGTCTCCCCACCCTGCTTCCAGAATGCCGGCAGCCAGGCTTGTCAGGAGAGAGGAGGACTTTTCTCTGGGGAACTGACTGCCCAAGTGGAGAGACCCAGAAGACTGACATTGAGATCCCTCAACAGCAGCCCAGCTAGATGGACCCTCAGTGAAGCTCAGAGTCCCCAAGCCCCACTGTGTACTCAAAGTTCCACTCAGCTATCTCAGAGCTCTTAAAGATGAGCAGACAGCCAGAGTCCTAGATAGATAAGGAATGCCTGCAGTATGAAAGACAGTGACAAAAGCCAACCGCCGAAAAGCAACTAAGCAGAAACAGAACCTATGCCGAAGAAGGAACCTTCCTTAATAGCCTCAGAGACTAAGGGAAAAGAGTCTCTTCTTCTCTTTTTTTTTTTTAATTGTACTTCAGGTGAAGGCTTACAGAACAAATAGTTTCTCATGGAACAGTAGTACACATATTGTTTTATGACATTGGTTAACAACCCCACAACATATCAACCCTCTAACTTCTCAACCTTTTTTTTTGGTGAAAATACACATTAGCCAAAGATACACCGTTTCAAAAATTTCTACATGCACAGTTCAGTGACATTGACTACGCTAAAAGAGTCTCTTTTTATTTCACAGACACAATGACACAAAGCATTTAGGAAAAAATTGGGACTCTTAGAAATTAAAAACAGTCTCAGAAATGAAAGTCCTAAGAAGTTGAGGGTATTCTAGTAGGTGGAGCAAAAAGGCAGAGGGATGGAAAACGAGAGGAAAGATATGATTAATAGAGGACCAGTTCAGAGGATCTAGTCCCCAGTTAATAGTTCTAGAAAGAAAGAACAGGGACCGTAGAAGGAAGACAATCACCAGTGACATACGTAATTTAAGAACATTTCCCAGAAGCCAAGGGCACGTGCTTCTAAATTGAAAGGATCTGCGAGTGCCCAGCGCAGTGGATGATAAAGAGGAGGTTCTATAAGCTTTCAAAGGAAAAAAGCGTCAGCAGTTGGAATGGCTCACACTTCTTGAGAGCAACACTGGGAGCTAAAGAATAATGGAGCAATACTTTGAAATGGCTTTTAAAAAGTGCTTTTACAACCTAAGCCCTTTACTCAGCCAGACTTTCCACAAAGGGTGAGTGTAGAATAAAAGCTCTCAAAAAGCAGATGATAAAAAGCTCGTGGCATTATTGCCATTGACCCTGGCGTTCCACATTCCATTAGTCATTTAGGTGAATATTGACTTGGGGTAATGTTTATTTCATTTTCTCTTCAGAAGAAAAATTCATGTCAAGTTATGACATGACTCGAATGCAAATTTAAAGTGTAAAAAAACGGTCTCAAAACTTTATTCCCTCAATGCACCCTCTTTCAGGAAGCTAGTTGGAGATGTGCTCCACCAAAATGAACACGTAGCCCAATAAAGAGGAAGACACAAGCTGCAGGAACAATGAGGTTCTGCAGGAGAGGCAAAATGACTAGGATGATGGGAAGGGAGATTCCAGAATGGTGCTGTGTGTCAATGACAGAGGGCCAAGGGCACAGAGCAGGTCACAGAGTCCAGAAGGAACTGCCTCCAAAAGATGGCATGAATAGAACACAACACCCGGTACATCTGAACATCTTGAGAGATTTAGCCAGCCAGCAGAGAGTTCAGGTATGAATTAGTGATAAATACATAGAAAACTGAGCAACTGTAAAAAGAAAAAAACAACAAGATGAGTGTTACCTCTGAGAGAAAAAGTTATGCAGGAAAAGAAAAATGATCATAGACAACTCTGTGGCCAAGCTGTAGATAATGTTTCTATAATCACAATAATGTAGACACCTATATGGCGCCGAGTGAAGGGAGAGGGAGAAATCCTCATTTCCATAATAGGAAATCAATAGATAATGCCTAAAATCGAAAAATCAAGTAGTAACTTGAACATGTTATTTAGGAACATGTGAGTAAATGCCAAAATGGTCAGCTAAGAAAGGTAAAAGTGTTTTCCTCTGAAGAGAAGGAAAAGGGGAAGGAGTAGAGCCTACTGTTTTTTGTAACAAGCCTTGTGGAAACTATTTAAACTATGTGATTAATAACATTGATTAAAGGAACAACTGAAAGAAGTCTGGCAAATATGCACAAGGATGTTAATTGTAGCAGAAATAACTGTGAAATATCAATAATAACCTGAATGCCCAACAATGTGTAGTAGTAATGAAATACTCTGCAGTTATTCTAAATGATCATATAGACCTTTGTTTATGGTCATGGAGAGAAATCCACAATAGATTGTTAAGCAAAAAATACAAGATGATAACAAATTTCAAAATGTTAATATACTCCCTCCAAAATGCTGAGTCTTTTGTTCATCTGGAACAAAAGAAAAAGAAAGAAATCCAAAAAATCAGAGAAGGAACTGGACTACAGGACTAATTATCTGTAAGAACCACTGCCGCCTCCATCTTGAGACCAGAACTAGATGGTGCCCGGCTACCATTACTGAACATTCTAATCAGGGACATAATAGATGGATCCTGATAGAAAAGAGAAAAATATGGAACAGAACTTCAAATTCTTAAAGAATCCACACTTACTGGACCTATTGAGGCTGGAGGAGTCCATGAGTTGCTTGAGTTGCTCTTCAAACCTTGAATTGAAACTACCCCCCAGAAGTCACCTTTAAACCAAGTAACAGTTTAGCTCAGAGTAAAGATTGTCACCCTTGAGTACTGTGTTCTTTAAAAAAAAATTTTTTTGATCTATATAAGAGGAAAGGGTCAACAGCTATTTTAAAGCATAGATGAGAAGATTGTAGGGCAGGGAGTTTAAGTTAATGGAAGTGAAACAACTAGAACAGAAATAATGAGAATTGACACAATGTGAAGATGGTAACTAATGCCACTGATTAGTATGTCTAGAAACCATGGAATGGAACTGGGTGTTGCTGTGTATATTCTCACCAAAAATAAAATAAAATACGAGTTTTTTTAAAATGCTGAGTCTTGCGATTCCCTAGGTGCGCTGAGGAGGTGAAGAGCCTCGGTGAAGAGGCCAGCAAAGCCAAGGTCCACTACAACGTGGAGTTCACCTTTGATACAGATGCTCGGGTGGCCATCACCATCTACTACCAGGCCACTGAAGAGTTCCAGAATGGCATTGCCAGGTAAGAGGACAAGAGGCCAGGTCAGCCACTTCCTTCCCAGACAGCCTAGGGTCATACCCTGTGCACTCACCTGGGTTGGAAAACATTCTTTTCCTACTCAGGTGAGATCTGGGTCCTGAATTCAGATGTTCTACAAAGCCCCACTTTCTCACCTTTTCCCTTCAGATTGTGCCATCTCAGTGGCAGATGGCAGTATAGCCCTTCAGGTCATTAAGAGGCTGTTAGAAATACATTACCCGACCTTTCAGTGGATGTGTGGGTTGAATAGAGAGATTTAATAGCATTATCAAGCAAGAGCAGAGGAAATGGATTATTAAGGAGGCCTTTTCTTTTCTATGCCTAGGGCCTGTTGATAACTGAGAACAGGAGTGGGACAGAGGAAATTGTCAGATCTTCTGGGCTGGATTCTAACTTTCGCTTTGCTTCCCACTTCCGTCAATAGCTACATCCCAAAAGACAACAGCCTACAGTCGGAGACCGTGCATTACAAGCGAGGGGTGTGTCAGCAGTTCTGCCTGCCCTCCCACACCGTGGACCCCTCGGAATGGGCTGAAGAGGAGGTGAGCTGTTTCTGCCAGCTGTTGTCAAGTCGACTCCTATTCATGGTGACCCCATGTGTGTCAGAGCAGAACTCTGTCACATAGGATTTTCTTTTCTTTTTTTATAATTTATTTTATTTTGTTGTTGTTGAGCGTATACACAGCAGAACATACACCATTCAACAGTTTACATGTACAATTCAGTGGTATTGATTACATTCTTCAAGTTGTACAGCTATTCTCACTCTCCTTTTCTGAGTTGTTCCTCTCCCATTAATATAAATTCACCGCCCCCTAAGTTTCCTATCTAATCTTTCAGGTTGCTGTTGTCAGTTTGATCCCATATAGATAGATCTTAAAAGAGAACAATGCTCAAGGCAGACATTTACTA
>NW_004443964.1:6306588-6308442 GCF_000243295.1 Trichechus manatus latirostris
TAAAAATTTGCCATTGTAACCGTTTTGAGCGTGCAGTTCAGTGGCATTAACTGTATCCACAGGGTTGTGCAACACCACCACTATTTATTTCCAAAACATTCTTATCAGCCTACACAGAAACCCTGTAGCCAGCCCCGGGTAACTCTGACTCACTTTGTCTCTATACATTTGCTGCCCTGAATATTTCGTCCGAGAGCGTTCATACGCTCTTTGTCCTTCTGTGTCTGGCTTATTTCGTTTAGCATGTTTTCATGGTTCATCCGTGTCAGAGCGTGTATCAGAACTTCATTTCTCTTTATGGCTGAGTGACACTCCATTGTATGTATATACCACATTCTGTTCATTCATCTGTTGATGGACACTTGGGTTGCGGCCACCTTTTGGCTATTGTGAATAGTGCTGCGGTGAACATTGGTGTCCAAGAATCTGTTTGAGTCCCTGCTCCCCCTTTCTTTAATCAGAGAATAAAAGAAAAACAGGGAGTGCTTTTGTGTGTTAGAAACGACTTGGGTGGCCTGAAAGGAATACTGATTGTTGGTGTCTTTATTGTTCCAGAATTGTTGGTTTTGAAGCAGCCATTATCTGAGCAAGGAACTTGAGAAATGAAAGATTTGTCTCCTGACTGTAGGTTTAGGGAGAACTCATTTCCAGCAAAGGGATAAAGTATTAGGGTCCCATTCAGGGCCAGTTAGAGCCCTTGGCTTAATTTATCACACCATTCATTTTCTAAAATTTAAGGTTTCCTGGCCATCTGGCCCTCCCAGAAGGATCAGCAGGTGGCGCATGCCTGCTAGATGTCTAACCCCAGTGGGGGCCAGCACTATTCTGTCCGCTCTTGCAGAGGTAGGAGGAGACATCGGCTGTATCATTGCAGTGAATTCGGTTAGGGTGGTGAGGAGGGAAGAGTGGTGCCACTGGGAGGATGGGTGAGGGGTCAGCTGTCACACGGGGATATGGAGCAATTGGGTGGGAGGCAGGGCATGCCTCAGCTGAGATGCAAACAAAGGCCCCTGCAGATGGGTGAAACATAGCTGAAATTCTTCATTATTCATTCTTCTAAGATAAGTATTCTCCCCTCTTTTAATGGGGCTAATAGTAGTCAATAACACTTTAGTATAAATTAGTTAACAATACCCTTTTCAGTGCAATCATGAGTTTGAAACAGGTTTTGAGAGAAGAAGAGAAAGAAACAGATCCTGAGCCAGAGTACTACCTGGAAAGGCCGGGCCTTGGTCCGCTGCCTCCTGGGAAATTCCTGGTTCTCCAAGAGGCAGCCTGAAGGCCTGGCTATGACGGAAAGGGAAAGATGACTGAAACAGAATTTGGTACCGGGAGTGGGGTGCTGCTCTAACAGATACCTAAAATGCAGAAGTGGTTTTGAAACTGTGAATGGAGGTGCGGCAGCGGCAGAGGACCAGCAGCAGCAGAGAACCTGCAGCAGCACAGAAGGGGCAGCGACAGAGAACCAGCAGCAGCAGAACCAGGAGACCAGCCCGAGACGGTGCTGGAGCCGACCCACGGAGCGAGACAGCTGAGTGCCTGTGCAGCGGAGGCTTCCTGGCAGAGTGGGGTGCCTCCAGGCACTTAATCAGTGGAGCTACTGAGCTTTGGAACAATTGCCCCAGCAGGGCAGATGTGGGCGTGAGGCCCGAGGGCCAAGAGGCCACAGGAAGCAGAAGCTGAAGAGACAAGGAACACAAGAAGCAGAGCTGCCTCAGTCTCAAAAGGTATGGCTGAGACCTCTGGGGTTTCAAATGGTGTAGCCATGGCCCCTGGTGTTTCTAAGGGTGGAGTTGTCACTCCGATGGACTAGGAGAATGGTGTGCCTGAAGCCGAGGGAGCAGAGTTGCTGTC
>NW_004443964.1:6309285-6323469 GCF_000243295.1 Trichechus manatus latirostris
TGGTATCTCTGTTAAAGCAGCACCAGATGACTGAGACAGGTAGGATGGCTGAAGGGAAATGTTTTATCTGTCTTCTTGCTGCAAGACTGGCGTTAGCAATGACTTTCAAACTGGAGAGTAGGAATTGAAGTCGGTGAGAGGCTAGGTCTTAGGGGAGGGGATCAGTAGGCTCAGAGGCTGGGCAGATGAGAGGAGTTGGCTCGCCGAAAGGAAACAAGGGAAGAGCCAACTTTGGCACCGATATGTCCCAGGCTGGTGGGAGGGGTGGGGCACTGGACATTGGGTTTTAGGAAACAGATGCCCAAGAGCGGCGATTTTGCTGCGTGTTTGCGGGGGTGGACCACCCAGGGCTGAATTGGTCACTGCTTCAAGATCTTGCTGTCTCTTTTTGCTTCTACATTTTTCCCTCCCTCTCTTTTTCCTTGCCCACATCATCTTTCTGTCTCTTTTTTTTTTCCTGCCTTTATTTTTTTGTTATGACACTTTATTGTGGTCTAGGTGCTTACAGAGCACGTTAGTTTCTCATTCAACAATTTATGTACGGCTTGTTCCGTGACATTGTTGCAGTCCCCACCATGTGCCAGCACTCTCCTCTCTCCCTCCCTGGGTTCCCTGTTTCTAGTCGCCCGTCTTTCCTGCCCCTGCCTGCCTTCTGAACTTTGCCTTTGGGCAGATGGCGCCATTTTGGTCTCATATGGTTGATTGCGCTGAGGTGCACATTCCTCTCCATTGTTGCTGGTCACTTTACAGGCCTGTCTGTTGTTCGGCTGTGATGTGATCTCCAGGAGTGTGTTCAGTTCTAAGTTTGAAGGGTGTCTAAGGGTCCTGCTTTTATTGTTATGTCTAAGCATAAATTTTATTACATAGCTGATGCTTACGGTATACAGATTAGAAATTCAGATAAGCAAAATGAAGAAAAAAATTACCTGTAACTCCACTGCCTACCACATGCAAACGCAAACAATCAGTCCCTGTTTCCAGTCTCTGCCTTTCTCAGCAGGCCATGATAGGGGCTGCAGTACAAGCTTTATTGTTTGGTGAAGTTTCATGGTCCCTGTGGAACATAATGGTGGATGAATTAAACATCGGGTTATTTTCTTCTCTCAAAGAGAAAACATAAGTAAAGAAAAGCACCCTTTGCTTGTCCAGGCCTTTGATTTTTTTCCATTGTGAGTCAGTAGTCCTTGGTTACCCAGGGAGGGTCAGGGAGTGTTCCCACTCTTGCCTTTCAGTAGGGCCAGCCTGCCCTTGACCTTTTCTGTCCGCTCTCCAGGTAGATGGGGTCAGCTACCTCCTCCAGGAGATCTATGGAATTGAAAACAAGTACAACACACAAGATTCTAAGGTGGGTTTTATCCAAAATTCCAAATGAGCTCTTCCTTGGAGGCAGAGTAAGAAATTCTCTGACCTCATGCGTGTCACGGTAGAACTGGGCTCCACAGAGTTTTTGTTGGCTGATTTTTTGGAAGTAGATCTCCAGGGCTTTCCTCTGAGCCACCTCTGGGTGGACTCGAACCACCACCAACTTTTCAGTTAGCAGCCAAGCGCGTTAATCATTTGCGCCACCCAGGGACTCTGTCCTTGCATATTGTTCTGAGCCAGGATCTAGGAATTTCGTGTGCAAACTCTGGAATCAGTTAGGTCCCAGGAGGGTGTTTTCTTGTTCCTCATTTCAGATGGTTTATACTTCGTTCACTTTGGCAAAAATAGGCTGGGAGCTGGTTTGGGGTGCTCTTTTCAGCTCAGTTTGCCAGCAGGGTTCCTTCATTGCCCCTCCACCTGTAGCTTTGCGGTCTCCTGGGTCCCTTCAGCTCAGACTGTCAGAGCAGATCAGAGCTGAGCCCTAGATGGTGAGCTTGCCAGTCCCAGCCTCCCAGCTTCCCGTAACCATTCCCCAGAATCAGTGAAACTCAGTATGTGAAGGCACTTGGTAAACTGTAAAGTCCAATGTAAATGTAAGATTTGTGCGTAGTACTTGCCTCAGCTCCTCAGCCAGGCTGCCTTGTCAGTAGAGTGTGTGGCGTGAAGGTCTTTGTGCCACTGGCAAACTTTCTGTTTCCCTGGCAGGTGGCTGAGGACGAAGTGAGTGATAACAGCGCCGAGTGTGTGGTGTGTCTCTCAGATGTCCGGGACACCTTGATCCTGCCCTGCCGCCACCTCTGCCTCTGTAACACCTGTGCAGACACCCTGCGCTACCAGGCCAACAACTGCCCCATCTGCCGGCTCCGTAAGCACCGGATGCCGCGGGTGGGAGTGAGGCCACGTGTCTGCAGACACTGAGACGCAGGCCGCTGCTGGGTTCTGGCAAAGCGGTGCATGCCTGGGAGGAGCGATCCTCCTGGCTTCTGTCTGGGTTCTTATTCATCCTTCTCCTGCATCAGGATGTCCTGATTGCTTCTTTCTTCTTCACAGCTTTCCGGGCACTGCTCCAGATCCGAGCCATGAGGAAAAAGCTGGGCCCCTTGTCCCCAGGCGGCTTTAACCCCATCATCTCATCCCAGACGTCCGACTCTGAAGAGCAGTCAGTAAGTTGGGCTCAGAACCACGACCCCCTGGGAAGCAAATGCTCTGTAGTCTCCTTGCTGCCTTTTGTCACCTTTCCTTCCTTTTTCGTGTGACGTTGTAGCACGTAACACAACCTTGGCGCACCGAGGTGAGCGGCTGAGATCCTGTGGTGTCAGAACCAACCGGTGTTACAGTGGAAGATTGGATACTGGTCACTAAGCCTCCCTCTTCCTCCTTGGGCCCCCAGTGTCCAGTTAATATTTACCATTTCTAGAGCCTTCTGCTGACAGTGTGCACTCCAGGGGGTCTGGCTGTGAAACTCCCACAAGCAGAAACAAGGGAATGGTTGTCTGGGATTTGAGTACAATTTACTATCTTTATCTGAATCCTTGAAGAAGATAACTGTTTTTCTTTCTCTCATTTCCTGGTTTCACCGGCTGAGAGCTGAGCCGATGAAATGACTCAGTTTCACTGTGTGAGGGAGAGTGCTGGGGCCTAGCCTCGGAGCTGGGCAGTGACAGAACAGCAGATACTGCCTTCTGCAGATTAACCCACCACGGAAGGGAGCTCTTATTCAGTAAATGGTCTTGGGATAATTTGTTAGTTATTTAAAGAGGAAAAATCAGTTTAGCACTTTACTCCTTACCAGATAATAAATTCCGGAGGGAGTAACTAGTTAACTACATTAAAAACCAAGCAGAACACTGAAAACTTAGAATAAATTATAGATGACTATTTAGTTCACTTTGGATGGAGGGGCCTCTCGAAACTTAAAAGCAGTGGAAAACTACAGACAAAGAGGAAAGAAATCTGTAAATTTCACTCCATAAAAAATTTTAAACTTCAGAAATCGAAAAGCGACCAAAATTAAAAGGCAAAACAACAAATTGATTTTTTAAAAAGTATATATGACATACATGTCAGAGGAAAGGCTAATTAATACCATTGACAGCTCATATGAATAAAAAACATGAATAAAACAGTAGATAAGTGGGCAAAGGATGTGAACAACAAATTCTCAAAAGAAGCATAGCTGGTAATAAAAATGAGGTCCAGCCACACAAAAAACAAAAACAACGCAAATTAAAACGAGATCCCGTTTTTCGCCTTTCAAATTAGAAAAAATTTTAAAGACACTCCATGCTGGCAGAGAAACAGTGAGATAGACACTTGGTACTGCTGGTAGGAGTATAACTCGATAGGTTGCTTTAGGGCAGGGAAAAAGACAGACCGAAAAAACAGCTATATATATCAAGAGCCTTAAAAATATCCATCGCGAAAAAAGGAAAAAATATATATATTCATCCCGAGACTAGAGGAACCCTCGAGACTATCGCCCTGAGATACCCTTTAAACCCTGAACTGAAACTGCTCCCGGAAGTCACCTTTCAGCTAACTAACAAATTGGCTCATAAAATAAACAGTATCACCCGTAAGTACTGTGCTCCTTTAAAAAAAAAAAAAAAAATCATCTGTATGAGACAAAACGGTCAACATTTACCCCAAAGCATGGGGGGTACCTAGAAGATCAGGGGGACAGGGAAGCTGGATTAACGTAAGCAGAACAACCAGAGCAGAAATATGGAGAGGGCTGACACAATGTGGAAAATGCAGCCAACGTCACTGAACAATACGTGTAGAAGTTGTTAAATGAGAACCTAAATTTGCTCTGTAAACTTTCACCAAAAACTCAATAAAGTATTTTTTTAAAAATCCATACCTGATAATCTAAGGTCGAAAAATTTAATACCAAGCAAAAAAATCTGGAAAAAAAAGATATATGCACAAGGATGTTCATCAAAGCATTGTTTACAATAGGAAACAATGCACCAAACTAAATATCCAGCACGAGTAGAACAGGAGGAGCCCTGGTGGCGCGATGGTTAAGTGCTCGAAAGGCTCGGCGGTTCGAATCCACCAGCCGCTCCACGGGAGAGAAAACCTGGCAGTCTGCTCCTGTAGATCACAGCCTAGGAAACCCAACAGGGCAGCTCTGCTCTGTCACGTGGGGTCGCTATGAGTGGGAATCAAGGCAGCGGCACCCAACAGCAACAATAATAGAACAGTTAGGAAACTTACGTTATCTGTGAAAAGAGGACATATATGAAGAGGTTTCAGAAATAAAAATATTAATGTTTGGTGAAATCAGCAATTATTATTTACAGATGGATCATAACTATGTAAACAGTACAGAGGGAAAAACTGCAAGAAAACGCACTAGAATGTTAACCAAAGTTATCGTTGTTCGGTGGTTTGATTATTGGTGATTTTTTTTCCTTGTACGTATTTTCCAAATTCCCGGTAATAAACATATATTTCTATCGTAATCAGAAAATATAAACATTAAGAAAAAGTTCTTCCTTCAGCAGGCTCTAGGAGTATGCAGTCTTTGACGTTTTATCTTTCCTCTGCCTCCAGTACGGAAGCTTTCCTCGCCAGCACCCAGACCAGAAGTAAAAGAAAACACTTTTCCAGTATAGAGTAAGAAACACGAGCATGCCGCGAGAAGAAGAGTGTTTAATTAATTTTTCACCCTGTCTCTGGTTCCCCAGTCCTCAGAGAACGTTCCACCAGGTTATGAAGTCGTATCTCTTCTAGAGGCCCTCAACGGGCCGCTCACACCATCCCCAGCGGTCCCTCCACTTCACGTGCTTGGAGACAGCCACCTCTCAGGAATGCTGCCTTCGTATGGCAGTGACGGTCATCTGCCCCCTGTCAGGACGCTCTCCCCGCTCGACCGCCTGTCAGACTGCAGCAGCCAGGGACTCAAGCTCAAAAAGAGCCTCTCCAAGTGAGTGCCAGCTCTCAACAACGTTGACCCTGGAATTCTTTGTGAGATACTTTCAGCCCATCTTTCACTCCCTCAGTGCTGGCTCACATCCTGACCCCCAGGGCCTGGTAGGCCCTTGGGATCTTCTGAGAGCTTCTCAGCCCCACTGAAGACCTGAGGTTAGCTGTTGGAGGGGAAGGGATCCCATCTCTGAAGACAGGAAAATAAGGTGGTACATGGGTACTTAGGAGAATACAGATCAGGCAAATCTCTTTAAAATGTGTTTTTTTTTAATGGGGGTAGAAAGGAAGAGGAGGTTAAGCACTGAGGACAGGGGAAGCACTGTGAGGGTCACTCAGGCCCTGGAGGGCATCGCTTAGTCTGAGAGCTGAAGGAACCTTGTGATCTTGAACATTTAAGTCCAATTAAGCACAAATCATAGTATTTCTGTGGTACAATGAAGGAAGTTATTTTACAGATGAAAATACTGAGATCTTGAAAATGGCAGTGTTTTTCCCCAAGTGCAGACAGCAAGTTATTGAAGGAGCTAAAGCTAAAACTGAGACCTTCTGACACCCAGAAGGGGCCTGAGTCCATTTCCAGTGCTTGGTTCCCACCTCCCTGTCCTTCTTAAGATTTGGCTTTCCCTTTAATTCCCCCCGGCTGCTCTCTTCGTCCGTGTAGTGAGAGTACAGGTGAAGCTCTGGTCTTTCAGTGGGTGTTGGATACAGCTAATTCCCCCTCCCCGGCTTCTACAGGTCCGTTTCCCAGAATTCTTCTGTGTTGCATGAGGAGGAAGACGAGCGTTCCTGCAGCGAGTCTGAGACGCACCTCTCTCGGAGGCGGTCTGCACAATATCTCAGAGAAGTAATGTGCATCTTTCTCCCGTTCTCAGGTGTTGGGCTCCGGGCACTGTCCTCCAACCTGTGCGTCTCATCAGGTCCTCTGCTTTCATTCATTCATCAAACACCTTTCTAACACCCTGTGGGTAGCAGCAAAGGTTTGGTTAGATTCAGTCACTCAGCAAGGCATTGAGCCTGTGTCATTTACCAGGCACTGTTCTCTGTGCTAGAGGACAGCAGTGGGTCAGTGGCAGATCTCTCACCTTCCATGAAGGAGACCTGGTTCGATTCCCGGCCAGTGCACCTTCATGCACAGCCACCACCCGTCTGTCAGTGAGGGCTTCCCGTCTTGTGTATGAGATCACCATGAGTCAGGAGCCAAGTCAGTGGCAGCTAATAACAACATTCTCTGTGCTGAGAACAGGAGCAGTGAGAACTACAAAATGCCCGCCCTCATGGAGCTTGTATTCTTGATAATTGGGGTGGGGTGGGCACCAAAGACAGTAAGCAGAAAATGTGTGTGTCAGATGGTGCTTAGATAAGGGAGTGTCAGGGTCAGGGCGGGCTGGAGAAGGGGACCAAGGAGGTAAGAGAGCGAGCTGTGCTGACGCCTGAGGGAGGAGCCTTCAAGGCATCAAGGAAGAGCAAGGGAAACAGTCTGAGGGAAGGTGTTCTGGATGCCCCAAGGAGGCCGCTGGGAGGCCAGTGTGGCGGAGTGGAAAAAGCCTGGGATTTCTACCCGTGCGTCCCTCACAGATTTTATTAACCAGAGGTTTATTGTACACCCTGGTGGCGCAGTGGTTAAGAGCTTGGCTGCTAACCAAAAGGTCAGCAGCTTGAATCTCGCAGCCGCTCCTTGGAAACCCAGTGGGGTAGTTCTACTCTGTCCTGTGGGGTCGCTGTGAATCAGAATCGACTCCACGGCAATGGGTTCTCTGAAAGGCGAGGTACAGTGGAGCATACAAAGACAATCAAATGGTTCCTGTCATTAGGAGCTCATGGCCCAGTAGGGTGGAGGACCTGTCCGTGAATACCACCCACATACTGGCACATAGTTGCTGCTCAGTAGATATTTGTTACCGGAGTCCCGGGGTGGTGCAAACATTTAATGCGCTCAGCTGTTACCTGAAAGGTTAGCAGTTTGAGTCCATCCAGAGGTGCCTTGGAAGAAAGTCCTGGCTGTCTACTTCCAAAAAATCAGTCATTGAATACCCTACGGAGCACAGTTCTCCTGAGGAGTCACCATGAGTCAGAACTGACTCCACAGCGACTGGGTTTTAAGTATTTGTTGAATGAATGAATTTTAACTATAGAAAATGATAAGCGGACTCACAGCAAGGACAATAAAGTGCTGTGGCAGAGATGGGAAAGAGTCTATTAAGTGGAAGAAATCAGAAAAAGTGTTAGAGAGGAGTAGCCGTTGAGCTGAATCTTGAAAATGTTTCGACATGAGAAAGGCGAGAGGGACGTTCCAGGCAGAGGACGGTACCTGCCCAGGCGCAGAGCAGGAAGCCAGGCTTTGAGCAGGCCAGCAATATGGGGAGAGCCTTCCTTCATAGAGGCCCACCTGACAGAGGCGGGAGGGGATTGGACAGGAGACAGACCAGGGACAGGAAGCAGTTCACCAAACAAGAGCTGATGTCTGAGCTAGGCTGAAAAAGAATGCCTGGAGAAAAGGAATGGGTTTAGAGATAGAACCGACCCCACTTTGCATCTGCCTGGGTCTGCACTGAGGCTTTCTGTCCAGGTGACTGACAGGTGGGGATCAGGATCAGGAACGGAAGGTGTGGTTGGGGAGGCTACGTGGTGTCTGTTTTTGATGGACTGAGCTTGAACTCAACGCACGGCCAAGGGGCGACCCTAGCAGGGGGGGCGCTCTGCTGGCATCTGTGGCATCTGTTCTTTTGTCTTCAGAAGGAAAGCAGTTCATAACCCTGGGGAAACCTGGGGGGTCCCCAGTGGCATCACTGGGGTGTACAGGGGGTGCAGACCAGACTGGGTGACACTGTCAGAGGGGGTGACACCAAAATGACTGTCTGTAAAATTTTTATGCAGAGTTTTAGCAGAAATTTATTATTTCCTATAAAAATATCCCCGTAGTTAGTTATAACTTCTTACTTTTTGAACCTTCTAATGCTCTCCGGTCAGAGCTGTCATTAGTACCCAGTTACAACAACACTTTGAGTCACGTGGTTTCGTCTGCATGCACTACGAGCATGCGCTATTGTTTTCATTGCTACTGGTGTTTTTATAGTTGCTGATTTTATCACATTTTCTGGTGTTTCACCTACAATATTGTGGTAATTAGCATGGGGGGGGTGACACCATTAGTTACTGCACCGGGTGACACCAACCCTGCTGATGCTGCTGGGTGTCCCCATGTCGCAGCTGCTGGGTGACCTGTGTCACTTGAGCCGCAGGCTTTGTGCAGCCCCAGCAGCTGCTGTGCCTCAGGCAGGATGTGCTGACTGAAGTTGGCTCGTCCCCTGGGAGGCGTGATTCAGGCCAGGGCTGATGAAGGGATGATAGAAAGAAGAGCAGCCGGCTGGGCTCTGCATGACACTCAGTCCCCAAGCTCCCAGCACCCCCTTTCCTCCTCATCCTTACCCGAGCCCTTCCCTCACACCCTCCCTCCTCACACTTGCGTTGGTGTCCCCCACCCCGCAGGAATATGGTGATACTCCAGAAAGTGAGAATCTGACCTTGTCCTCGTCTGGAGCCGTTGATCAGTCCTCTTGCACAGGGACCCCTCTCTCCTCCACCATTTCCTCCCCAGAAGGTACCTGAGGGAGCGGGCAGCGGTGGGCTTGGGAGCATGACTGAAGTGGCCCCATGTGAGAGGGAAGGGAGGCTTGCTCTCCTGAGATGAGAGGGCAGTCTGAGCCGGGAGAGTCCTGGGTTTTACCCCGCCCTGCCGTAAGGTTTTCCTGTAACATGACTGGGAAAAACAAAACCCTGGTTCCTGAGGTTGGTTCTGAGCTCTGAAACATAGAATCTTGGAAACGCTTTCATCTCAGACCTTTTGTAGATAGGGCAAGGTAAGGGCACTGCTCCTGGCTGCCTGCGTGCAGGGACAGAGCGCTCCTCCCCATTAAGCTTACAGAAACCGTGTGACGCCAGTCTCCTGCCTGGTACTGATGCGCGGGGTTCCCTTCGACTCCTGTCTCCAAAGACCCCGCCAGCAGCAGCCTGGCCCAGTCGGTTATGTCCATGGCGTCCTCCCAGAGCCAGCACTCCCAGATCAGCACCGACACCATTTCCTCCATGTCCGGCGGCTCCTACATCCCCCCTGGCCCGGAAGAAGAGGGAGAGGCTCTCCCTTCCCCCCAGGCTGCCAGGAGGGCCCCATCAGAGGAAGGAGAGGTAAGAGAGAAATCCAGGAATCACCTTGCTTCCCTGTAAGGGGTCTGCCAGGGTCTCTGCAGAGGGCTGAGGAGTGCCGTGGAGAGCAAGGTAACAGTCATCCACTCCAGGAATCCCTTCTGTGGACTCTTCTGATCTAGGAATATTGTCTTAGCCCTTTGGGACCAGTTTTGTAACGGAAGCCGTGTCGGGCTTGCTTGGGCTCTCTGCTGTCAGGAGAGCTTGGGAGAAGAGCTGTGATGGTCATTGTGCCCTTGGTCTTCGTCTTGCAGGTGTTGCCACTGGAATCTCCAGATGTCAACTTTGTTGGCCACCCAGCCGAAGAGCAGGACGCAGAGGTAGCCCCAGTGGAGACGGCCATGCTCCTGGCATTGGTTGGGGTGAACTAAGGTTGGGGAGCTGTGACTTGAAGTCTTCCTAAGAGGCATGCTTAGATTAGGCCGAGGGGGACAGGTGGAGGCAAGAGCAGTCCACACTGTAGTCCAGGGGCTGTTGGAGAAATACCGGAGGACAGCAGAGGGCGCCCTCGTTGTGGTTTGCACTGATAGGCACGAGGCGAGTTTGAGGTAACTTCCATACCAGACCCTGTTGTTGTTGTTGGGTGCCGTCGAGTCGATCCCGACTCATAGCGACCCCATGTGACAGTAGAACTGCCCCATAGGGTTTCATAGGCTGTAATCTTTACAGATCGCCAGGTCTTTTTCCTGTGGAGTTGCTGGGTGGGTTGAAACCACCAACCTTTTGGTTAGCAGCTGAGTGAGTGCTTAACTGTTTGCACCACCAGGGCTCCTATGCCAGACCCTAGACCTGGAGAATGTGTCCTTCATTCACTTAGTGAATATTGACACAAGGTGCCCCTGTTGCAGACACTTCCTGGCACTGGGGACGTGAAGGCATGAGTAACATGGTTTCTGCCTGAGCCTGGTCCAGGGGGAGACAGGATGGCAGTGCCGGAAGTCCCTGATGGAGGTGTGGGAAGTGCTGTGGGAGCACCCAGCTCACAGGGGCACGGGAACGTTCTCTTGAGCCAGAGAGTCTCAAAGGAGTATTTGGATAGGGCTTGGGATCCTAACGGATTTCTGGAAGTTTTATGGTCAGCTAAGCTATAACCAGGGTATTCCTGGCAGACCACTTTGAGTCTTCATCTGTAATGTGACTCACACCTGGTCCCTACTGGCCAAGCATGCCTTCCTGAGCACAGTCTAGTCGGCCAGGGTCCAGCCTCATAGGCATGTTGAACCTGGGTGGGAAGTGATACTTCTGAGGCAGACCTGGAGGTAGACACCGGGAGGATGGTCAGTTCTGTCGTCAGCCCATCCGTGGACTCATTTGACTGAGACTCAGAGCGTCTTTCTTCTGTCCTAGGGAAATGACGTTCCGGAGGAAGAGGATGGATCCCCCACTCAGGAAGACGGTAAAAGACCTGGTCCTTTGCTCCCTCTTACATTCCTTTCCCGGGTGCTTCTTAAAGGGTAAAGACGGGGGAGTGAGTGTGACTCGGCGGCTCTGCTCAGCGCGTGGTTGTCGGGGAAAGGCTGTCTTCTGGATAACATATCAAAGCAGGATATCCGGACGGTCTCAGGGACCTTCCCAGCTCTTTCTGGGACACAGAGGCCCGGATGTCAGGATGAGGATGCTGCAGAAGATACACACGGTTCTGCGGGCACATTTAGTAGGTTCTGAAGCTTCCTGGGCACCTCCCCTCGCCCCCTTCCTGCCAAGGCTTTTCAGCTGAGCCCCGCGGTGCCACTTTAGCAGCCCCTATAGTTAGCAGAAGCAGAAAGCCGCTTCTTCCACATGGGAGAAAGGACTGTTTGGCGGTCGGTTTGGTTTTGCTGCCGTTGAGAAAATGGTTGATGTTGCTGTAAACAGGATTTCGGAGCCAGCAGACACATTAAAGGGGCAGCCAAGGCAGCAGACACACGTTCCTTTAGCAGCTCAGCTCAGGCAAGTGTTCTGTAGGCTGCTGTAATGATTGCTTTACCATTATCCAGGCCTTAATTCTTTACTGGAAGGATTTTGTTTCCAGTAAAGCTAGCAGGGAAGGAACAGCCTGCAGAGAAAGGAAATAGGAAGAAGAGGGGCTGGGAAACACCCCAGGAAGGAAATCCCAGGTGTTCCTGGAACCAGACTCGCTCCCCCTGCTGCTCTGGGGCGCCTCCCGTGGAGGGCACCTCCAAAGCACTCGGGGCCCAGCCTGGACGCAGACCTGTCTGCAGATGTTAGCCTAGTTGCTTCTGCTTTAGCACTGGCTGCTGCTTGGGGAGGTCCAGCGTGTGCATGTGACCTGACAATTCCCACCTGGCCGGCTGAGGGCAAGGATGACGATAAGGCTGTGCCCCCCAGCCTGAGAGGGGTCTCGGAGGGTCGTTGGCTCAGTGCTCAGGACTCCAGAGTCACTTCTGTGTTGCTTCCCCCATAGAATATCTGGTCCTAAAACATGTAGGTTGTGGGTTGTTCCCCTGACATGCCATAGCCTCCATGGCGGATTTATCCTTTCTCCTCTCCCTTTCACCCAGAAAAAAGGGAAGAGCTTGAAAAAATAAGTTCTAAAACGTTCCCCTCCCCTCTTAAATGTCAGTCACTTAAAACATACTCAAAATTACAAAATAAGTCTCACACAGGAGTAAATCTCAATTCTGTAAACGTGGTGATTCCCATCTAATAAACAAAACTAGGAAACCAGAGACCTTTAACTGTTGTCTTACGTATTGACTCATTTTGCAGAGCCTTATGGTCATAAACACCCCCGCCCCGCACCAAAGACAGACACAGGCCTGGGCGGGGGCAGCTTTGCCAGCCCTGTTCTCGGCGGCCTCCCTCTGGCACAGCGCTGCCCTCGGCAGTGGTTCCTGCCGAGCCTGTGTTCCATGCACGGCCCTCCTCGGTGACCTGACTTATTCCCTGCAGAACAATGGATGGAAAGGGGCCAGCTAGGAACGCAGAGCAGGATAGCTTCAAGAACGCAGACACACCCACCCAGCCTGATGCCTTTATTGTCCACTCTTTACCCACTTAGTTATCGTCTTTTTTTTAACATCTGCTTTGATTTGTGTGTCTCCATCCTTAAGATTTTTATTTTAAGGACAGCAAAGCAGAGGACAATGCAGCCCCTCTCTAACTGCATTAACTCCGTTACAGGCCAGAGGACAAGCGCATTTCTAGGTATGGAGTATGACAATAACAATGACTTTGACATCGCAAGCGTGAAAGCACTGGACAATAAGCTGTGCTCTGAGGTCTGCTTACCTGGTGAGTGGCAGTCTGCTGAACCTGAACTTGGTGGGAGACCGTCCCTCTGCTCTGACCCCTGCTCTCACCCTGGTCCTCCCCATCCACGGCCCGGCAGTTCCTGGGAAGAAGGCATAGGGTGTGCTAAGATGCTGGCAGCAAGTTGCCCAGAGAAGTGAGAAGGCTCCGGCAGAGTCCTTGAGCCTTTTGCAAAGAGCAACCCCTGCTGTGAGGGAGAAGATCAGGATAGGAAGACAGGAGCAGACGTCCGCCTTTACCTTATGTGGCCTCTCCAGGCCCCTCCGCCACGAGTGCACAGGACCCGTGTCGGGTGGCCTGAGCTTGCTTCCCTCAGCAGCGAGTTTCAGGCAGACAAACAATACCTCTCTGAGGGTCCCGGACGGATGGCCTGAGCCGTTCCAGAGAGGATCCAGACTTCTCGGGAGGAAACGTGTTTAAGTCAGGATCAGAGAGGAGTCTGGAAGCTGACTTTTGTCGGCTAGCAAATACGCTTTGTGATCCAGTCAGTCTTGAGTTACCCGTTTCACTGTGCACACTAGACTTGGATCCCCAGGGAGAGGTCAGGGGTCGAGGGTGACTTTGCTCCCTGGAGCCCTAACTTTAGATTTGATCAGGGTGTGATTTGAAGGCATGTCCCCGATTTCTTCTCATGATACTAAACTCTGACTCGGGGTCGTTTCTTATAAAGGAACCGTGTTCATCACGCTGTGAGCGCTGGCCTCCTCCGACTGTGTGCACTCACTCTCGGGCTCCGAGGACAACTTCTCTAGACCCGAGCAGGCTAGGTCAGAGTTCCCTCCCGGCTCCACTCGAGACTGTGCTCCACATTGTGTTTGTAATCCTCTTAATCACGCCCTGGAATGAAGACTTGTTTCACCTTCAGAACAGCCACCTCATGGGTCCAGTGCTTTACTCGCTCAGCGCAGTGGCTGGAGGTGTCAGAAGGCCACTAGCTCCTGTGGATTGCCATTCTCCATCAGCCCTGTGGGAGGCACAGGTTCCAGACACTCAGCCCCGCAAGGCTTGCAGGGGGCAGCTAGAATTCTCGGGAGCTACATCCTCCAGCCTTTCAAAGGGCTCTTCAGTCGCTTTCTGTTAGTTTGTCCTGTAGATGTTGCCTAGGTCTCTCAATCTTCAGTGAGGCCAAAAGAGGCAGTGTCGGTCTACCTGCCTCTCCTGCCCGGGGCACAGGGAGGAGGGAGTGCGGCCCCTCGGCCAGTCAGCCCAAGGTATACTTCCTGCCTTCCCACTCCTTACCTTGCTTCTGTCTGTCCATTTGTTTTCCACGTCTTTTTGCCAAACGTGGGTCTGTCTGTCTGGTTTGTTTATTTTCAAATTCATGTGTGTTCTCTCGACTTTGTCTGAAAGTTCCTGTTCACCCTGTGCCACCCTGTCCTCCCGGCCCTGCTCAGCGCGCAGCACCAGGCTTGCAGACCGCGCAGACAGTGGAGA
>NW_004443964.1:6324307-6332247 GCF_000243295.1 Trichechus manatus latirostris
GACTGCGATAGGGTGGCTTGGCTCCTCATGTCCGTGGCCAGCTGGTTCCTCATCTGGACAGCTTCTCATGCCCGTGGTCTCTGCTTGAGTCTGTTTTCCTCTTCAAGCAGATGCACACTCCTCATGGAGGGCGATGAGAAGGGGAGCCCAGGGGAACATCCGTGCTCTCCGTGCACCATGCACCACCCTCCCATGCTCACGCGTGCTCTGCTGGGAGGCCCAGCTGGTGGCCAGACTGCTCAGGCTCCCTTCCTCACCACTTGTCACCTTTGTGAGGTGCAGAGAGGATGCTGTGTCATTCCAGCCCCTCTTCCCTGAAGAAGCTTCCAGCTCTTCTTGGGCCCCAAGACCAAGAGTAGATTTCTAGTTCTTCACACTGGGCAGGTGGTAGGTTCTGAGACTGCTTCCAGAAGGTTCTAGTGGACAGGTGTTGGTGGTAAGAAGATTAGAACTGCAAGACCATACCAAGTAGATGTGGTTCCAAAGAACTTGATGGAATATTACACAGGTGGCAGGTTAGTTAGTGATCAGAGGAGAAATGATAGTTCTGTGAAAAGGAGCTCTGGGCAGTGAATAGACGAGGGAATGTAAAAACAACTTGGGTTGGTTAGTGGAAATAAAAATATATTTTTAACTGACTGCACTATGCAGGAGTGAACGTATCTAGTAGAATCTAAAAATACTTACGGAGACCTCAAATTCAGTTCATTCCTCTCACCTCAGGCCTCATAACCTGAGACTACAATGCTACTAGGAAAGTTACATTTCCTGACCCTAAGGAAAGATCAGAATTGTTTCTCTTTCACCTGGAGAGAAGCTGTACAAAGAAAACAAACTATTATAGCCTATAATTTTAATTAGTGGCTTGGTAAAGGTCATTAGCCTAAATTTTTTCAGGGAAGGGATGTGCACAATTTCCCTTAATGTGCTCCCAAAATCTGCCTCTAGAGGTCTCTTCACTCTCCTAGTTCTCTTTCCCCAAAGTGGAAATCGAATGGAAAGTACCTTTATCTTCCTCCCTCAAAGGATTTCAGATCTCCAGCCTCCATTCTCTGGCTAAAGGCACTGGCTTCAGCCAGAAAAAATGGTAGCACTCACCTCAGGAAGCCCCCTCGGCATCCCCAGGTTCCTTTCCGCAGCCAGGCTGGCTGGCTGAACAAGGCTGAGCAGAACGGACGCAGCAGCAGGGTGTTGCTGTGGGCCCTTTAGAGATCTTGTCAGCGGAAAGGGTGCCTCATCTTCACTGCTGAATCTCCCGTCACCAGAGTGTGTCAGGAAGCTAGGGAGAGCAGAGACTTCAGATCCCCGTCTTGGGTCTGTTCCAGAAGGAGCTGGTTTGGGGCCCTTATTAAGGGCTTTATAACTGACAGTGGAGCTTGTAGCAAGGACTCATGCGATTCCAGTCAGCCAGCCTCTAGGGGCAGCATCTGAGGCCCACGTTCATGGCGTGCTGGTGGCAGTGATGGAGGTGGTGGTGATGTTGCTGCTGCTGCTGCTTTTATTTTGTGCGTGCGTGCATGTCTTCTCTCTCGTTTACCATGTGCTTTTGGTCTTTCCTACTGAACAGCCGCAGTTCCGGAGTCCTGCCCCATAAACATTGAGGAATAGGTATGAGATCTAACAAATTTATAAATGAACAAACAACTCATTTGGTTTTGGGGTTGCTAAACTTAAAAGGCAATACTGACTGCCTTGTATCCATCCCGTCACACTGAGAGGGCCACCCTTAGAGGGGAAAGGCACTTTTGACCCCCGTCGCAGACTCAGTCTGGGTGTGAAAGATACCACAGTCTCCTGCTCCAATCCTTCCTCTTCCCTCAGGGTCCACCTGTGCCCTGTCAGAGCCTGAGGAGGGAGCATCGCACCAGGATGTTTGCAGTCCATACCTGCTCAATCCTGGCATTTCTGCCCTCAGAGGGTTTCATGTCTTAGGCTGGCCTGAGCGCTTAGGCTGACCCTGGGGAGTCACGAGTGCCCTCCCTGGAACTTGGGATGCAGTGAGCCCTGGGACCACCTTTTGCCATTGGTCTGCCCGTCCATGGAGTGTGTCCTGTGCTGGACCAGGCCCTGTCCTAGGATCTGGAGACAAAGCAGTGACTAAGACATGCCCTGCCTATAAGGAGCTCACAGTCTAACGGAGGGGTTCGAGGATTAACGGTCTCTGTGCAGTGTGAGAAGGGGGCAGGAGCACAGGGTGCTGGGGGGCACTCAGGGGAGCCCCTGGACTTCACCCGGCTAGGGTGTATGTGGTGGTGGGGGGGATGCTGGCAGACGAGGCTCAGGAGGTCCCCTGTGGCTAGAGGAGGAAAGGCCTTCCGAACCAGGAGTGAGGGCTTAACCCCGAGGGCCAGGAAGCCAAGGCCCTACCTTTCCTGTGGAAAGGACCTCTCTAGCTGTACTGTAGAAAATGCATGGATAGAGCCGATCTGGGGCTGGGAGAACAATGAAGAGGAAATCCAGGCTAGACGGTGGGGCGGGGCTGTGTTTCCTCCTAGTATTGAGCACACCTGGTGGGTCAGGGGCTTTGCTTCGCAGCCCCTCCCCCCGTTATCTCACACAGTCCCCACAGCAATCCGTGAGGTAGGTGCTCCTCTCCCATTTGATGGATGAGAACACCAAGGTTCAAAGTCAAGTGACCTGCCCAAGGTCAGACAGTTAAGAAGTTGTAAACTGGGATTCCAGCCCAGGTGGGTCTGACGACAGAGTGCAGACATGACCGGGAAGTGAGCAGACAAGAGGCAGGATGAATTGGCTGTCACGCATGAAGGAGAGACTCATGGAAGATGAAGCCTGGATGTCCTCACGCAGGAGCCGCTGCAGATTTGTGGGAGGGTGATGAGCTTTGGGGGCCATACCTGTGGGACCCCAAGGCCCTTGGGCTGGTGTCTCCTCAGCCTGCTGCCCAGACGCAGACCGAGATGGCGAGCGGCATCGTCAGATGGGCCTCCTGCTGTCTGCCGTTCCTCCGTCCCAGGGGCCTGCTGGGCAGCCGGTCACCTGGGCCCCATCTCGCCCCCACTGCAAACACTAACACTTGGGCCCAAATTAACATACTCTTCTCACTCCCTGCACCTCTTCCTGCTGGTGGCGGAAATCTCAGCCAGACCCAGTTCCTTTTTGCTTGTCACTACAACACATAGGCAAACTTCAAAACCAAACAATTAAGACACAACAGTGGATCCTAGGGTAAGTTCACAAAACAGGGAACTTTCGCATGTCCCCCTCTGGCAGTGGCCACCATGGCAGTGACTGTGACTGGCCCTGCTGGCACCTCCTCCCGAGTCACTCTCTCTCTGCACAGTGGCTGCATACGCACAGGTGTTCAGGTAACGCATCCTGCTAGGTCCATGCCGACCTCCTGGGCTGACCGCTGGAGACACCATTTGGGCCTGGCCAGAGGCCTGGCTCCTGTAACCTTCCTTTTCTCTTCTCCAGGCACCTGGCAGGCTGATAACAATGCTGTCGGTCAGAGGAAGACCCGGCGACGCTCATCGTCCAGCAGCCTGGAGGACCCCGAGGATGGGACCTGTGTGTGGGGTCCGTTAGCTGTCTGAAGAGCCCCAGGCCCTGTACCAGGGCTCCCCTGCTGTCCTCGCAGTCTGTCCTGTCCTCACCAGGCCACTGGCCCCCAGGGCATCCTCATCAAGACACGTGTCAACTCTTATCCTCATGTGAAAGCTGGCTGGTGAGGCCAGCCTGCTCCTTCTCCCAGCCTCGCCTCCTCCTGTAACCATGGTCCTTTCCCTTGCAGAGTGACTGGAAGCCCTGCTTCGTCCTGTGGGCTGAAGTCACTCGAACTGCAGCTCATGGGACCCTTTGTGGCCTCTCCGGATGTCTCCCCCGTCCCTGATCTTCAGGGGGAGCTGGTGGTTTCCTGTGCGTCTTTTCTCCCTTTAGGGGTGAGACCAGAAGACTCTGTCTTGGCGGCTTCCCTTCAAACACCCATCTGGCTTGTTCTGGTCTCTGGAACATCATAACCAATTTAAAACTTCAGCTTGGGTGGGGTTGGGGACAACTGGAGTGAGAAGGGAGCAGCCACATTGCACCATGTGTGGAGTCTCCCTCAAAGAGCACTGGGAGCTCCTTCCTCAAGAGCGGTGGTGGCCACCAAAAGGTTGGTCAAAAAAATAGCTCCTCTTCCTAGTAGCAAAGCTCATCTCCCTTGGCATTGGTGCCTGCCTGCTTAGGAAGGGGACCGTGAATCTGAGGTCAAGATGATGACCCTTAGGAAGGATCCTTATGATCAGGTGCGTTCATGAATGCCTGGGAATCCATTTCAAGAAACATATTTTCTGACACTTCTGTATGCCGGGCTCTGGTAGGTGCTGTCGTATATTAACGCTTTCATCTTCACCACAGCCCTGTGCGGTGGGGTTCTTATCCCTGTTGCCCCTGTCTCCACCCTCTTGTTAACAGTTGAAGAAATAGGCTTTGAGTGGTATAGACCCATGATTCTCAAATTGGTGCCCAGGAACCCCAAAGGAAGTGGTAGAGAACCTGTGCTAAGTCCAGGCAGTGGCCTAGAGCCAGTGGCTGTGGTCTGGGAGCTGCATGGCTGAGGCCAGGGCCTACACCTCGAGGAACCCCTCTTCCGACATATTTTCCTCTACTGCCTTCCAGATCCACTGAGCCTGATGGGTGGAGAGAGAGGTTGAGTCCCTACTGTTCAAGGGGAGCCTTCTCATTATTTGAGAAATTTAGAGATAGTGTCCTTCCGATCATGTGTCCCCACCCCACCCCAGTGGAACTGCATATAAACCAAAGCCTTGAAACAGCAAGGCTAGACGAAGCCGACTCACTTCCTTCCCAACTGTGGTGTTATCAGTGGAGCGCACTAGCTATGGAGCGATGCTCTGTCCACAGGTTTTTGGGAAAAGGTGTTATTTAGTGGAGCATGAGATTATTTGAGAAGCAAAGTTAGATTCAACAATTCCTTGTGAGGCCGAGATGTGGTGGGGCCCTAGGCTCTACCCCTCCTGCTGGGCCCTCTTAGTACTGGCCACTGTCACTCTAGAAGAGTTTTGCCAGGCTTTTTCCAAGAGTCTTCCTCAAAAAGAGCCCAGCGCCCAGGGGACCCTTTGTTCCTTGTGTGTGGCTGCAGCCCAGGAGGGAGGGAATGGCCCACACTGCCCTGGCCAAGGGGAGGACTGTTGTCCTGACTGAGATGTGACACAGCCAAGCTTGGATGGAAGCATCTGCCAGAGTTCCACATCGGCCCTCTCTGGAATACCTCAGTAGACTGTGCCGTTGAGGCCCCACTTAATCTCCTTTCTTCCCCCAACATTGTACAGTTGCTTTTGTATTTAACTAGGATGAGTTGAGCAATAACCCCACTTCTGATTTCCTTGAAGTTGGAGCCCCAGAAGCACCAGGCAGTGGGTGAGGCACACAGACCCACCTCCCCTCCCTGCAGGTAGCATTCACAGTGTGGTGTGACCTGGGAGGGTCCCAAGGAAGAGCTGAGATGAAGGAGAGTCAGGTAAACAGTAGCCACAGGGCCAGGAACCCTAAGGGGAGACAATTATCGTCACCCCTTCCTCTAGGATCTGGGTCCTTCCTCACAGGATGTGCTTGGTCTTCTCCCAGGAGATCATCAGAAAGGTTCCTGAAGGCTCTACACTGTTGGTGGGATTGTAAAATCGTACAGCCGCTATGGAAAACAATATGGCGCTTCCTCAAAAAGCTAGAAGTAGAAATGACCTTATGCGGCAATCCCACTCCTAGGGATATATCCTACAGAAATAAGAACAGCGACACGGATAGACACATGCACACCTATGTTCACTGCAGCATTGTTCACAATAGCAAAACGATGGGAACATCCTAAGTGCCCGTCAGCGGATGAATGGATAAATTGTGGTGCATACATACAATGGTATACTACACAGCTATAAAGAATAATGATGAGTCTGCGCAGCATCTTGTAACATGGATGAATCTGGAGGACATAATGCTGAGTGAAATAAGTCGGTCACAAAAGGACAGATATTGTATGCCATCACATGAAAAAATCAAGAACAGGTATACCCACAGAAAACAACGTTCTTTGATGGTTCCTGGGGGAGCGAGGGGGAACCACTTTCTAGACAGTAACCTAAAAAAAAAAAAAAACCTTGCCGTCAAGTGGATTCCTACTCATAGCAACCCTATAGGACAGAGTAGAATTGCCACATAGGGTTTCCAAGGAGCAGCTGGTGGATTCCAACTGCCAGCCTTTTGGTGAGCAGCCAAGCTCTTAACCATTGCACCACCAGGGCTCGTCGTAGATAGTAGAGGCTTGTAATTTTTTGGTGATAGGAAGGGCAATACCCAATACAGGTGAAGTCCGCACTTGCCCAAGGTAACTGAAGACACTAAGAAGTACATAAGAATAAGGGACAATTACAGTGGAAAGATCCCTGAAGGAATCTTAGGGGGAACCTGGCCTTGGGCCCACTCCTCCTCCTCAGCCCTTAGTACCAGATAGACACGCCTGAGTTAGAAGTGGCCCCTCGCTCCTTGTTTCTCAGGGTTTTTTTTGTTTGTTTGTTTTTTTTCTTCTTTTTCCTTTTTTACCACGTTTTCATGTAGCTCTTTGACTAGCAGAACATCCCATGCAAAGGGCCTGCCCTCAACCTGATGGGGCCCAGGTCAGGGCCCACCCTATTGTCCCAGTCCATCTGTGGGGACAAGGTCATGTCAAAAGCAGATCACCGGGGAGAATGGGGTGGGCCTGGCTTCTCACTGGAGGGCACAGATGACCGGACCACAGAGGCCAGGGGCTCCTGCCTGCACCTCTCAGATGGAGCCAGTGACCCCAGCTTCCTCACCAAACCATTGTTTTCCCTTCTACCCAGTTACACCAGAGTTTACGCCCACACTGGAGGCATCTCCTGGGCACACACCCGCACACAGAAGCTGTCTCACCGGGGAGTTGGGATCCTGTCCCCCTGCCTCTGGCATGCTGGTTGCTCATTCTGCTTTAGCACCTGTGCGCCTGGGGTGTGCAAGTGTGTGTGTGTGTGTGCCACTGTGCACCCCTTACTCCCCAGAGGATACACATGGGCACATTACAGTGGGGACATCAAGGATGCAATATTTATGGATTGCTGCATGATTCTCAAAAATGAATAAAACTTTACAAGGGAAGGAGAGCTGTTAACTGGGAAGGTGGCTTATTTGTGAACCGCTCTGGCTGGCTTTCTCTGGTGTTCTTTATATTTTTATTGAAGAGAATCTGGAGGTGGAGGAGTGGGAGAGCAAGGGCTAGGGAAAGACATGCTCCCCAGTGGGAGTTACCTGGCCATTCCCTGGGTTTCTCGGGTCTTCTGGGCAGCATCTTCCACCGCCCCCCGCCCCCCAGCTGCTCCGCAGAGGCCAGAGAAAGGCGCCCCACCCCACCCCCTCTGCAGCCGTCTTAAACCGGAGAACTCCCAACACGCAGCCCCTCAATAATTAAAGAGCAGGGAAGTTGGTGACAGGAGGGAAGCAAGGGAGAAGGGCAGGTCACAGACCTTGGTGTCCCTCTATCTTTAGTCCCTGTTGCTTAAAGGTGGGTAAGATTTATGGGGCAAATGACCCCGCTAAGACAATTTGCCAGCCCGTGGCTTTTCTGAGTCTTCTCTACCGGCTCCGCTGCCTCAGCTACTTGGGAAGGTGAGAGAGCATCTCCGCAGAAAGCTCTGGAATGTCAGCTCCCCGGACTGGATAAGAGTGGGTAGGGAGCCGCTTACCGGGAAACACCGGTTGCCCTACCCGCCTCGGTGTGCCTGCGATCGGTGTGGCATGTCCGCGGGCATGAGCGGCAGGCGGCACCGCCAGGCACCAGAGATGACACTGGGGGTCGGAAGAGCGGGAAGGCCGCGGAAACATGAGAAAGTGCCACTCGCGGCCCCGAGGCGAGGAAAGAAAACCCCAAGGATACGGTTCCTCAGGCTGAGCCGCGCGTTGCCCCCGCGCCC
>NW_004443964.1:6332464-6358808 GCF_000243295.1 Trichechus manatus latirostris
AGTGGAAAGTGCCGCGTCTCCTAGGAGACGTTCTGGCCAATGGCAGCAGCAGAAGCTGTTTATGGGGGAGGAGCGTCGCCATGGCAGCAGGAGAAGCCTTTTGGAGCGGCTACTTAATGCCGGTCCCCGGGCCGCGGGCGTTCAGTGAGGCGCCGTCGGGCGGGGGTACGACGACGGGCGCTGGCGGGGCCCTCAAGCTGGGGGTGGAGAGCCTCAGGGGGTGGGAGGAACTTCTTCCAGAACCTTCCTCTGGCCCGGGCTGCGCTCTGAGCCAGGTAAGGGACGGGGAGGGAGGACTGCGGCCAAGGGCAAGGAGGTCGTCTGTACCAACCCCGCTCTCCTATCGGTCCTGGACAGAAGTGGGGAACCCAGGGACTGACATTTGAGCAATTGGGGTAACTCACTGCTCGCTCCCCCATAACTCTGTATCCTGTTCTCGTCCTTTCCCGGGACCCCCTCATTCTAAAGTCACTTTTCAAGGATCAGACTATCTCCCACCCCCTGCCCCGTCATATTGCTTTCCCCTCGCTCAATTTCCATTTGTTGGGGAGGGTACAGATTTCCCGCTCTTCTGGAAAAAGGGGTGCCCCTACCCTCTTCTCACATTTGGCCAATAAAGTCTCCTTTAAAACCTCGAGGAGAAAATGGAGAGAAAGGTAGATGCCGTGGGGGCTGGACCCGAGGGCACTGCTTCTGCTTCCCTGACCCCGACACTAACAGGTCCTCTCCAGCTTGGGAGCAGTTTGAGCAGAGCCCCCCTTACACACGCCCTCTCCCCCGGGGTGAGGGAGAGTGCTCAGCTCCCTGTGGTCCCCGCAGGCGACCACTCACACGTTCGGAGGCGGCTGCCCCCAGGCTGCGGGATGGACGCGCGTGTCCCAGCGACTGTGTAACTGGAACCGCGGGGTCAGCGGCCGGCGAGCGCGGCGCGCCCCTCGGCTCAGCCGGTGGATGGTGACCGCCCCCTCGGAGAGCCCGCACAGACATGGCGGAGAGTTGGCTGCGCCTCCCAGGAGCGGGGCCCGCAGAGGAAGCCGCGCCCGAAGGCGGTCTGGAGGAGCCCGACGCCCTGGATGACAGCCTTACCAGCCTGCAGTGGCTGCAGGAGTTCTCCATTCTCAGCGCCAAGGCCCCCACCCTGCCCCCGGGGGGCGCCGACCCCCACGGCTACCACCAGGTGCCAGGCTCGGTCGCGCCCGGGTCCCCCCTGGCGGCGGACCCCGCCTGCCTAGGGCCGCCGCACACGCCAGGCAAGCCCACGTCGTCGTGCACCTCGCGGAGCGCGCCCCCAGGGCTGCAGGCCCCGCCCCCCGACGACGTGGACTACGCTACCAACCCGCACGTGAAGCCGCCCTACTCGTACGCCACGCTCATCTGCATGGCCATGCAGGCCAGCAAGGCCACCAAGATCACCCTGTCGGCCATCTACAAGTGGATCACGGACAACTTCTGCTACTTCCGCCACGCCGATCCCACCTGGCAGGTAGGGGAGGCGCGGGCGGCGGCCGCTCCCTCCCCACCCCTTCCCATGCCCTGCTCCAGACTCCCCTCCCAGGACTCCCACCCTAGGATGCCCATTCCAGATCCGCTGGCTACGTGGGCGCGGGGCAGCGCGGGCAGGACGAAGGCCGTCTTCAAAGGTCTTCCAGTGAGCCCTGTTCTTGGAACTGCCCCTCCCTTGACTTGCAGAGGGAGAAGAGGGAGAATTAAGGGCGCAGAGCCCTTTAGGGTGCAGACGCTGAGGCTCAAGAGGAAAGAACTTTGGCGGGCCCAGCCTAAGACAAGTGCTAGACGATGCGTGGAACATAGCCTCCTGGGGGGGGGGGGACATATTCTTGTCCCAAGTCCTAGAATTCCTAGACACAGCCCTGCCCAAGGACAGTTTGTCAGGGCCGGACTCCAGAACCGAAGCTGGGGCATGGTCTTCCCGCCAGGCACTGCATCACGTCTGCTGTCCACCGGGAGAGGGGGAGGGCTAGGGCAGTGGGGTGTGAAGACCACCTGTCTGGTGGAGGGGTATGGACCTTCCTAAAGCCGCAGTCCCAGCCCCCCGCCCCACCCCCTCCCCAGCTTCCTGCCTCTACTCCTCCCCCCCCTGCTCAGCCAGCCTCCCTGGGGGTACAATTACCTGAGCCAGGTGCTCTCCACCGGGGCTCTGCCTGCCCTGCGCTCTGGCTTCATGTTCCAAGTCTCCGGAACCTGGCACAGAGCAGCCAAGGGGCCCTGGCCACCCTGTAAACATCCCAGCCCCACCAGCGGGGCACTACCCACTCACACGTCGTGCTGTCCCAGCCCCAGACCCCCCGACCCCCGCCAGCATGGTTTGGACAAGCTAAGCACCTACAAACAAACAAGGCAGGATGGTGGGTTTGAGACCAGACAAACATTGTCCTGAGTCTTCCACCGGCGGGATCAGGAGCTAGCTGGGGACACAGGCCCCAAGGATGCCCAGGCTGGTCAGGGTCTCTTCGCTGGGGCACTCATGGGGGCAAGACACAGCATACCAGTCCCAAGACATTCTTTGTTTGCTTGGGCTCTGACCACCAGGCCCTAGGAAAGGAAGCAGAGACCCCCATCCTGCCCTACCCCAGGCACAGGTCTGGGCCCCAGGAATTAGCCTGGGCCCCAGGAATGAGCGCTATGCCCTTGGCGGAGTAATAGTCAACGAAGGAGGCCGTAGGGGGTGAGGGCCCAGGCCAGCAGCTGGCTCAACTAACAAGGAAAGTCACTAATTCCCTCATACTACATCCCTGCACACGCGCGCGCGCGCACACACACACACACACACACCCCCTCGGTCGCCTAGCCCCCTCCCTCACCCCACCCACTCACTTCACAAACAGTGGGCCAGCCAGGCCCGGGAATCAGGGGATGGGGTCCAGGCCCTGGGGGAGCTGAGGGCTTTGGCCAGAGGCCTTGAGCAGTGGGCGCAAGGGGGGAGGGTAAAGGGGTGCCGCTGAGAACCACCCTGTAGCTCAGGCTCGGATGACTGAGCAGGCAGATATCCCAGCAACAGGGACAAAAGCCCCCGACTGCACTCCCAGCTCCCCGTGTCCTGGCTGGTGTCCCAGCCGCCCCCCAGACCAGCTCGTCCATCCTCCCCTCCTCCACTGGGGAGGAGGAGATGGGGGCGTGCAGGAGAACCAGGTGCCAC
Source organism: Trichechus manatus latirostris (assembly GCF_000243295.1). Taxonomy (NCBI): domain Eukaryota; kingdom Metazoa; phylum Chordata; class Mammalia; order Sirenia; family Trichechidae; genus Trichechus; species Trichechus manatus. The sequence goes on from NW_004443964.1 coordinate 6,335,619, forward strand.
CCCACCATCAAGCCTTCTCGTTGAGCTGGCGGTCACTCTCTCTCTCTCTCTCTCCCTCTGTCTCTCTCGCTTGTTCTCTCCCTGTACTCAGAATTCCATCCGCCACAACCTGTCCTTGAACAAGTGCTTCATCAAAGTGCCCCGCGAGAAGGATGAGCCGGGCAAGGGGGGCTTCTGGCGCATTGACCCCCAGTACGCCGAGCGGCTGCTGAGCGGAGCCTTTAAGAAGCGGCGGCTGCCCCCAGTCCACATCCACCCTGCCTTTGCCCGCCAGGCCTCACAGGAGCCCAGTGCTGCCCCCTGGGCCCGGCCGCTGACCGTCAACACCGAGGCCCAGCAGCTGCTTCGGGAGTTCGAGGAGGCCACAGGGGAGGCGGGCTGGGCTTCAGGCGAGGGCAGGCCTGGGCACAAGCGCAAGCAGCCGCTGCCCAAGCGGGTGACCAAGGTCCCGCGGCCGCCTAGCACCCTGCTGCTGACCCAGGAGGAGCAGGGCGAGCTGGAGCCCCTCAAAGGCAACTTTGACTGGGAGGCTATCTTCACCCTGGACGGAGAGCTGAGCTCCCTAGAGGGCCTGGAGCTGAGCCCTCCGCTGAGCCCCGCCTCGCACGGTGACATGGACCTCACCGTCCATGGCCACCACATCGACCGCCCCACTACCTGGGGGCCCCCGGTGGAGCAGGCTGCCGACAGCCTGGACTTTGACGAGACCTTCCTGGCCACGTCCTTCCTGCAGCACCCCTGGGACGAGAGTGGCAGTGGCTGCCTGCCCCCCGAGCCCCTCTTTGAGGCCGGGGATGCCACCCTGGCTGCCGACCTGCAGGACTGGACCAGCGTGGGCGCCTTCTTGTAAGAGGCCAGGCCCCGCCCCACCTCCAGACAGTGCCCAAGTGAGGACCCAGCACTGCCCCCCAGCACAGGTTCACGGACACCCCACCGCCCAGGCAGAGGCTGTGCTGGGTCTCTCGAGGCTGGCCCCAAGAGGCCGCACCGTCCCAGCCCAGGCGGCCTTCAAATTCAAGCCCAGGAGGCTGAGAACTGGGGGCCCAGGACCAGTGCCTCCCAGCCCCCCACATACAGTGTTTCATAGAGCCACATCTCCTCCACCCCAGAGAGCGACCACAGGACCCTGTGCTGTGCCAGCGAGGCCTGAAGGGGCCCGGACCAGGCGGGGAAGAACAGAACAGGGCCCTCCCCAGAGCACTCCAGCCTCAACGCTGCTCCTCTTTCTCTCCCCAGTCTCCTCTCTCTTCCCCCGCCCCCCGCCCCAGGTCTCTATCCAGAGAAAGTTCCCAGGTACAACAGATACTAATTAGGTGACAGCAAATTAATCCCCTGGAGGCCTCTCCAGGCAGCCTCCCTGGGGCGGGGGGGGGGGCAGTGGATGGGGGAGGTGGACAGAGGACAGACACGGGGGTGGGGCAGGCAGAGGAGAGAAATGCTCTGGGGGTGCAGGGGAAGCAAGGAGTTCATCTCTAAGGCCTCTGGGGTCTTCGCCTGGCCCCATCCTTAGGGGTCAAGCCAAGGATGTAAATCCTAACCTTTGTGCCCCACTTGAGGCCGAGAGCAGCAGCAGCAGGAAGCTGGGGTTCTGGGGGGGCTGGGGGCAGGGGCAGCCAAGCTGAGGGGGGACGGACAGACTAATGTAGTGCACGTAGTGATAGCTAAGACTTAACCGGGAGGGACGCCGAGCTAACTGGAACCGCTGGGTCCAAGAAGGGTGGAGTGGTCCTCTCCCCCGCCTGCACTCAGAGGGTGGGGTGGGGATGTCCTCCCCAGACTTGGCCTCCAGCTGTGTTCCACATCCACCCTCCCGCCCCGTGGGGCAATTTAACCTTTTTCATGGAAAGTTATTTACAATAAAAAAATTTTAAAAATAAAAGTTTTTAAAACCTGAAAATGAGCCTGTTCTGGGCTTTTTTTGGAAAAAAGTGAAGGGAGAGGTTTGGGAGGGGAGGGGCCTTCTCTTTCTCTGTCAGAGGACGGCAGGGCTGGGAGGAAGGTGCGGGTGGCCACAAGCGGCCTGCAGAGGGGCCCCTGACGAGGAACTCCCCACAACTGTCCCCAGGGAGAACATGAGGGACAGGTGGCCCTTGGGGGTGCCCTGAGTCCTGGGCTTCAGTGCCTCCATCTGCGCAATGGGGAGAACTGCGCCCACAGCTCAAGGGAGCAGGCAACAAAGCAAGGAGGTGCAGCTCCCCCCACCCTGGCCCCAGGGAATCACAAAGGCCCAAGTGTGCCCAGGGCTCGTCCCCACCTCCAGGGCCTGCCCAGGCTCGCCCGCTCAAGCCAGGCGCCGGCTCGGGCCTCCCTCTGGTGCCTGCCTCCCTCTGTCCTTTCCTGGAGGGTGGGGCATGTGCACTCAACTGGTGCCTTCCCCCCCAGGCCCAACCAGGAAGTAGGGGTGGGTGCTTAGACCCTCTCCCCCTCTTACTCCAGTAGGCCTACTCTGTGAGGGACCAGCCTGTCTGCCAGGGTGCTAATGGGGAAACTAAGGCACAGCGTGTTTGGGGGACACTCCACGGGCCCTTTGCAATCCCCTCGCCCCAGCTTGACCTGGAATCCACCTCCCCTCCCAGCACTTCGCCACACACACACCTCCCCCCAGCGCGTGTGTGCGTGCACGCGTGTGCGTATACAGACGTGCGCGCGCACACACACACACACACGCACACACACACACACACACACACACACACACACACACACACACACGCTCACTGTCCCACAGGGTCCTGCCCAGCCTCCACCGACCCCTTCTCCACCGCTGCTTTCTTTCTCGGCACTCAGGCTGGCTCTACGCCAAGCTGGCATTCACGAGGCTAACTTGCTGCTTTCACTTGCTAATTATTCCAAATATTTCAGCAAGGCACGATGCATGGCTGGGGTGTGGGCCTTACTGAGCCCAGAGCCTCCGCCCCAGCACTGAGCAGAGTCCCCTCACTCCCCAAGCACCTCCCCCTACCTCCCTTCCTCTCCTCACCCCTACTAGGCTTCCCTCTCTACTGCCCCAGCAATGGCGGCCCCAAGAAGGAGGAGGGGGGTCCCAGCCGTCTCCACGGTCCCCAGGATCAGCCTCCAGCCCTGGATTGATGCGTGGGGCTTGTCGCTGTCTGCCCCTTCATCACCCCTGTGCCCCAGGCCCATGCTGGGAAGAGTGGCAAGGCCAGGGGTAGACAGGACCACCCAAGGAGATGAGCCAGCGCTGAAGAAGCAGAGCAGGGTGGGGTTCTCATCCTGATGCATTTGAGAATTGTCCTGCTGTGGCTTGAATTATGTCCCCCCAAAATGTGTGTCACCTTGACTAGGCCATGATTCCCAGTATTGTGTGGTTGTCCACCATTTTGTCATCTGATGTGATTTTCCTACGTGTTGTAAATCCTACCTTATGACTGTTAATGAGGCAGGATTAGAGGCAGTTATGTTAATGAGGCAGGACTCAATCTACAAGATAAGATTGTATCTTGACTCAATCTCTCTTGGGATATAAAAGAGAGAAACAGAGAGACAGAGGGACCTCATACCATCAAAAAAGTAGTGCCAGGAGCAGAGAGTGCCTTTTGCACCTGGGGTGCCTGCGCTGAGAAGCTCCTAGACCAGGGGAAGATTGATGACAAGGACCTTCCTCCAGAGACGACAGAGAGAGAAAGCATTCCCTGGAAGATGGCAGCCTGAATTCAGACATCTAGCCTCCCTGACTGTGAGAGAATAAACTTCTGTTTGTTAAAGCCATCCACTTGTGGTATTTCTGTTATAGCAGCACTAGATGACTAAGACACAGCCCGAAGTTTCCGAAAACCCCAATGCCCATACCCCTAGAACATTCTGTCAGAGTCTAGGGGTTGGACCCAGGCATCAGTAGTTTTTGAAGGCCCCAGGTGATTCTGAAGTGAGGCCTAGGCTGTGAACCCTGCTCCAGGGGGGCTTCAGGCATGGGCTTCCCACCAGCCTTTCTGCAGGCAGCACAGGGATGAGAAGTGTGAGTTTTAGAGCCAGTCACTCCTATTCAAAAGGAGTCCTGGTGGTGCAATGGTTAAGCACTCCGCTGCTAACCAAAAGGTTGGAGGTTTGAGCCCACCAGCAGCTCCGCAGGAGAAAAGACCTGGCAACCTGCTCCTGTAAAGACTGTTGTTGCTGTTCTTAGGTGTCGTTGAGTCCGTTCTGACCCACAGCAACCCTACATGCAACAGAAGGAAACACTGCCTGATCCTGCATCATCTTCAAAATCGTTATGCTTGAGCCCATTATTGCAGCCACTGTGTCAATCCATCTCACTGAGGGTCTTCCGCCCTTTCACCGACAGTCTACCAAGCATGATGTCCTTCTCCAGGGACTCGTCCCTCCTGATAACATGTCCAATGTACATGAGACAAAGCCTTGCCTAGAAAACCCTACGGGGCAATTCTACTCTGTCATATACGGTTGCTATGAGCTGAAATCGACAACTCCTGTTCATCCCTGCCCTGCCCCTCAGTATGTGGCTTTTTGTTCCCCCAAGATGTTTGTTTCCCTCACATTCATTTATAGATTCAATGCGATCTCAGCCAAAATAAATTTTGCACCCTTTGTGAGTGCATTGCACGCGTGATGCCCACTAGAAATACTTCAAAACAACGACATCCCTACGTAAGCATAGTCCAAAACAACCACTGAGTTGCCATTGAGTCAACTCAGACTCACGGCTGCCCCATGTGTGTCAGAGGAGAACTGTGCTCCATGGGGTTTTCAACGGCTGATTTTTTGGTAATAGATCACCAGGCCTTTCTTCTGAGGTGCCTGTGGGTGGACTTGAACCTTCAGCATTTCAGTTAGCAGCTAAGTGCTTAAGCGTCTGCACCACCCAGGGACTCCGCATAACCATAGCACAACCATCAAAACCAGGAAGTTGACATTGGCCTAGCAATGCCACCTAAGTCACAGACCCCATTCTACTTTTGCTGATTGTCCCGACGATGTTCCTATCTGTCCCAGCAACCCAACCCAGGATCCCATGTTGCACTGAGTTGTCCAGTCTCTTTTGAGCTGTGTGGCTTGGAGCACATGACTCAAGCTCTCTGAGCAGATTCCTCATCCCCTTTCATCCTACCCTGCAAACCTCACCTTTCAGGTGACAAGCCTCTGAACCACTTCATTCTTGGGCACTGGGGGACACCACTTCCCAGAGCAATGGGTTACCCTCTGTCCCCCAACCTCCTGCCTTTTCCCCCATCCTCCCACCACCTCTGCCTTCCCTCCTCCATGTATCCCCTGAGCCAGGAATGTTGGGAACGGAGAGGCACGAGGGAGGAAAGACAGGAACTCAGGCCTTCGGGGCCCCTCGCCCCTACCCCCAGCCCCAGAGCATGTCCTGTTCCAGGACAGGCTAACCCGGACTCCAGGGGCATCTCAGGATGTCTGGAAGGCACGGGATCCCCCTGGGCTTGTACTGTGCCCCTGGAGCAGACTGGCCAGGCCCCCTGCCGAGCCGAGCTGGAGGGCAAGAATTGCTCTCAGCCACCCCTTACCCCTCTAAACACATACACACACACTCACACACTCACACACTTACGCCCGGAAGAGGGTGAGCTGGAGGGCGGGAAAGAAGGTTTGGGAGGGGAGGGAGTGGTCAGGAATCAGGTCAAGTCCATCCTGGGCTGAGGCCCAAAGGTAAACAGATGTATTTGGCCTCCTGGCAGGGGGCAATAGGCTGGTCCCTGGGGCAGGCCTGGGCCTGTCAGGTAGGGGGTGGGGAGGGGCCTTGCCCGATCTGACAATGGGGTGGAGATGGCCCCAGTCCTGCCACACATTCCTGTGTGATGAGGAGGAAAACACAGGTGGCCCAAGGTTTAGACAAAGGAGTGGATGCCCCGCTGGGGCAGGGGAGGGGGCTCCACGAGGCCACCCACACTGGGCTGTGCTGACCAGCGTGAGCCCAGGGCACACATCAGAGCCCTGGGTCACCTCCCCCCTCCCCAGACACCTCTGTCCTTCCCATTCTGGGGCTCCCAGGTGGGACAGGTCAGAGCCACCATGACGGGCATGCTGGGACCTGAGTTTCTTGGTGTATCAGGGGCTGCTGGGGGCCAGCTGGGAGGACACTGGTCACCAGACAGGCAGGGCTCACGGAAGCCAACCTGAGCAGACAGGGCAAGGAGAGGTGGGGATGTGCCTCACCCAGGGGGGCAACCAGGTCTCCCAGGTCCTGACCCAGGCCTCTCCCACCCTGTGGGCCACATCACGTTGCCTGACACTGGTCCAGGGCAGGACAGCAGCGGCAGCGGGGCTAAGCCCCAGACCCTTTCCCCTTGAAGGAAGCAGCTGCCGATGTCTCCAGGAAAGCAAGAGTTCCAGGAACTGAGGCCTAGCGCAGCACCCCACCCCCACCCAGCCGGTAGGGCCCTTTGAAGCTGCAGCCACTGGCCGGATTTGGGGGCAGCACACCCCCCCCCCCAGAGCTGCTGTTTGCCCAGGGAATTAAGCGGAGGCTGGGAAGCTGCCAGTGTTCTCCCCACTCCCCGCACCAGCCACCCTCCCTTCAGTGGCCCCTGCCCACACCCCGAGGCTGCTCTGTCCCCTCTCTTGCCTCATTTCTGGATACCAAGCCCCTGCCCGATCCCCATAGCATCCCAGTTCCCCACCAGCGTGCATTAAGGGAACACTGGTTGTTGCGGGCGGGGGGGCGGGTGGCCATGAGCCGGGCAGGGCTGAGGTGGCGTGAGGGTGGGATAGCTGTCCATCTGGCCACCCCTATGCTCACAGCATCAAGCACAGGGCCCAGCCTGAGACGTACATGCTGAATGAATGAATGTGTGCACTGGCTGGGCGGAGCGATAAAAGGCAGAAAGGTGCTCCTTGGACCTGCGGGTGGGCAGAGATTGGCCAGCACTGCAGGCCCAGCGAGCACTGCAGAGAGCTGCTGCCGCCCTGTTCTGGAAACGGGTGAGATGCTGACCCTGTGTGCTTGGCGGAGAGTGAGGGGGCGGAGGGGGCCTTGAAGGCCAGCCCTGGGCTGTGAGTGGGATCGCCGTAGGAGGGGGGAGAAGAGTGGGGAGGGAAGAAACAGACACCGGGAAAGAAGGAAGAGGGACGGTACAAGTGGCTTCATTCCCTCCACCCCCCCCCCCCAACATCTGCTCCTTCTGGTCGCCAATTCCCCCAGGCCTAGGTCCCAGCCAGTCCTGGGAGTTGAGGTCACAGAGGGCCAACAGGCTGGGCTGGTGTGCAAAAATCAGCATTCAAGGCCCACCACCTCGGATTGCCCCACCCAAGCCCACAAGTCCAGAAAACAGGCCTCTTACCGGGCCACAAGGTCAGAGGACAACGAGGTGTCCAGCCCTCTGCGCTAGCACGGGCCCTGGGGCCGCTGAGCCTGATGCCCCTTGGAGCTCCGGCTGCCCAGGCCACCTGGCCCAGGGTTCTAAGTTGAGGGTGGGCCATCTGGCAGCAGCCTAAGAGACCCCTGCACCTGGCTAAAGATTAGCCCTGACCTGGTGGGAATTGAGTTGGAATTGACTCAATGGAAATGGGTTTGGTTTATTTTTGGTGGGAATTGTCGGGGGTGTGTGTGGGCTGGGGCAGTAGCAGGCACTGTCCCATGACTGGGACCACCGGGGTCAAGGCCACGCTGGTGGACCTCACAGAGAGGCCAAGACTCCCGCCCCATCGACGACTCCTAGGCCTCGCCTGGCTTCCTACTTCACATGTGGTGTTTTAGGGGGGCATTGAGGATCTGCCAACCTGAGAAAGAATTCAAGCGGGGGAGGAGAAGAAGCAGCCAAAGATCGCTCCCCAGCTGGGGTCACAAAGAGGGGCAACCCCCTAACAGAACCCCTACCCAAATGCTCAAGCGCAAACCCTCCACCAGCTCCTGTTTGAAGGAAGTTGGGAGAAAATCGGGTCTGGGAGGGGAGAGTGAAGGAGGGGAGCAGGAGGCCCCTGTGACACCCAGGTTCCACCTGATTCCTCAGAGTTCTCTCTGGGCCTGGAATGCCCTCTCCCCAATCTCTGCCATCCTCAGGTCAAACCACCACCTTTCTACCTTCTATCACTCTGCCCAGCCAACTCATTCACTCAAGGATGAGAGAGGACCCAAATGCCCCGTTTTGCAGATGGGGAAGCTGACTGGGTTTACTCTCGTCCCTCCCCTGGTGTTCAGCGCACCCAAGGGCCTGTGGGCGGTCGAAGCCCCACTGATGCCCATACAGGCAGAACACTCCACTGAGCTTCAGCTTTGACCTTCAGCCTGGACTCTCAATCCTCATTTCCAACTGTCTCCCAGACCCGTCCCCATGGATGGCCTTAGGCACCTCCAACGGACCAAGAAGAGGCATTATTGCCAAGAAAAGAGACGAGATGCAGACACAAGTGAGCACGCAAAGACATATCCACAAAACGAAAATTAATGCTGCCTGGGAAAATGAATGGTTTTAAGGAGCAGTCACTTAACAGGTACTTGCTGAATGCACAGATGAACGCGTAACTCCATGAATTAATAAACGAAGTGGAGCCCACAGAGGGAGGGGGGAGATGATGCTGGCTTTGGCCTCGTCTTGTGGAAGCCATCCCAGGATGTTCAGTCAGGACATCTGTTGGAGGCTGGATACCGGAAACTGGAAGGAGTTAGCGCCAGGGCTGAAGACACAGTCACAGAAGCCACCGCGGTGGGGGCAAACGCTAAATCCACAGGTGCCTGAGCTTGCCAGGAAGCAGAACAGAGAGAGGAGAGCAGGGAGAGAGGATTGAGGCTTGGAAAACAGCCACCGTTAGGATTTGGGAGCAGAGGAGAACCAGGAAAGAAGACACACCTGGGTCAGTCAGACAGGGAGGGGGTGACCCCAGAAGCCCCGAGTCCCAGGAAACTGAGGCGGGGGGCCCATCTCACACCTGTTCCTGGTATGCCCCGCCCCACTGGCCCTGGAGAGAGAGTCACTAGTGCAGGGTGTGACTGAGGGGCCAGAGAGGGGAGGACAGGAAGGAAGCCAACATTTGCCCAGAGGTCGCTGCTGGCCTTCTACAGGGTCTTTCATTCTCCTGGTGGAGACAGAGTCTGCAGGAAACAGCAGAGCTCAAAACAGGGAGAAGGGAAGGAGAGTGTTCAGATAAGGGGAGCGTTTTTTAAGATGAGGAAACCTGAGTGTGGTTGAAGGAAAGAAGGGAAGAGCTTGAGAAAAGGGTGGATTGAAGATGCTGGTGGGACGGGAATGTTGACATGGCAAAGGACACGGCCTTGGGGAGCCCCTTCTTTTGGGAGCTGGGCCTCCTCAGAGAGGGGAGAGAGAGGAAGGTCAGGCCAGCATCGGATCTCCAGATGGGCACCTCCTGCCTCCAGCTTACAGGACTCAGGTGGGAGAGTAGACCATGAGGGCAGCCCAGACCAGGAGGTAGCTCCTGTCCTGACCCCCAGTCACCTCGCTCCCCTCCTCTGAAGCAACCACTCTTCCTAGTTTCTCTGTGTTCTGACCCTTTTCAGATTCCTTGTAGGGTGGATGACCTGGAGTTTTTGTTGAGGAGCCCTGATGGTCAGTATCAATAGGTGTTTTCCTGAGGCCATTCTATTCCTTCAGAGAAAACCTCTGAGTCTCTCCCTGGAGAGCTGACTGAGTCTGGCATGAAGGCAGCCGGACCGGAGAAAGAGTCTGGGGTCTCGTTTCCCAGGAAGCAGGCTTTCACTTAATCTTCCTGTGTTCCGTCCAGTGCCTCATCACTGTCCCCAAAAAGTGCCTGGTGTCCCCTGGTCCAGAGCTGGTTCAATAGCTCCACAGAAGAAACCTCCCACCTTCTGTGTTTGGGGGGGGGAGCGAGGGGGAGTAATAGTCTCATTGTGCAGGGGTGTGAAGGTGGGAAATTGGGGTCTAACTGTTCCATATACAAACTTTTAGCTCTGGGTTCTGACCTTTTGCTGGATCTGGGAAGGAAATCACCCAGCTTCTTTTCGGTATTCCCTCCTGCAGGCCCCTAGGCTCTAACTCATCATTTTCCATCTCCTTCCCCATCTATTCTCAGCCTAGATTTGTTGACGTCTCTCATTTGCTGTTGTCTTCTCTTGTCTTCATTTTTTCTTGTGGATTTATGTATTTTTATTAAGGTAACATTTACACACAATTAAATGCTCAGATCTTAAGAGTACTGTTCAATCAGTTTTGACAAATGTCTATCAAGACACAGAACCTGAGCAAGTTTCTCTGAGCTCCTTTCTAGTCAATCCCTTCCTCTCTCCCCCAAGCAACCACTTATCTGATTTCTATTGCAGTAGCTTCTTTTGGGCTATTCCAGAATTTCATATAAGTGGCACCATACGGTATGTGCTTTGTGCTCAGCTTTTCTCACTCCACGCATTGTTTTTGAAATGTATCCATGTTGTTCATGCATCACTAATTTGTTCTTTTTCATGGCTGAGTAGTAGTCCATCAGGTGATCACAGCTGTTTGTTTATCCATTTTCCTTTTGATGGATATCTGGGTTGTTTCCAGTTTGGGCCTATTGTGAAGAAAGCTGCTAGGAACATTCTTAGACAAGGCTTTTTGTCATACAGCTTTTCTTTCCCTTCCTTTTCATTTGGATGGGGTTTGAGAACACATAAATACATACGGCCCATCAGGCATATTTAACTGGGCTACTCTGAGTTGATTCCTTTTTTTTTTTTTAACAACTTATTTTATTTTTGTTGTTGTTAATAACATACACCAACTCAACCATTTCTACATGTACAATTTAGTGACATTGATTACATTCTTCGAGTTGTGCAACCATTCTCACCCTCTTTTTCCAAAAGTGTCCCTCCCACATTAACATAAACTCACTGCCCCATAAGTTTCCTAGGTAATCATCTGAGTTGCTGTTGTCAATTTGATCCCATACAGGTAGATCTTAAAAAAAGCACACTGCTCAAGGCAGACAGTCTTCACTAGTCAAGCTAGACTATTGTTTGGTTTTAAGAAGACTTCGGGGGATATTTTTTCTGAGTTGATCCTTAACAGAGTAGGCAGGAGTGAATCGAGGGGCAGGATTTACAGGCAGAAGGATGGGAGTGGGCAAAGGCATGGAGGTGGGAACCCACCTGGCTTGCTCAGGGAGCTGCTAGCTGCTCTGTACCCCGGAGGGTGAGGTACTAGTGTGACCCTTCTCAAGGGCCACTTATTTCTTGAGGACACAGCAGTGACTTCCCTCGACTTCAGAAGAATCTTTAGGAACCCTGACCATGCTGGAGATCTGACTCCTGCTCCCTGTTCCTCTTCTTACCTACCCCTCACCTCTGTGACCCAGTCAGACCAATGTTTTACCTGGAATCACCGTCTTCACCCTTCCTTCTCCTAGCCCTGCCTTCGGCTCTAGTTATTGCCCTGGTCACTGGGGGGCCCCCTGATCTGTATCCCAGCCTCAAGCCCCTCTCACCCCCACAACCCTCCCCCCTGAAGTGCCTCACCCAATACATCCAAACCTCCGCTTTTGATGGCTTGTCCCCACCGCTTTGCTCCCCCATCCCCCACCACTCCAGCCAAACTCAGCTCTCTACCCAGGACACCCACAACCCCTGCCCTACCTCCCATAATGTGGCCCCGCTTCCCCAGGGTCCCGCTTTCCATCCTTCAAAATCCAGCCCAAGCCCCTCCCTGTGCCTCCCCGGTCTACCACCAGTGGTGACATCTCCCCACTCCCCTGCTTGAAGCCCTTTGACTCTCCTCCGGCCGGTTTCAAAGGGCCGCAGTGCAGCCCAATTCCCAAACGTTTCCACGAGGACTATCTTCTCTCCAAACTTGGCCCAGGCTGCCAGCGCTTGGCCCCTCTCCTCTGTGCTCGGGCTGCTCTCAGTGGGCTCCCAGTAAGCTAATGAACAAAGGCATGACCTGCCCTCCTGGGGGTCGGCATGAGGGGGGCACTTCCCCGGCTCTACCCCAGGCGAAGGAACGCCGCTGACCCCGAACCTGCCGTTGGCCGGGCGGGGACCCGGAGTCCCAGGAGGCCGGGGTGCCGGGAAAGCGCTGAGTCACCTTGCGGGCACGAGGCCCCCGGGGAGCCCGCTTGGGGCGCCGGCTGGGGGAGCACACCCCAGGCCGCACGCCCAGCACCCCGCCCGGCCGCGCAGACCGCGTCGCCCCAGCCCCGCCTGCCCGGTGGGCCTGGAGCGGCCGGGCCCAAGGCGGGGAGGGGGCAGCGGTGACATCACGGCAGACCCCCAGCCTCACCCGCCCGGCCCGTTTGGAGGCTTGGGGGTAGGGGGTCGGTGGGAAAGCTCCGCGTATCAGTGCGGGGCAGTCGGGTCCCCCATCCCGGATCCCCTCCTCGCCTGTCCCCGCCTGCCCCTCGCCCGCACGCTCCCCCTGTCGTCCCCACTCGATTTCGCCCTATGCCCTCTCCGTCTTCGTGCCCCTTTCCTCCTCAGCGCCCTCCTCTCAGCTTCCCCCATCCGCCTGCCCTTGGGTCTCCTTCCTCCCGTTTCCTGCACCCCCGGGACATTCTCAGAGGTTCTGACTCTCGGGGCGCCGCCGGGAGCGAAAGGTTGGTGTCGAGCGCCCCCTCGTGGCCCCCGTGAGCCAGGCGGCCTGCGTGGGAGGGGGGTGGGCGGCCTGGGGCCGGCCGCCCACCCCCTACGAAAAGGGGGGGCCTTTCTTCCCGGTCACCGCCCCCTGGACGCCCCCCTAAAGCTGGGCCTTCTTCCCAGCCGCCCGCTCTCCTACCCCTCGGCCCTGGATCTTCTCTGGGCTCCTCTCCTAGCAAGGGGGCGCCGCATAGGCAGAGCCAGGTCCCCGGGAGAGCCCTTGAGGGGAGAGGGCTGGGGACAGTGGGGGGGGGAAAAGGGGTGGGTGTTAAATTACAAAGAAGAGAACGTTCTATTCCCGTCAAGTTCCTTCACACGTTTTCCCACAGAGACAGCACAGAGAGGCTGGGGAGTCTGTGAGTGAGTGTGTGTGTAAGAGAGAATGTGTGTGTGTGTATGTGTGTGTGAGTGTGTGTGTGAGCATGTGTGAGTGAATGTGAGAATTTGGGTGGGTGTGGGTGGGTGACTGTGTGTGGAGGGGGAGGGGTAGAGGTCGAGATCTGAAAGCTGAGAGCTGCGGAAGGGGACAAGAAGTGACCCCTTGGTCCCCGGAGGCCCCCTGACCCTGGAGAAGCCTCACAGCGGTGAGGAATCATCTGCCTCGTGTCACCTGGGCCTCCCAGCCCGCATCTTGCCACGCCTTCACCACTCCAGCTCCAGCCCTGGGATCAGAAGCAAGTCTCTGTCCTCCATGCTGGGCTGACAAGAGCACATTTGAAACGTTAACAGGAAAATTCCCCTCAAGTGTTGATCACCCTCCAGGTGCAGACACTGGAAAGCTTTTGGCCTGGGGAGTCAGTGTCAGAATAGGCGGCCAGTGGCCAGGGTTATCCAGTATCCTGAGGCAAAAGGTAACCAGGCCCAGGGACAGCAACGGGGCTGTGGCACATGGGCAACCAGTAGCAGGATAATGGCCGAGTGCCTCCTCAACCCACTTGGTCACTTCTCCTTCCACCTTGACTTGGGTTCTCATCCACCTTGGTGTCTAAAAGGTCCCAAGCCAGACTAAGGTCTTCCAGATCTCCCTCTGAGCCTGCCTGAGGTTTTCCCTGTCCTGACTTGTAACTAACTCCTGGGCCACCATTTGCCAGGTGGGACTGTGGCCCTGAAATGTTCCAGCTGGTCCCAGGAGGACCATCATGACTTTTTTGTGTGAGCTAGCCTGCAACATCATGAGTGATGAAATGCAGCATCTGCTTTCCAGACTTAGCTCTGGCACTTTCTAGACACTTCTCTGTGCCCCAGTTTCCCTTTCTATAAGGACAATAATCCCACCCCACAAGGCTGATGTGCAGTTTACAGGAGAAAACCATTGTAAAGGCTCAGTGGGGTGCCAGGCACGTGCTGGTACGCGGATGCCACTGGCTCTGCACATACATACCCCAGGCTTTCCTTCTGAGCAGTAAAATGCAGGGAAAGTGACTCATATGTCCCCTAAGCCACTGCCTTGTGGCCCCTGCTCTTTAACGACCCATCCACCACTCGGCACGCACTGCCTGATGATTATGGTTTCCTTGACCTTCAAGAATGACCCCACAGGCAGCTAGGGATGCTTTCAGTGGCTCAGGACTGTTTGGGGGCAGGCAGACAGGAGGTGAGGACTCCAGAGGTTCTGGATAAGATAACTGTTTGGAGTCAGAACACATTTCTAAGCAATAGGCTTCCAAATTCACTACAGAGTCTGTTTACTTCGTAATATACTTGAGCTCTAGCTGGAAAGGCCAAGAGGAACGAGGGCAGGTACCAGCTAACATTTCTTGAGCACCTAGTATGTGCCAGGCCTTCTATATAGGTTATGTCACTTAATTTACCTGAAATCCTCTGAGGGGGCGTCTTTCAGTACACGTGGTGTCTTAGTTGTCTAGTGCTGCTATAACAGACATACTGCAAGTGGGTGGCTTTAACGAACAGAAATTTATTCCCTCACAGTCTAGGAGGCTAGAAGTCCAAATTCAGGGTGCCAACTCCAGGGGAAGGCTTTCTCTCTGTGTTGGCTCTGGGGGAAGGTCCTTGTCATCAATCCTCCCCTGGTCTAGGAGCTTCTCAGTGCAGGGACCCCGGGTCCAAAGGATGCGCTCCTCTCCTGGCTCTTGTTTCTTGATAGTATGAGGCCCTCATGTGTCTCTTCTCACTTCTCTCCTTTATGTCTTAAGAGATTGACCCGAGACACAACCTAATCTTGCAGATTGAGTCCTGCCTCACCAACATAACTGCCTCTAATCCCACCTCATTAACATCATGTTGTCGTTGTGTGCCGTTGAGTCGATTCCGACTCGTAGTGACCCTATGGGACAGAGTAGAACTGCCCTATGGGGTTTCCAAGGAGCAGCTGGTAGATTTGAACTGCCGACCTTTTGGTTAGCAGCCTGAGCTCTTAACCACATCACCACCACAGCTCCATTAAACATCATAGAGGTAGGATTTACAACACATAAGAAAATCACATCAGGTGACAAAATGGTGGATAATCATATAATACTGGGAATCATGGCCTAGCCAAGTTGACACACATTTTTCGGGACACAATTCAATCCATAACACATGGTATGTTACTCAGAGAGGACCTCCCTTGGCTGAGGTCACACAGATAGTAGGTGGCAGGGCTGGGGTCAGACGAGGCCCATCTGACATCATACCTGGACTCTTTCTGCTTCAGTCAGTGCCTCCCGTAGCACTGGAACCTGGCACCCCATGTGGCGTACTATTGCGGGAACACGTATCCACGGCTCCTACCTCAAAGCCAGAATACCCTGCCCTTCAGACCTCTCCTGGAACTGGAACCCACCCTGAATAAGGTGAGAAGCGGGGTTGAAAGGCAGGGCATGCTGGTCCCTGATAACAGAGGGGCAGGCAGGGACGCAGAGTCTTCTCAGCCACATCTTTTGGTATGGGTATTTCTGCTTGTCCTGAGTATGTTGCTGTGATCCTTGAATTAGAGAGAGTTCACCCTTTCCGCTTGGTGATTACCTCAGAAAGCACACCCCAGCCTCCTTCCCGTCGCGTCCCCACTCTGGGATGTGTATCCATAAGTTCACCTCTCTCCCTTGGTCCTACCCCCACACCCCTGTTCTCCCTCACCCTCCTGGCCTTGGCCCTTGTGTGCACATTAGTTTATTTGTTCATCATAGACTTATTGGGCACTGGCTCTGGGTTGGGCTAAGGGAGCTGGGGAGGCAGCCCTTTAGGAGGCTGACTGACATCTTCTCTCGCCTATGCCATTGGCGGTGCTTACCTGACTTGTCTCTTGCTTGTATATGAGTCCTCTCTTGGAAACCAAGAGCAGTCACTCAACTGTGATGACAAGTGGCCCCACGCCTGCCTTTGATGTGCCCTCAGCGGGACTCCCCCTGGCCACTCCTCAGCTCTACCTCTTGCCTGTGAGATTCAGGAACTGGCCCTTCTTCCTGGCAGAGGCCCCTCTCCCTGCTGGCCACCCACAGGTTCTACTAAAAGGATTCTGGCCTTGCCTCCCAGCCCCTCCCTTTCCAGGGTCCCATGATGCCTCTATCACTCAAGTGGGCATGGTGCCCCAAATGACATCCCAGCCTCTTTGAGGACCTAGGGAACACACTGCTGAGGGAGGGAGACCCTGCCTTCCTGCCTGCCTTCCTCCCTGCCTTCCACTCTCCCTTCCTCCTTTCCCTCCTGACTGTGAGCTCGCACGGGAGGGCTTGGCTGTGATTGGCACCTGTGTATTCTGCACACGTTTGTGGATGAAATCGAAGGCTTCTGAGGCCGCAGCTGCAGACTGCTCCTTTTGCTAACGCAGCTTGTGCCGATGATAGGTGGAGAATTACAGCTTTTACGGAATCAATGTCTGCTCATCAACACACCCTTGACTTTGGGTTGAGAATAATTTAAATTCATCTTTTCATTCTGTCAGGTACCTGGTTGGCACAATGTTTGTGCTTGACTACCAATCGAAAGGTTGGCAGTTTGAACCCACCCAGTGGCACTGTAAAAGAAAGCCTGGAGATCTGCTTCTGGAAAGATTATAGGGAAGAAAACCCTGTGGAGTTCTACTCTCTAACACCCGGGGTCGCCATGAGTTGGATTCGATTCGATGGCAACAAATGGATTTTCCTGAAAACGAGCTTGGCAGCTTTTCATGGTAACAAATGAGACTCCTGAGCTAGTCGGCATGGCGGGGTGGAGGAGCACAGCCAGGGCTTTCCCTGCTCTGGCTGGCCAGGTGGACTTTGTGCAGCTCACCTCGCCAAGCCTGAGGTTCTTCATCTGCACAAGGAAGACAAGAGTGATGCCTGACTTGTAGGTTTATCATGAAGGTTAGACAAGGTAATGCAAGGACAGTGTTTGTATCAGAGGCGGGCAAACAGAAGGCTCTCAGTAAATGGTAGTTGGCTACCAAGTTACACTTGGACTTTGAAGGAAATCTGAGACTATAGAAAAGCACACACATATGTAGTTTATTTACAAAAGTGCAATAGCATTGTACAAACTTTAAATACTTGTTCACAATAATTGAGGATACTCTTCCTTAAACCTAGAGAGCAAGATGTTATTTTTTTTTTGAGTATCTATTATGGGCTAGGTGCTGTTCAGAGGCTCAGAGAGGTTAAGTGCTGGCTGAGGCCCTCAGGGCTGGCCCATCTGAGCCCTGTGGTCCATCTGTGTCCCCTAACCATTTACACCTTCCCCACTTGGTTCTTGGGACTATACCGGGGCCACTTCAGCAGCAGCATCCTGAGTATCCTTACACAAGGACTTTGCCCTCTTCTCTCCCACCTGCAACAGGGCTGCGCCTCCGGGATACTTCCTTCATCACCACCATCGCAGTAACCGACAAGGTCTGAAATTTGTCCTCTGGCCCCAGCGGAAGAGTTGCCCAATCGTCTCCAGTGTTTCTGCCCCATTTCTTCTTCCTCTTTAGGAAGGTAGCTGCATCCTGGGGAGGCTTGGGAATCCTATCACTTGGTGCCCCCAAACCTTCTCACTCATCCGCATACGCCCCACTGTCTACCTTCCTGTGCCTGGATACAGGGTCCGCTGAGGGACTGGGGGTGGCCAGTTACTTCTCCAACGGCTGGGCCCAAAGGGAAAGTGGGCAGAAAGGGACTAAGGAAGGGATAGTGCTAGGTTGTGCAGGAGAGCTGGGCTTGTGGGGAATCCTTGGGAGCCCAGAACATTCAGCCCTGCAGGACCTTGATTTAGGGGCATCTCCCTATCCCCTCCCTGGAGCTGTGGCTAGAGAAGACTCTGTCTTGGCAGGAGTTGGGAAAATCTGGGGCTCTGAAGAGCACTGGTGGTACAGTTCGAACCCACCAGCCACTCCACAGGAGAAAGATGTGGCAGCCTGCTGCTGTAAAGATTTACAGCCTTGGAAATGCTATGGGGCAGTTATACTCTGTTAAATAGGGTCACTATGGATCCGAATCGACTCGATGGCAACAGGTTTGTGTTTTTTTTGGTTTGGAGCTCTGAAGAGGGGGCCCTGTCAGCCTCCCAAGGCTGTCTGATTTCCCCAAAGCCCCTGTGAGCCATGTTCCCTGCCTGTCTGAACACCTGCAGGCAGGCCTCAATCTCTCCTTAGCTGATTGCCCCACAATCCCTCAAGCAGGCTTCGGGCCTTTCAGCCTTCCTCTTGCAGCTTTTTCTAGACCTAAGTAGGCTCTGTGAATCAGAAGCGGAATCGGGTTTGCTTTTTTGTTTTTTGGAAGCAGGCTCTGTCAGAAGTAATTCTCTACCACCAGCGTGGCCCACACACCCAGCAAATAAAATGGCTCTCTCCAAACCAGACACCCTACGGTGGGGCTTGGAGGGTATGCTCCGAGCCCAGGATGGATGCTCCAAGGACTCTGCCACCCTGGGTACTTGGCTGGGCCGCGCACAAGTTAGCACTGTGGTCATGAATGTCTGGGGCCTGTGCTCAGGACCCGCTCAAGGGAAAATGACTACGCAAGCCCGGGTTCATTAAACGCGCACACAGGCATCTACTGTCTGACACGCTCTGTGCTGTGCTCGCGGGGAACGCGACGTCGACGCCTGGACCTTGGGGAAGCGAATTCGTCGCCTTCCCAGCGGTCTCGGTCAAAAGGGTCGGTCTTCCGGCAAGGCCGGCAAATGAGCTGTAACGTCCTGCCAGCAGCAGGTGGCATACCACCACTCCGGAACCTTCTCTGCCGAGGCAGGGAACCCGCACCGACGGAGAACTGCAGCACACCTGGACGCCACACTTCCCAGCCACACCCACGATGGCAACTTGCCCAGGCCTATTACTGAGCCCCGAGCAGGCGCACTTCCGCTTGCCCTGCCCAACTTGGCAACCAGCACGCCCCGGGGCGGGGCCAAAAACGGAAGTGGGTGTGGCAGGGACGGGAGCCGAGTGGGACTCTTGTGACTAGAGACTGGGGAGTGGGAGTCGCAGGGTTCGGGGAGATGATCCCTCCGCAGGAGGCGTCCGCCCGGAGGCGGGAGATCGAGGACAAATTGAAGCAGGTGGGGCTGGGGCTGAGGAAGCGGGGGAAGAGGTGAGGGAAAGGGGCCAAGATTGGGGCCCAGGCATCTACTCCCCGAGGAGGCAAGTGGGAGGGGGCACTCCCAGCGAGGAAATGGGGTTGGGGGCGAGGGGCGAGGCTGAGGGCCCGGGGACGCATTGATTTCCTTTAGCCTCTGGCTTCTCGTGATGTCCTCCCCTCCGCTTCCCCTAGGAAGAGGAGACGCTGTCCTTTATCAGAGACAGCCTGGAGAAGAGCGACCAGCTCACCAAGAACATGGTGAGTAGCTGAGGGGCAGACGGAGCTCCAGATTCCTGGAGGAGAGCCTTGCGGACCCTATGCTTCCCGGGCACCTAAGGCCTGGGGTTCTGGCATGGGTGGTGATGGTTGCACCGTGTGGGATTCTCTGGCAATGATATGGCATCTATCTTACCTAGCCCCCGTCCCTATTTGATACCCCCGCACTGACGATCCTGTAGCCCCCGCTGGCCTGGACTTTCTAAAGCTTTCTGTCCAGGCTCTCAATAAATGTTAATTTCCTTCTTTATACCTGGGTGAGACTGGACAGGCACCGTTTGAGTAGATGCAGACTTGGAATTTGTGTTCTACAACACGATACCAAGGTCCTGCTACGAGTCAGAGTCCACTCGACGGCAGCGGTTTTGGTTTTTAGTCCTTATTTAATGAAATTCACTCTCAGAGAATGAGGGTTTTGAAGATGCCAGCCACGCATTTGAGACTACTCTGAATGAAAATATTTCCTGTTCGGTCTAAGAAAGGTTCAGAGAGAACAGAAATTGAGATTTGGCTTCAGAGGGTGAAAGGGAAGCCGTCCTGGGATGGTTGTCTTAGGAGAAGTTAATTTGATGCTTGGCTTACCTTCAAATCAAATTTCAGCCAATCTTTTTTTGACCACCTATTATGTGTCTGGTACATGGGAGGTGCTGGGGAGGTAGTGTTGAACCAGTAGATCTTATTCCTTCCCTTATAACGCTGATTGTCTAGAAAACCAGAGAAAAGGCAGGCAATGTCGAAGGCCTGGTGGTTGGATAGAACAATGCTGGGACAACCCTAAGACCTGAGAGCCCGAGGCTCTCTCCCCACAGGTATCGATCCTGTCATCCTTCGAGAGCCGCCTCATGAAGCTGGAGAACTCGATCATCCCTGTACACAAGCAGACGGAGAATCTGCAGCGGCTGCAGGAGAATGTAGAAAAGACCCTGTCTTGCCTAGACCACGTCATCAGTTACTACCACGTGGCCAGTGATACCGAGAGGATCATCAGGGAAGGGTGAGCCAGGCCCAGAGGGCCACATCCCTCTGCCTCTCTGGCCAGCAACTCTAGGCCTTTGATGGGAAAGCAAGACTATATTGGAACCTAGAGTCCCCTGTGTCACTTATCTTCTGCCCCCTCCAAATACCCTGCCCTTTGTCCTTTCTCTTTATTGCCCCTAGGTTGATCCGACTCTCTTCTTTCTCAGCCCCACAGGCAGGCTGGAGGAGTACCTGGGAAGCATGGCCAAGATTCAGAAGGCTGTGGAGTATTTCCAGGACAATAGCCCAGACAGCCCAGAGCTCAACAAAGTGGTAAGGGGCCAGCAGAGTAAAGTGAGAAAGTTAGGACCTCAGACCCTGCCCTGGCGTCATGAGGAGCACAGGACCAGGTTAAAGGAATATGTAGTAGAATAAACAGAAGTGGACAGTAGAATACAGATCCTGGGTGGTGCAAGCCATTTACAATCGGCTGCCAACCTAAAGATTGGCGGTTCAAACCCACCCAGCGGCCCTGATGAACTGCTTCTATAAAGATTACAGCCAAGAAACCCTATGGAGCAGTTCTACTCTGCAATGCATGGGATCGCCATGAGTCGGGGGCTAACTTGACCACAGCCAGCAACAACAACAATGGTAGAATATACATACCATCGACGTTACAGTATGCCCCGGGCATTACAGATTTACCTTGTTGTTGCATTTATAAAATTTAATTATAAATTATGTGTTTAAACTATAAACTTAACATTTATTTCTATGAATGCATTTGAGGTTTTGTGTTATGTCTTCGTGTTTGAGTACTGGGGTCATTAGGTCATCAGATGGGGTAAGACTGAGAAGTGAGGTTTACACAGCGCATTGAGGGAAGAAGAGAATGTAGACAAGAGGAATGGGCGAAGGAGAGGCCCAGACGTCTGGGAGGGTGAGTGGATCTGAGCGTATTAAGGGAGAGGCGGACTTGGACCCAGTCAGCTGGCACCCTTTCCTGGTGGCACCACACTTCTAGCCCTAAGGTGGGAGTCTTGCCTAAAAGAGGGAGTAAGTGGAGGAGCAAAGATGGGAAACCAACCGTTCTCCCAACCAGAAAGCTTTGGCTCAGAGCAGTGCTTCCAAGCTTTTCTTCCAGTGTGGTGCTCATCAGAAACGAGAGTGTTTGTATGGCATGCTGGGGTTAACTGCTAACCGGCTGGTGGTTTCTGACTGCCCAAGGCCCCACCTGGCTGCCTTGAGGGCGACAGGATCAACACCTTGGTACGCCTGTAGCCCACTGGAGGCACGCCAGCATAATCAGTATGTATACTGCAGCCTGGAGCCCTAGTGGTGTGGTTGTGAAGAGCTTGGCTGCCAACCAAAAGGTCGGCAGTTCGAATCCACCATCTGCTCCTTGGAAACCCTATGGGGCAGTTCTGCTCTGTCCTGTACGGTTGCTATGAGTCGGAATTGACTCGATGGCAATGGGTTTGGTTTTTTTTTTTTTTTTTTTTTTTAACTGCAGCCCAAGAGTCAGGAGCCTGTGTCTCAGAGATTGGGATGTCGGGCTGCAGAACGTGTTTATAAGGGTCGCTACTACGTTTTCATCACAGCATGCAGAGCTCTGTGCTGGAACTTGGGTGTGAGGATGGAGAAAGAGAATATAAAACATACAAAACTATTGGTTTGCCCTAGGAGACTGACTTTTCATTTAAGTAGAAATATTTTAACTCCTTTCTCTGTTTTTTTTTTTCTTTAACATTTTTATTGGGATATAATTCACATGCCATAAAATCTCCCCATTTAAAGTGTAAAATTCAGTGGTTTTAGTAGAGTCAGAGTTGTGCCCTAGCGCCACAATTAGTTCTAGAACATTGTCATTACTACAAAGAGAAATCCCGTGCCCCCATTCTCCCTCCCCCCAGCCCCTGACAATCACGCTTCTGTTTTCTATCTTGGTAGTGTTCTATTTTCTGTCTGGACTTCTCACATAAATGTCGTCATGCACCATGCAGTCTTCTGTGGCTGGCTTCCTTCACTCAGCATAGTATTTTCAAGGTTCGTCCACGTTGTAGCTTGTGTCAGGACTCCATTCGTCCTCTGCCTCAGTAGCATTCCATCGTATGGAGAGAACACATCTCATTTATCCATTCATCAGCTGATGGCCGTTGGGCTTATTTCCACTTTTTGGCTATTATGAGAAATGCTGCTGTGAACACTTGTGTACGAGTTTTGTGTGGACGTATATTTTCATTTCTCTTGTATAAATATCTAGGAATGGAATTGCTGGGTCATATGGTAGTAACTCTGTTTAACCGTTTGAGGAACTGCCGGGCTTTCCCAAAGCAGCTGCACCATTCTACATTCCTACCAGCAATGAGGCTTCCAATTTCTCCACATCCTCGCTAACACTTGTTATTTTCTGTTTTGTCTTGTTCATTTGTTTATTAATTAGTTAATTATTATAGCCACCTAGTGGGTGTGAAGTGATATCTTGTGGTTTTGATTTGTATTTCCTTAATGGGTAATAATGTTGAGCATCTTTTCATGTGTTTATTAGCCATTTGTATATCTTTTTTGGAGAAATGTCTATTCAAATCCTTTGCTCATTTTTAATTGGGTGATTCTCTTTTTTACTGAGTTGCAACAATTCTTTATATCATTCTGGATACCAGTCCCTTATCAACTACGTGATTTGCAAATGTTTTCTTTCGTTCTGTAGTTTGTCTTTTCACTCTCTTGGTGATCTCGTTTGCAGGATGAATGTTTCTGATTTTGATATACTTCTATTTCTGGGTTTTGTTTTGTGACCCCTTTTCTAACAAGACTGTTTAATAAACAGTGTGGTGAAAAAATAACCAACCAGCGTTTATTAGCATCTACTTCTTGCAAAATTCTGGGGTTTGACCTGTGATCATACATTTTGAGAGAACGTGGGGTAAAGGAACAATCAAAGAAGGGTTCCTGGTGATTCTTCTC
>NW_004443964.1:6359713-6378111 GCF_000243295.1 Trichechus manatus latirostris
GTGGCACTGTGGAAGAAAGACCTGGTGACCTACTTCCATAAAGATTACAGCCAAGAAAACCCTATGGAGCAGTTCTACTCTGTCATATGGGGCCGCCATGAGTTGGAATCGACAGCAACAGGTTTGTGTGGTTTTGGTGTGCGCGAGAGAGAGAGATTAACACCTGTGTATCCTCACCTTACTCCGAAATGGGATCATGCTAAACTGTCCTACAAGTTTTTCCTCCACTGGGTGATCTATCTCGAGCTTGTTTCATATCAGTATGTGTAGGTTTGCCTTGTCCTTTTGAACGACTGCGTTATTTTTGGTAGAGTGGTACCGTCTTTTCTGTAACCAGTTCTAGGCATTAAAAAAACAAGCATTTTGAGTTAAGCAAAATTTTTAGAAAGTAAAAACTCCAGTGAATATTCAGTTTTATGCTTTTTAGCCGTCCAGTATCATCTTCTCTTTGTTGATGAGTACACAGACCATGCTGATGAGTGCGTGATCTCGTCTCTATCTGTCCCCATCTGTCCCCACTTCCTGTGAGGACAGTATGGTGGCAGCTGTCACAGCCACAATATCTTACTAAGCAAATACGCCTTCGGCCCATGAGCTGTGCTGGGAGAGCCCAGGGCTTGGCAGAAGTTATTCAAGGGCTCCCTTGGGATCCCAAGTGAGGTCAAGTGAACAGGCTCCAGAGCCCTCTGTGTCCTTCAACCAGAGTCATTCAGCTTTTGTCTATTTTTAAATTGGGGTTCTTTGTAAGATATTTGCTGGGAACTGCTGAAATAGACCACGTGTCTTCATTATCTAGTGCTGCTGTAACAGAAATACCGCAAGTAGGTACCTCTAACAAACAGAAATTTATTCTCTCACAGTTTAGGAGGCTAGAAGTCTTTTGAGTTCAGGGTGTCTGCTGTAGGGGAGGGCTTCTTCTCTCAGTCAGCTCTGGCGGAAGGTCGTTGTTCCTTGGTTCCTTGGTGATCTTCATGTGGTGTGGCATCCATCTTCCCCCATCTCTGCCTGCTTGTTTGTTTAATCTCTTATATCTCAAACGAGATTGATTTAACATACCCTGCACTGATACTGTGTCGTTAACATAACAAACCCCATTCCAAGACGGGATTATAACCACTACAGGGGTTAGGATTTACAGCACGTTTTGGTGGATGTGGCTTCAGTCCGTAACACCATGGTTTCTGGAGCACTTTCCTTGCTTGTGTATGTCTTGGGATTGTCCAGTTGTCAAGGACTGATTAATAATGCTGCATTGATTGTACTTATACGAGTTCCTTTCTTATTTTTTATTGTATGTTAGATGAAGTTTTGCAGGGCAAATTCATGGCTCATTAAAAAGTTAATACACATATTGTTTTGTGACATTGGTTGCCAACCCACGGCGTGTCAACGCTCTTCCCTTCTCAACCCTGGGTTCCCATGAGTTGCTTTTTTATTTAGGGACTTCTTTGGGGTATATCCTTAAAGGCGCAATGATCACATGTAAGTATCTGAACAGATCTGTAACCTCCTTCCCCTCACAAGTCCCTCTGCAGACAGTGGGGGCCGTTGACAGACTCACCAGCAGTCCCGCTGCCATTGCCCTTGTTAGTCGTGGTTGTCTTTGCTTCTTGATCGGGCCACCATAAGGGGCCCTGGTGGGACAGTGGTTAAGCACTTGACTGCTAACCAAAGGTTGGCAGTTCGAACCTCACTAGCAGCTCGGGGGGAGAAAGACCTGGTGATCTGTTCCTGTCAAGTTTACAGCCTAGGAAACCCTATGAGGCAGTTCTCCTCTGTCACTTGGGGCCACTCTGAGTTGAAATTGACAGCACCCAACAACAACAACGGGTGTCCTGGTCCTCCAAGTTTTTAATTTGCACTTCATAAATGGTAATGGCATGTGTTGTCTCACTCACTGATGTTTGCCGTCTTTTTGCCTCGTGTAAATTGCTCACACCCTTTGACCCCTTACCAAGTTCAGTCTAAAGGTTAACTCCATATTTTTTATTTAAAAAAACTTGTGGTTCCAAAGTTATAACTAATTGTTAGTTCGGTTGAGGGTGTTTTCTTTTTGAAGATTTTGCCTGTTTGGGGATGAGGCCACGCGGGTGGCTGAGACCTGTTACAGGTGCTGGGAAGGGTCTCACATATAGTAATGGTGGGTTTGGCTGCCACCCCTGGAGCTGCATCTAGTGGGGAAGAGAGACAGCATGGGAGAAGGCAGAGGCAGGGACCCGGCTGCCACTCTCTGTTGCTCTCTCCTCAGATTTCATGAACGTCTACTACCAGATTCGCTCCAGCCAGCTGGACCGCTCCATCAAGGGCCTGAAGGAACACTTCCGGAAGAGTAGTTCTTCCTCTGGGGTTCCCTACTCCCCTGCTATCCCCAACAAGAGGAAGGACACACCCACCAAGAAGCCGGCCAAGCGGCCAGGTGAGACCCCCCCATCTAAGGATGGGCAGAAGGCTGGCTGGGACTGGTGGCGCTGTCTGTCCTGCGGTTAGCAGCGTCAGGCCCTCTGGTGCTTGTCTTCACGATAATCCCCGACTGTCAGTATCCGGGGCAGAAAGCCAGTGTCTATCCACCTAGCAAGACCCCAGAGAGCGAGGGCCCCTCCCCTCCACCCTGCAGAGCTGGAGGTTACACAGATGGCTTTGAGGGTCACAGAGATGTGCTCAGTTATCTCTCCTGAGGTGCGGTGACAGTGGGGCTGGCTGGCTGCAGAGAGGTGCCTCGCTCAGCTCAGGGAGGGGCTGGGCTTTGCCAGGGGAGGGGCCGCTGCAGGCAGTAAGGGCAGTAAGGCCGAGGCCTGCTAGTCCGACCCACCTTAGCCGAACCCCACCCGGCTCCTCAGCAGGCAAGTGGCCCAGACCTGGCCATGGGACCGTGGGACCCACCACTCCTGAGCACGGGCTTGGTATAGAGCTCACTCCCTCCACTTCTGCCTGCCCGCGTCCCTCAGAAAGCAAGGTGTCTGCTCACACTCAGCAGGAGCACCTGCTCCCCCACAGCCTTTGCTGGCGTTAAGTCAGAAACGGCAGAGAGGAAGCTGGGCAGGCAGAGGATTCGGGGAACTGGGCCTGGTGGCCCCAGCAGACCTGTCACAAACAAGGGATCTACTGACCCAGCCTGCTGGGCCACAGCTGCCCGTGTGGCAGACGGTTCCATCCTGTGCATTGAGGGGCTGTCTCTGTGAGGCTGCGGGGGGCCTGAGCCTCAGTGGGGGTGGGGGTGCCTCCTTTTCTATGTCGTTCTTGGGCAGGCCCACTGGAGGCTCCAAGGCCCGATTGGTGCTGCCCAAGGTGT
The DNA here is from genome assembly GCF_000243295.1 of Trichechus manatus latirostris. Lineage (NCBI taxonomy): Eukaryota > Metazoa > Chordata > Mammalia > Sirenia > Trichechidae > Trichechus > Trichechus manatus. Next base: position 6,363,003 of record NW_004443964.1, read on the forward strand.
GTGCGTGGGCCATGCAGGGTTGAGGCCTTTTGGGGAGGTGGGACCTGATCTCGGGTCTCCCAGTGAACCTCATCCACCCTGAGCTTCTAGACATGAGGAAACCAAGGCTGTGAGAATCCTGGGGGTTGTAAGAGTTTTCAGGAGCCAGTGGGCTCAGGACTGATGTCAGGGACTGGGGAGTCAGGCCTCGTGGATGTTAGTTCTGGAATCTGGGGACAGGAGCAGGGAGCCCTGGTCACTACGAAATGCCACCCTCAGCATCGTCTCTGATAATTGAGCACCTGATGGCTCTGGCAGCTGACGTATCAGCGTCCCCGAACCATGTCCATGGCCATGTGCTAGTTAGGCTGCTGCTGCTGGGCCGACGGTCCGTCTGCTCCCCAGTCGAGTGTGAGGCAAGAGTCTGATCTGCTCATTAGTAAGACTGCTTGGTGCGGAGAACACAGGGGACCCAGATGCCGAGCAGCCACCACCGTAGAACTGGGTTATTAGAAGCTAATTGTGGCGAGGTACAAACAGAAGGAGCCAAGCCGCCCCAGACCGCATCCCTCCTCCCAAGCCCCTGGGAGCCATCCGGCACACAGCAGCCTCACTGTGCAGTCTCCAGGGAAGATGGACTAGAGTCGCATGCACGTGTCCCTCCTGTCCCCGGCACAAACTGTGTTAACAAGGCAGCTGTATTTGTCTATTTGAAATGTCATTTTATCTCCTCCCCACCCACTGTCTGCCCAGAGCTGCCTCATTCCCCAGAGTTGGGCTGACCCCGGAGGCTGTGGGTGCTGCGGTTTTGTTTTTATTGTTTTCACTCGTGATACTAACTGTTGTTTTTCTCCCCCGTGCCGAGAGCGTGTCCCCTCCCCTGTGGCCCTCCCTTTGCACTCCGTGTGGTGGCTTCTGGTAACCCCTTCTTGACTTTTGCCTTCTTGTCCCTCGGCTCTGAGGGTTTGGGCAGCTCCTGCGGTGGGCGGGGCCTGGCTGCTTGTCTTGGGCGCCGCTCCTTCCGGACCCTGGGCCCTCTCACCACTGTCAGGTTCAGCTTCCCTCTGACTGGGGTTTGGCTCCGTCCCGACACTGAGCATGCTCCAGGAGCCCGGCCTGGAGACTGGGGCTGCCACTGCCGGCTCCTGGTGCCCCCGCTGGGCCTGAAAGCTTCGCCACCCGCTCCATCCCAGGCACCTCGGTATTCTGGTTAAAATGCCACTCGGGAGTATTTATTTTTGACTTTTCTTGGCGGAGCTTTGCCCATCTTACCTCCTTCACTCCTAAAATGAACTCACATCCCGAGTGTTAAGAGTCAGTAGCAGACCCAAGCTCCGTTTGGAGAACAAGCATTTCCTTTCCTCAGTGGATGGAAGAGGTGGACCGGGGCATGCTCACTGCTGGGGGCCAGGGCGGGCCTGGGGCCGGTGGGCGGCCGCTGCTGTTTTCTCTCGCTCGTTTCCTAGGTCCTTCTTATCTCCTTTCTGTGTGGCTCTGGTGACAGGGACGATCCGTAAGGCTCAGAACCTTCTGAAACAGTATTCCCAGCATGGTCTAGATGGGAAAAAGGGGGGCTCTAACCTCATTCCTCTGGAAGGTAATCACCCTGTGTTCCCTTCCTTCCCCACCCCTGCCCCCCATGTGTCACTGGGCAGGGCGGAGCCTCCAGCCACCCAGGAGGCCTGGCGAGTAGCCCCAAGCGGGGGCGGGGGACAGGGTAGGGTTCGCAGCTCCCTGACGCCGCTTGGGCTCCGGCTGGCGCAGGGACGGGGTTGTGGCCCTCGGCCTGGTCCTGTCTGGCTGATGGCAGCTCTGCCCTCCTGAGCTCCCACCCCTCCCCTCCCTGTCTCTGTCCTTGTCTCCTGTTGAACTCAGAGAACGCTCTTTGTCCTGGGCCAGCCCTTTCACGCTCAGACCAGCAGTGGCAGGACCAAGCTGGCTTAGGGCTCCTGGCCACCCCCCGTGCCCCCAGCTTTGGAAGGGGGAGCGTGTGCAGCCAGGGGCCAGGCAGCTCATAGGCCATGTCCCTCCCCGCCACCTGCCAGAGGAGGGACAGCCAGGTCACTACCCTGGTGGGCCTACCCTCCTTCAAACGAATGGCCTAGGGGACAGAAGGCAGTTCCCTCTCAGCCACAGTGATGCTTCTCTAACTGTATTTGGGGAGAGGCCCAATACAGTGAGGCTGGGAGGCTCCCTGGGCCAAGCACCAGATCCTCCACAGCTGCCGAAAGCCCTTCCAAAACCTAGGTGCTCCTCGGCTTTCTCCTGGCCACGAGGCTTGGGGAAGCCAGCTCCCAGGACAGGCCTGGGCACCGCAGGTCAGGCTTGAAACGGCTGTTCCCAAAGTGGTTTGACATGGCGGAGGGGCTTAGAACCCCCTCCGCCCCTCTCCTTGTACCCCATCTCACGCCTCCACCTGGAGATCAAGGGCTGCTTCCCTACCCCCCGAGGGGCAGCCGTCTGGCCCCTGGATAAACCGCTGCTTGTGTTTGTGCGGCTGACGTCTTGCTAGGTCACGAGCATGATTTCCGCGTTAAGCACCTGTCCGAGGCCCTGAACGACAAGCACGGGCCACTGGCCGGTGAGTACCGCGGCCCAGCCCGAGCGCAGCCACCACCGCCACCACCGTGCCCCTGGCGGCAGCCCAGAGTGCCTGCTCCGCCCGGGCCGGCCGGGTCTACTCACCTCTCTCTCTCGGGCGCCAGGTCTCCTTGCCTCGTGCAGTCCCTCTCAGGGTCTGGGCCCGGGGGAGATGCTATGGCTGGTCAGGAGGCGGCTCCCTCCAGGGCAGGACACCCCAACGTCTTGACTCCAGAACGGCTCCACAGCTGTGAGCCCGGGGAGCTGTCCCCTTGGTGCATAGGACCAGACTGTTCTGTCGCTGGTCTCAGCCTCCGAGAGCGGGACGCGGTCTCCTCTGGGGCAGCTGACAACCAAGGAGCCTCCTGCTAAGGGGCTCACATTACCGCTTCTCAGATTCTGACCCGAAGCTAGCTAGCCTCATAGCACATAGCCCACCTCCCTCTTCTGCATTCCAGAAGGCCTGGCCGGGCTGGTCGCTGCCTTCAGCGGCCTAGCGTTTCCTCGGTGGCTGACCTTGGTGCCTGCCACCTGTCCCTCCAGGCTGCCTCTCTCTGGGCGCTTCAGACCCCTCGGCCCTGCTGGCCGGACATGCTTCTTCCAGGAAGTCGACGTAGGGGTCTTCCCTCCTGACCCTTTCCTCCCTCCCCACCCGCTCTGGGTTCAAGATGCTCTGGGGACAGAAAGACTGGGAGGGAGAGCAGAGCAAGAGGGCAGGACCAAGGCTGGGCTCTGCTTCTGCGTTTCCCTTGAACCTGGTCGGGCCAATGGCATCCTCTCGGCTTCCTGCCACAGGCCTGTGGCCTCCTCCCCATCTGCTGCCAGTCTGGGCCTCAGGTCAGGAGCTGGGGAGAGTCTCACTGCCCCCACGAAGAGACTCAGGGGCCCTGCTGTGTCCGCAGGGAGAGACGACATGCTGGACGTGGAGACCGACGCCTACATCCACTGCGTCAGCGCCTTCGTCCGGCTGGCCCAGAGCGAGTATCAGCTGCTGACTGACATTATCCCCGAGCACCACCAGAAGAAGACCTTCGACTCCCTGATCCAGGTCCCGCCCACCACCCTCTCAGTGGGCTCACCCAGCACCACCGAGTCTTGAGTTTGGGACTGGCCTGTTTTCCCTAGTCCTAGGGGTCTGTCTGTGGTCCCTGGGTTGTACAGTTTGCATTCGACTACTAGCCTAAAGGTCGGCGGTTCGAACCCAACCAGAGGCGCTGTGGAAGAAAGGCCTGGTGATCTGCTTCCATAAAGATCACAGCCAAGAAAACCCGATGGAGCAGTTCTACTCTGTAACACATGGGGGCAGGGAGCACCATGAGTCGAAATTGACTTGATGGCAGTGGGTTTGGTTTCGGTTTGGGGGGCCCGTCCTAGGTGGTATGTCCCAGCCAGTGCCTCCCCGTGGCCCCTTCCCTGCTGTCACGCGCTGGCTCTCCCAGCATCCCCAGGTCCCTCCCGCTGTGAGGTGCCCTCACGGCTCTGCCCTGCCCTGAGCTGTCCCCTGGCCCGTCTCTCAGGACGCGCTGGACGGGCTGATGCTCGAGGGGGAGAACATCGTGTCCGCTGCCCGGAAGGCCATCGTCCGGCACGACTACTCCGCAGTGCTCACCGTCTTCCCCATCCTGCGGCACCTCAAGCAGACCAAGCCTGAGTTTGACCAGGTGCTCCAGGTATGTGGGCACGGAGCCCCTGGGGAGCTGACAAGGAGGGACCCTGCTGCCCACGTGGCCTCCCGGCACCACTCCCCATAGAAGCCGGCACTGTTCTCCACACCCCTGCTCTGAGCACTGACGGATGCAGCCTTTGCAGGGCCCTGGGCAGGTCCAGATGCTCACGAGTGGGAGAAGAGCTGGTGGCTCCCTGGTGCTAGAGAGGCCGCATCCTGGGGCGAGTGGCAGGGGCAGCAGCTGGGGAGGGGGGCGAGGGCTGCAGGTGGGGCTGCAGGTATGCTGTGAGCTCCGTGCTTCCTCAGGGCACGGCTGCCAGCACCAAGAACAAGCTGCCCGGCCTCATCACCTCCATGGAGACCACTGGTGCCAAAGCCCTGGAGGACTTTGCGGACAACATCAAGGTGCTGCCCCCCCTTTTACACCCAAGGCCCAGCCTGGGGTGCTGCGGGCCAGACCACCCATGACCTGGCTCTGGGGAGCTCCTCAGAGGACAGGGCTCCACGAGGGCCGGGTTCACCTGTTGGGAGGCCGGCTACACTGATGGTTTCCTGTCAGTGCCCACTCACTGCCCTCCTTCCCAGAGGACTCCAGAGCCCTCTGAGGCCAGAGGCTCAGCCTGAAGGCGTCCTGACACCTGTCCACCAGGAGGTGGTGCCATGAGCAGTCCAGACTTGGGGTGTGGGGTATGGCTGAGGCCTTCCTGGGGACTAATCAGAGGATCAGGGGCTTTTTATTTTTCCTTGGAGTCCCTGGGTGGCGCAAACAGTTAATACCCTTGGCTGCTAACCAAAAGGTTGGAGGTTTGAGTCCACCCAGAAGCACCTTGGAAGGAAGGCCTGGCAATCTACTTCCCAAAAGCCAGCCATTGAAAACCCTACAGAATCCTGATCAAAAGGGAGAAAATGCAGCACAGAATTTCAAATTCTCATGGAATCCCGACTTTGGAGCCACGGAGGCTGGATGAACCCCTGAAACTATTGCCCTGAGATAATCTTTAAACCTTAAACCAGAAATATCTCTTGACAGTTTTTTTAAAACCAAGTGATAGTTTAGCTTAACTACTAAAAAATGTCTCCCTTGAACAATGTGCTCTTTTGCAATGTATCTATATGGGATCAACCTGACAACAGCACCTTGAAAGGTTAGACAGGAACCGTGGGGGCAGTGAGTTTATGTAAGTTGGGGAGCAACAACCCAGAAAAGGAGGGTGGGAGTGGTTGCACGACTCAAAGAACGTAATCGATGTCACTGAATTGTACAGTTAGAAATTGTTGAATTGATCTATGTTCTGCTGTCTATATTGTCAGCAACAGCAAAAATATTCAAAAAAGCGTGCTATGGAGCACAGTTCTACTGTAATACACGTGAGGTCGCCGTGGGTCAGAGTCGACTCAACGGCAACTGTTTTGGTTTGGTTTTCACCCGCAGAACGACCCGGACAAGGAGTACAACATGCCCAAGGATGGCACCGTGCATGAGCTCACAAGCAACGTAGGTGCTGTCTGAGGGGGCTGGGAGGGGAGGGGTCCAGGCCAGTGGCCAGGCACTGGCACCATGGAGGGACCCCACCTGGCCCAGGCACGCTCCATGCCTTCATGAGGTTGGGCTGATGGCAGGATGGACAGGAAGTGCTTAGCATCTCCAGCAGACAGGGCCTTTCCTGGCAGGCTAAAGCCCCGAGGGTGAAACATGGGGCTCCCTGGGCAGCGCCCTGGCCCTGGACTTGCCCCGGTATGATGGGGTTGTGCGTCATGGGAGGTGCTCAGACCTTCAGGTCCTGGCATTGACCTCCATCCTGGACCTGTTTCTCCCCATCAGGCGATTCTTTTCCTGCAGCAGCTTCTGGACTTCCAGGAGACAGCAGGCGCCATGCTGGCCTCCCAAGGTACTGGGCACCTCCCAGCAGAGCAGGCCGTCCCCTGCCCCACTCCCACTCTCCCTCTTGTCTGGAGACATGGGGTTAGGCCCCCAGGTAGCACTGGCCCTCTGGGTGAGGGCAGGGACAGTGAGAAGCCTTTCTTCAGCCCTGTGGGGTGGGACTGAGACGTGGGGCCATCCCAGCAGCGGTCAGGAGAGGAAGGTTTGCTTGCACTTCCCGTGACCCCCGTCCCCGTCGTCAGCTCCTGAGAGCGGCCTGACCCTTCCCGCCCCGTCCTCCGCCGTATCTCTCCACTTCCTCTCATAGTCTCCTGTTCTCCTGATGAGTCTCACTCAGCTGAGCTTTTCAGTGGGTGGCATCTCAGGGCCAGCTTGGTGCCTTCTCGCTGAGTGCCACCCCGGGATGGCAGCTTGGGAGGTTGGCATGGAAGCAGGAGTGCACCTCTGGGCCATTCCAAGCACTGGGGGCCAGCTCAGCTTGCCGAGACCCCCCAGGCCCGCACTGTCTCCCCCCATGCTGGGGGGCAAGGCGCCTGGGGGCAGTTCTGGCCTGTGGGTCTCCAATTCTCCGATTCCAGTGGGTCCCATGGTCCTCAGTGGGTTTGGCCTGGGTGTGTCCTGTCTGTGTGCCAGCTGTCGCGGGGTGAGGTCTGCGCGACGCGGGATAGCGTGGCCGTTTCTAACCTGTTTTTGCACTTTACATCTTTCTCCCTTCTTGTCTCCCCCTCCGTCCCCTCTGTGCGCTCTGCCTCTCACTCCGTAGTCCTTGGGGACACATACAATATTCCTTTAGACCCCCGAGGTAAGCAGTGGGGCTCTGCGTCCCCTCCCCATTCTGAAGCCCCTCGGGTGAGGTTCCCTGGGGAGAGAGGCGCCTAGACAGACTCAGGACAGGGCCTGCTGGGAAATGGGGGTCACAGGGATTTCGGTTCTTAAAGGGTGCTCTCGACCCTCTCAGCGCCCTTTTTCTGTCTCTGAGCCTATCCAGGCAGCACCCTGCTGTGTCCTGCACCCTGAGTACACCTCTGGCTCACCCAGCCCCTTCCTCTGCCTCCCCGCCCCCACACTGTCCCCACCCGCTTGGCCTTCTGCTTTTACACAGGCAGCAGGTTCCCTGTGCAGAAGGGCCTGGTAGAGGGGCTTGTGGGAAGTGTGGGGAGAAGTGAGGAGCACATCCTAAGACTTCCCTGTTGACAAGTGGGATGCGTGGGCCTTCTGGCTACCACCCAGCGTGGGCCAGGGCTGGGGGTGGGCAGAGGGCCTTGGTACCCCTGTCTTGCCAGCCTTCCTGACGATCAAGGGCCAGACCCTTAAGCTCCGCATCCCGTCACAGCCAAGGGTTTGCCCTGGGTTCCCGAAGCAGCCTGCGGGCAGTGCGCCGGGGGGCAGGAGGGGCCTGTGGCTCGGCAAGTGCCAGCTCTGCCTCTGGGTTTTCCGTGCCCCACCTGCCTGACGAAGGTCTCCTCGGGTTTCTCCCGCGTGGAGGGCAGGGCTGAGAGGGTCGTGTCCACTCTGCGGCCACAATAACAAGGCTTCTCTTCTCGCAGAGACCAGTTCTTCAGCCACCAGCTACAGCTCTGAGTTCAGCAAGCGGCTGCTGAGTACCTACATCTGTGAGTGCTCCCTGAGCGCCAACGCCTCTGCTCCCTGCCTCCCCACCTTCCTTTGGGTGCTACTCCGGGGCCCTCTGCTGAGCCCCACCCTGAGCCCCACCCAACCACTGGAGTTGCAATCTAATCTCTAGTTCAGGGACCAAGGGAGGTTGGGCTAGGGGCTTCTGAGGCCCGTTGAGTCGGGAGGCAGGGACAAGGAGCGACGGATGGGAGTCGGAGTGAGGGTCCTAGGATTGGGTCGTTTTAGTCCAGCTGGCATATGGGTGTGGCCACATCCTCCCCTGTGCAGGTAAAGTCCTGGGCAACCTGCAGTTGAACTTGCTGAGCAAGTCCAAGGTATATGAGGACCCAGCTCTGAGCGCCATCTTCCTGCACAACAATTACAACTACATCCTCAAGTCCCTGGAGAAGTGAGTGGCCTGCGGGGCTGGTCTCTGCTCTCAGCTTTCCCGGCCTGGCCCATGCAGGTGCTGGCTGTGCCCTTGCACAGGCGGCCATGGGGGGAGCGCTGCCCTCTGCAAGCTCCTGCAGCTCAGGGGTGCGATGTGGGGAGGCCCTACCCCCAACCTCCTGGCGCTGCTGCACAAGTGGCAGCCGTGGTTCTGTCTCGGCCCGCTCCCTCCCCTCCCCTGCCCCAGGTCTGAGCTCATCCAGCTGGTGGCCGTGACCCAGAAGACCGCAGAGCGGTCCTATCGGGAGCACATAGAGCAGCAGATCCAGACCTACCAGCGAAGGTGAGAGGGCCCTGGGCTGTTTCCTCCTCTGCCCCGTACCCACTGCTCCCCCTTCCTGCTCAGAGCCTCAAGACCCTGGGCCTGCTTGGAGTAGGATTACCCAGGGGGAACTTCTGACCTAGGGATCCCCAAACCACCATTGTTTTTTCATCAAGTTCATGGGGTGCAGAGAGAAGCTGTCTCCCTCCCCATCTGCTCCCTTGGGGGCACTGTGACTGTTCAGAGGTAGTCTGTCACGTGTTGAGGCTTATTGAAGAGCTGACAGTCAGAGGTGTGGATAACATTTAGCCTAAGAGAACAGCAAAGTTGCAAAAGCAGTTCACTAATACATTAGCTGATGGAGCCCTGGTGGCACAGTGGTTAACCATTCAGCTGCTACCCAAAAGGTTGGCGGTTCAAATCCATGAGCAACTCCTCGGGAGAAAAGACCGGGCGGTCTGTTCCCACAAAGATTACAGCCTGGGAAACCCTATGGGGCAGTTCTGTCCTTTCACACGGGATCACTGTGAGCCGGAATTGACTCAGTGGCGCCTAACTATAGCAATATATTTACTCAGAATCTGCCGAGTCTCTCTCTGCGTGTGCTCTTGGCATCTGCAGGCCTCCTCTCGTCTCCCGGGCTGGTTTGTCTCTCTTTCCCTTTGAGCACGTCTGTCTTCTGTCGATCTGCCCTTTGCTCCCTCCGTTTTCCGCTGTTCCTCCATCTCGATCTGCCATGACGTATATGTGAAGTTCACAGAATTCGTTCAATCTGTCGAATGCTGTTTCCTGTTCTAAGAGCTAGCACCGTAAATGTTTGACATTCCAAAACAGAAAACTCTGTTGTGTTTTGCTTAATTATGACCCAGACTCATTCCAACCCTCCCCCCAGTAATTCAGGAGATGTAAAAACAAACAAAGTGCCCAGGGACGAGGGGCTGCCTCGGGCTCCCGCTGGCGTCCTCACACCTCTCTCGCTTTGGCAGTTGGTTGAAGGTGACTGACTACATCGCTGAGAAGAATCTCCCTGTTTTTCAGCCCGGAGTCAAGGTGGGCTGGGAAGGGGTGCTTAGCAGCTGGGATGCTTTTGTCGTGTCTCCAGGGAAGATGGGCAGGCGTCCTTCTGGGACGAAAGAGGAGGGCCACGGCACAGGGGCAGTTGGGGGATGCGCAGGGGTGGGGAGGACGTCAGGCTCTGAGGAAAGCTCTCTGCCCGCAGCTCCGGGACAAGGAGCGGCAGGTGATCAAGGAGCGTTTTAAGGTGAGTCGGGTCCTGTCCCCTCCACTCCTCACTTCTGCTGCTGTGGCAACACAGACCCAAAACGTTTGTCTCTGGGTCCCCTCCATCCCCCCTTTCTGTGAGCAGGGCTTCAACGACGGCCTTGAGGAACTGTGCAAGATCCAGAAGGCCTGGGCGATTCCAGACACAGAGCAGAGGGACAGGATTCGCCAGGCTCAGAAAAACATCGTCAAGGAGACCTACGGGGCCTTTCTGCACAGGTGAGCACACCACCCTCCTCACAGCCCTGTGTCCCCACTGCCCCCGCTAGGCCTCCCAGCCCTGCTCTTCCTCAGGACAGATGAGGGGTGGTGGGTGTCCACCGTGAGGCCGGACAGGGATGTCACTCAGGGACATGGCTCACCACTTCTGAGACCGACCATCCGGAGTGCTCGGGCCAAGGTGGGAGCTGGGGGGCGGGCCTCTCCCCTCCCCTGACCTCAGTGCCTGCTCAGGTACAGCAGCGTGCCCTTCACCAAGAACCCCGAGAAGTATATCAAGTACCGCGTGGAGCAAGTGGGCGACATGATCGATCGCCTTTTTGACACCTCCGCCTGAGCCCGCTGCCGTCCCCACCTGGTGCACCGCTAACCGTGTTACTGGACAGATAAACCACTGTTACCTGTCTTGGCCGGGCGAGTGTGAAGTCCTTTGGAAGAGGGACCTTTCTTCACTGCCCCAGCTGGGAGCCCCACCCATCGGCCCTCAAGTGCTGGTTTCCGCTGCTTCCCTGCAGCCCACGCTCCCACCACTCTCCCCAGATGCTGGGCACCCTTGACACCTTGGGGTTTGGGACCCTGACTGCAGCCTGCGGAGCCACGTGATGGCTTCTGAGACAGGAAAGGAGAGAGAGGGAAGACAGAGCCCTTGGGCCCACAGCTGCCACCTGTGTACCAAGAGTGGAGGGCGGAACAGCCCCACCCCCGTCCAGTCAGAGCTGGACGCCCCCTTCTGTCCGGAAACCTGGGCGGGGCTCAGAGGAGCAGGCCACTTCGCAGCCAGAGGGACAGGAGAAGAGCAAGCAGGGCGGACCCGCTCGCCCAGGATTTGGTACAGTCCTGAGGGCTGGGATGCTCCCCCCAGGAGCACCCAAGGTGGCTGGGGGCAGCACTGCTGTCCCTCCATGCCCTCTGGGGCCTGGCGCACACGGGGGGAGGCGCCTCCTGGCCTGAGTCTCAGGCTTCTAGCTCGCGTCCGCAGCCATCAGTGCCTCCTGGCCCAGGGCCAAGCAGCAGTGGTGGCAGAAGGAACGATTAAGCCACCTGGGTGGGGGCTGGGCCACTGGCAGACAGGGGTGGGAAGTTCAGGGCGGAGTGGGGGTCGGGCGAGGCGGGGCCCCTCCTGCTTAGGACAAGAGTGAAGAGCTGAGTTCAGTAAAGACAGAGCCTCGGGTGCGCTGGCACTTGGGAAGTAGGTTTATTTCCCACTGCTGGCATGCTGACAGGAGACCTCGGGGCATGGGGTAGGGAAGACAGCCAGCCCCTCCCTTCTCTCCAGAGACACTCTCAGGCCCTCCCCCAGCCCAGGAAACCATCCCCATCTTCAGGTCTGCAGCCTGGCACTTGGGTGCCCGTGTTCGCTGCCCCAATACGGCTTGGGCTGCCCACCGTGGGGCATATCCATGCCAGGGGCAGGGTCTGACTTGCACACCACCCACATCCAGACGCCAGCGAAGATGACTTGGCTACACACCACCCCGGCCACATACACCCAGAAAAAGATGCGGTCGGCAGCTTCAGCCCAGCCCCTCCCTGGCCGCTTTCCTCCTCCGGGGGCTCCTGTGGGGGAAGGCACGGGGAAGGTTCAGGGCTCGCCCAGCACGCTGCCCTGGGTGAGGTAAGCCCAGCAGAGGGTCACCTGGTAGCCAGTGCTCTCGAGGGCCCGGAGGAGCAGCAGCGCCGACCCCAGGGTGGCCAGCCTGTGTATGCTCTCAGATTGACTGACCGAATGGTCTGGCCCCTTCTAGACCATCTTGTATCGAAGAAACACCCCCCACCCCAGAGAGGCTATGCAAGGTAAAGAGGTATCTCAGGGAGCTTGATATCTCTCTGGGCCCTCAGGACGGCCGAGCTTGTCCCTGCACCAGACCTGTCTCTTCAAGGGGAGGACATGCTGGAGCCCAGGACAGGAGAGCCAGCAGAGTGCTTGCTGGGATCCTCTGAACCCAGCCTGGCGACCCCCAGCCCCTGGGAGTGCAGCCTGCCGACTCTGCCCCGTGAAACCTGCTCCCAGGAAAGGCACCAGCCACCCTCTCCAGGCCCCTGCCCACCTGGAGGACCAGGCCCTGGATTCCTGTCATCTTGCGGCTCCCCTCTTATGGTGGGGCTGGGGCTGACCTTGGCCCCCTGGCTGCTCCGGGCCTGCAGGCCGGCCAGCAGCGCAGTTTCTGTGGTGCTGAGGAAGAGCATCAGCAGCAGGACGGTGAAGTAGTAAACTGGGGGGACAAGGGGGCACGGTCTGGGGCCAGCCCTTTGGGGCCCAGGAGGCTGGGGGGACAACAGTGTGTGGGCCCACGGGGACGCCAGCTTACTGAGCAGTGGGTTGCAGGAGGAAGAGCTGGGCAGTGCCTGCACCAGGGATGAGTGGAAGACAAGGTAGCCCAGCAACAGGGTCACCTTGTAGCCCAGGCGCTCGGCGGCCTGGAGGGGCAGCAGCCCCCCGCACAGGTCAGCCAACAGCAGAGCCTCCCCAGGGACCAGCAGAGCAATGGTGGTCTTCAGCGATGTGTTCTGCAGTCTCAGCTGGAAGTAATGCAGAGGGGGCTCTCTGGGGGGCCGTGGAGGGAGTGGGCAGCGGGAGGCGGTGTCCTGCCCCTGGCTCTGCCTCACCCGACTCACCATCACCTGGAAGTTGGGTACCAGCTGCCGGGGTGAGACTTGGGTTTTCAAATCCTGAACTACGTATTCCCTCTTGACACTGAAGATCTCATTGACTGCATGGGCCTGGAACTCTAACTCTGTCACTGGAGGGGTGGGGATGAGAAGGGTGAACAAGGAAAGAAATACCCTTGCCCCAGATGTCTCCTGGGAGTCGGGGTGGGACAGACTGGAGCCCAGGTTGATGCAAAGTCCTGCAGGCTGGGGAAGGGGGGGCGACTTGAAGATGAACTGCAACTACAAGGGCTTCCCAAACCTTGTTTTGTCTCCATTTAGGGGAAGGGGCCTTATCAGATTCCTAGATGACTTTTCATTGTACAAATAAACGCGCTTTGCACCACCTCACTGAGGTGTGCAGTCACAGGCTCACACCCGTAGGTCATCTCGCGTGTGGAGTATCAGTATTTGTGGGTTGCAGCTGTGGTCCTTCACCGAGGGGAGGGTGCAAGAAAAGGGTGGGACTTCTCTGCCAAGCTGGAGGTGGTCTGACCAGCCTGTGGGAGTTAACGGGGTGGCTGCACCTTCAGAAGAGGGCGCGGCAGCCTGAGCCCCTGGCTTGACACAGCGCCAGCCAGTGCAGCTCAGCCCTGGCCGTGGAGGGTCTTGGCGCTGGGGTAGCTGAGGGGAGGCGAGAAGACGTGTCACAGGACTGTGGGGCTGCTGCAAAACCTAAGTCTGGGACTGAGCCCCTGGAGAAGGGCTCCTGGGCTACAGCTGAGTGCAGAGAACTAGGAGGTGGGGCTGCCGAGAAGTGATGGGAGGTGGAGAGTGAGAAGCACGTCCTGCTCTAGGATCCTCTCCGCCCCCCTAAGCTTGGGGTGAGTCGTGTGAACACAGACCCGGGAGCCCCCTGCCCTGCCGTCTGCCCAGCCCCAGGGTGGCACCAGTGTTGCTCATTGCGTAGAAGCTGAGGGTGCAGTTGCTCTCATCCCAGGGGAATCGGAGGAGCTCGAAGTCGCAGTTGGTCTCTGTGGTCAGGGCCAGGTAGAGCTCCACGTTGCCGTCTGGGTCCACTCGTGCCCTGGGGCTGTCATCCCGCCAGTCCACCCAGAGTCTGCAGGGGGAGGCCACAGCCGGAGACCCAGCGCTACAGGGCTCACTGTCAACGGGTTCGGGAGAGGGGAGGGCAGCCTGGGGGCCCTGGGACGGGGTGTTCACGAAGACTGTAGATGGGGGGGGGGCGTGCACGGCGGGGCCTTGGGACCGGTGTCTCACTTACGACTCCTGGATGATGAGTCCTGGAGTCCAGAGTGAGTCCCAGGGCAGCGTGACCGCGCGCTGCGGGTCTGCACTCACGTTCCAGGCCAGGCGAGCGTCCAGCCAGGACTGGGGACACAGGGTGCCTTGAGGCTCCCGCCCTGGGCAGGTGTGTGCCCGTGCAGCCCAGCGGGGTGCTGAAGGCCAGTGCTCCGGACCTGCACTCAGAGCCAGAGTCTCCCACCCCCTCCCCGATGGGTGCTCACCAGCCGTAGCAGCAGCATGGAGGACAGTGTGTACCGTAGGATGTCCTGGGAGAGGGTGATAGTGGGTCACCTTGGGGGTGGGCGCTGCGTGCCAGAGGAGGCAGGAAACCCCAGCACTCGAGGGGCTGAGGCGTGCACCGACCCCAGCTGAGCTTTGGGCCTGAGCTCTCCCACCCCCGGGTTGCTCACCACATTGAACACGTTGGACACGAACACCTGCACGACCACCAGCAGCGGCGCGCTCCCGTTGCTCGGGATCTGGAAGGATTTCTGAGTCTTCTCTGGCGAGTCAGGGCCAAAGAGGGGTGGCCAGGCTGGGAGGTGGTAATGCTCACCGGGGTACCCTGGGAACCCAAATCCCAAAGATTGGCCCTCGCCCCTCCACCCACTGGCTGTGGGCGCATGGAGGCTGTACCCCTGGACCAAGGGCTGAGCGATGCTGAGCCCCAGGAAGGCGAGATGGAGCAGCAACCCCAGGGCCATTTCGGGGGCTGCCCCAACGGGCTCACTGGGACAGCTGAGTCTAAGCTACAACCTCTACCCCAGTCACTTCTCTGGGGACTAGGCAGTTGGTCAGAGCGTGGACAGAGCTGTGGGAGGCAGCTGCTCCGTCAAGGGACTTTGGGGCCTTGGACTGGGCACCCCACCCCCACCCTCCTTTGGCAAACACTGAAGACAAAGCCCAGGCCGGCGCCGCCCATCCTGCACCTGCTACGTTTTCCTGTCCCGCTCCATTTCCACCACCTGGGACCCGTTGCCACATTCAAGGGCAGGACCACCCCCACCCCCACCGCCACACATACACACACACCTGTCCCTGATTGAGTCCTTCCAACCGGGGCGAGATGCTGGGGGCCTGTGTTTCAGTGTCCAGTAAACGCCTAGCTAAGTACCCAAGCCACTGGCCCAAAAGTGCCCTCTGCTCAATGGGCGCAAACTCGAGTCTCCCTCTTTTGTTAAGCATTGAACCTATTTCGTGTAAAACGTCTTCGCTCAAGAACTCTGGGAGTAAGGCGAACCCAGGGGCAAGCAGAGGCCAGCTCAGGAGCAAAGCCCTC
>NW_004443964.1:6378765-6380116 GCF_000243295.1 Trichechus manatus latirostris
ACGGCTTGCGCATTTTATTAGCAGACGAAACTCCCCCCATTACCTCCCAACTTCAGACTCCAACTCTTCAGCACCCAAGTTCCCCCCCCCCAAGTGCCCTCAGGTCACGTTTACTGTCAGGACGCCTTTGGGGGCTTTTGGTCCCGCCAGGCCCGGCAGGGGCCAGGGCTCGGGGCCCCTGGGAGGCAGCGGGGCGGGGGTGAGGGGCGTGGCCGCCTCGCTCAAGTGCATCTGGTCAGGGGACTCGCGCTCCAGCACGCTGCAACTGTGGGTGCCGGGCGCCCCGCCGCACACGCGGCCCGAGGCGCGGAGGGGGCGCGGCGCAGCAGGCCCGCGCAGATCTTGCGGAAGCCCTGGCAGAAGTGCTTGGAGTCGAGCGCGTAAACGATGGGGTTGACGCCCGAATTGGCGTAGGAGACAAGGTGCGAGAGGGTGCGCTGCGCGTAGGTGGCGCGCGTGAGCGGGAAGCGGCCGAACCAGACGCAGAGGATGAGCGCGTGGTGGGGGCCTCCAGCAGAGGCAGAAGAGCGCGGCCACGATGATGATCATGAGCGTCACTTTGCGCTGGGCGGGCCGGGCGCTTGAGCCGGCGGACACTGGGTCGACCGCGCGCCAGAGGTAGCGCAGGGTGCACGCGTAGTCAAGCCGAGCACCAGCACCGGCAACAGGTAGCTGAAAACGAAGGTGCAGAGGTCCATGGCGCGGCGGCGAGTCGCGCTCCACGCGGGGTGGCACACGGTCAAGTTGGCTGCGACTGGCGGTAGTAGCTCAGGTAGGGCCCAGAGGAGAGCAGCGACAGCCCCCAGATGAGCCCGATGGCCGCCAGCGCGTTGCGGGGCGTGCGCAGTTCGCGGGAGTGTAGCGGGTAGAGGATGGCCAGATACTTGCGTGTCAGGCCGGGAAGGAGACGTCAGGCAAGCGAGCGCATTGGCGCAGGCGGGGCCGCGACCCCTGCACCTCGGACCCCAACCCGCTTTCTCTCTCTCTCTCTGTCTCTCTCTCTCGGAAGGTCCCCAGCTCACGGCCACACCACACACGCCCGGAGAGTGACCCCACGCATCCCGGCCACTCTCGGCGGCGCCGGGACGTTGGGCGCCCGGACTGGAAGAAAGGCGCGAGTCTGGGCCACTCACCTACTTCCCCAGGGACTGCGAACAAGGACAGACTTCACCCGGGAGGGCACTCCGAAGCCACGGAGGGCTAAAGGTTGGAGCACCGGCTTTGAAGCTCCGAGAGCCTAGTTGGGATTACCCACCCCTGACTGTGCCCTGAGAGGTAGGGCCTGGCGCCCGTGGCTGTAGCAGGCGGCCCGGAGGCACATCTGGCAAGGTACAGCAAAGGAATTCCGGAG
>NW_004443964.1:6380549-6383243 GCF_000243295.1 Trichechus manatus latirostris
GACCGCGGTGGAGGCGCCTGAATTTGGCGCTAGGAGACCGACCGTTGGTTTCACGCACACAACTACTGGGGACTCTGAGAAAGTCACTTACGAATTCGGCCTCCTCTGTAAATTGGGCACAGTAACCCCTCCCATCCCAGCATCCCATTCCCATTGTCATCGAGTCAACTGTGTCTCACAGCGGCCCTATAGAACAGAGTAGAACTACCCTATAGAGTTTCTAAGGCTGTAAATCTTTACGAAGCAGACTGCCACATTTTTCTTCCGCGGAGCAGCTGGTGGGTTCGAACTGCCGACTTTTCGATGGGCAGTGAAGCGCTTAAAAACTGCGCCACCAGGGCTCCTTCCCATCCCAACACCCACCGTATTAAGCTTAAGCATGAGGAAGCATACGAAGGGGCTTCGTAACAGGAAACGCTGCGCTTTGTACGGCGCCGGCGGCTTTGGGGAGCGTAGCGTTCCAACCTGCGAGGCCCAGAGGACGCACCTAAATGGAGGAATGCCACCGTCCCCCATTCTTACTCTTCCTTCTCCTGGGCGCCCACTTTTCTTCCTCTCCCTCCTGGTCTCTCTGCTTTCTTAGTGCCCTCTCCTATTCCCTGCGCCTCCCTCCTTGACCCCCCAGGCCCACCACTCACCAGCCCTGCCTGCGTTCTTGACCCCCTGGGCCGCCAGGGCACCTGCTCACCTGTCCAGGGAGACGGCGGCCAGCGTGAAGCTGCTGGCGTGCATGGTGAGGAAGATGAGGAAATGCACGGCCTTGCAGAGCAGCGAGCCGAACACCCGGTCATCCTGGGTGTAGATGGTGGCCTGAAAGGGCACGCAGCACACGATGAAGCACAGGTCCGCCACGCCCAGGTTGAGGATGAACAGGTTGGCGGTGCTGACGGCCTGGCCGCCGCGCAGCAGCACTGCCAGCACAAGCGCGTTGCCCACGGTGCCCACGAGGAAAATGAGCGCGAAGAGCGTGGGCACGATGACCGCCTCGGGCTGCCAGCCGCCAACGCCGCCGGCCTCGCTGGCGTCCTCTGCGTCCGGGCCGCCCAAGCCGTTCATGGCGGCGCCGAGCGCGCGGCTCCTGGCTCCCGCCGCTGTCGGTCTCCGCGAGCGCGCAGCGTGGGTGGCTCGGCCGCTGCAGCGCCCAGAGCGACTTGGCGGAGCTGCCGGCGGAGGGCGCCTGGCCGCGGCTGGCTGGGCTCGGGTGAGGGCGCACAGGGCCAGGGGGAGGAGCGAGCCTCCGGGGGTGGGATTGTCCCCCGAGGCTACCGGCGGTGCGGGGGTCAGGGGGCAGGGCGGAGGGCGGGCAGGCACCCCGGGGTAGAGGGCGGCCCTCGTGCCTGCGCCCTGGCCCTCCGGCGTCGTCGGCGCGCTCCCGCCCGCCCCGGGGCCAGGCTGGGCCAGGCTGGGCCCGGCTGAGCCCGAGCGGCGGAGGGACGGACCGTCCGGACAGCGTGTGCGGCGTAGTGAGCGAGCGCCTGCCTGGTCCCCGCGCTTCGGCGCTTCCCCGCAGCCTGGCCAGCGCGCAGGACCTGCGGACTGGGGCGCCCTCGAAAGAACTCCAGATCGCCCCCCTGAAGGTTGGGGAGGGTGACAAGAGGCAGGCGAGGGGGAGGGACGCGGGAATGGGCCTGCCGTGTGGTCCACCGCCTCTTCCCATTTCTAGTTCATGGGACGCGAAACTGAGCCCCAGGCTTCACAGGAACCCCAGAGAACAGCGGCGGGAAGGAGGAAGGAGAGGTTCTGAGGAAACTTGGTTAGCGTCATCTCTTTCTCTTCTTCCCGCCATTGAACGTTTTTGTCTCCAATTCAATGCAATAAATATTGAGCATCTACTGTGTGTCGGGCTTTGTCCCTGGCGCTGTGCCTCAGTTTCCGCAGCTGCAATATGGGGGTGATAGCACCCCCTTCTTAGACGGCTCTGGTAAGAATGGAATGAGATGTATGTTAGAAGCTGAAGCCAGTTAGATGAATCTGAATGAATCAAGTTCTTCTCTCCTTTCTCTTTACCCTGATCAGGTAACTCAAAAGGAAAAAGTTGGGGGAAATAGAAAACAGTAGAAAGAAGGGAAACCAAGGCTATGCATCAGCACACTTCCCTGGATGGCCAGGAAAGTGTGTAGGCTGCAACAGGACGCAGATATTTGTTTCTGAGTTTGAAGTATTCTTGTTGTGTCCTATGGAGTAGATTCCGACTCCCAGCGACGCTAGAGGACAGAGTGGAACTACCCCATCGGGTTTCCCAGGCTGTAACGAGACTGCCACATCCTTCTCCTGTGCGCCGCTAGCGGTTTTGAACTGCCCGCTTTTCAGTTAGCAGTTGATCACTTTAATCACTTCACCACCAGGGCTCCTTAAAGACTGCAGCCTAAGAAACTCTATGGGGCACTTCTACTCTGTCCTATAGGGTCGCTATGAATCAACTCGATGGCAATGGGTTTGGTTTTTTGGGAATTAATCTTTACAGGAGGAGATTGCCAGGTCTTTTCTCCCCGGAGGGCTGGTGGGTTCAGTTCAAACCACCGAGCACTTAGCCATTGTGCTACCAGGGCATACAATATTTGTGACACCGAATCATTGCTGTTTCTATAAAATTTAACCTTCAGAGTTCACTGGGTCTGAAAATTGCCACCTTCTGCCACTGCAGCCTGGTCTGTGCCTCGCCTTCTCCTGCCCTGTTTCATGGGTCCCAGTCAA
>NW_004443964.1:6383566-6392174 GCF_000243295.1 Trichechus manatus latirostris
GATTTCACATGGGTTTCACCACACCACATCAAAGCGTAGTCCAGCCTGTGCTTACTTTGCTTACCTTGCTTACTGAGCCATCTGCCCCTGTCAGGGATTGTAAATGTGAAAAGAGACTTTGATTCCGTAGGAAGGTACTGTGGGGTTGGGAGAGAGACAGATGCTGGCCATACCTAGAAGCAGAATCTTCCATGGTGAAATAATGTGAAATTGTTCACTACATATCAATAAGTAAGCACCAGTAAGCTCGTGCTTACCTTGCTTATTGCAAGAAAAGCCTGGTGTTCTGCTTCCACAAAGATTTCAGCATTTATCCTAAAGCAAAGATAAGAAGGTAAGGGGGGCAGGGAAGCTAGATTAATAGAAACAGAACAACCAGAATGGAAATAATGAGAATGCTGACACATTGTGAAAAATGTCACCAATGTCACGGAAGAATATGTATAGAAGTTGTTAAGTGGAAACCAAATTGCTGTGTAAACTTTCACCAAAAACACAATAAAATATTAAAAAAAAAAAAACCCTATGGATCAGCTCTACTCTGCAACACATGGGGTCCCCATGAGTCAGAATCAACTTGGCAGCAATGGGTATTCCTTGCTAGGCACCATTCTGGATCCTTGGGCTATACCAGTGAGCTCTTCAAAGGCCCTCCATGAGCTTACTTTCAGTAGGGGAGGCAGACAATAAACAAATTCAGTTATTAATCTATTAGAAGTTGGTATGTACTTGGGGGAAAAGTAGATCAGAGTAAGGGAGTTTGGGAGTACTGGGGGGTGGAGCCCTAGTGGCACAGTGGTTAAGAGCTCAGCTGCTAACCAAATGGTCAGCAGTTCGAATCCACCAGCCACTCCTTGGAAACTGTATGGGGGCAGTTCTACTCTGTCCTACAGGGTCACTATGAGTCAGAATCAACTCAATGGCTATGATTTTTTTGGGGGGGTAGTGATGGAGCAGTTCTAAATAGGGTGATCACAAAGGCCTCTTTATGAAGGTGACATATGAGCAAAGCTTGAAGGAGGTGAGGGAGCTAGCAAGCAGATATCTAGAGGAAAAGCATTCCAGGTAGAGAGAACGGCCAGCGTAAAGGCCTGAAGGCAGGCTTTTGCCTGTGTCCCTAAAGCAAGGAGGCCTGTATGCCCTGAGCTGAGTGATCACGGGGAAGATCAGCAGGAGAGGAGGTGAGAAACAGCATGAAGGGCCTTTTTCCACTGTAAGGACTGTGACTTTTAGTCAGGGTAAAATAAATCATTGCAGTTTTGAGCACTGCAGACTAATGTGATCTCACTTTTTTTTTGGTAACAGCTTCACAGAGGTATAATTTATAATTCACATACTACACAATTCACCCCTTTAAAGTGCACAATGCAGTGTTTTTTGTTTTTTTTTAGTATATTCAGAGTTGTACAACCATCACCATGATCAGTTTTTGTTCCTCCCAAAAGAAACCCTTACCCTTAGCTATCACCCTCCAATCTTCCTGCTCCCCCCGTAATCCCCAGGCAACCACTAATCTACTTTCTGTCTTTATAGATTTGCCTATTCTTGACATTCATATAACGGAATCATACATTATGTTTTTTTTTGCGTGTGTGTGTATGCGTGTGTGTGTCTGGCTTCTTTCACGTAACGTAATGTTCTCAGGGTTTGTCCATGTAGGATGTATCAGAACTTCACTCCTTTTTTATTACTGAATAATATTACATTGTATGGATATACAGGTCCCTGGGTGGCATAAATGGTTTGCACTGGACTACTAACATAAAGCTTGGCAGTTTGAACTCGCCCAGCGGTGCCACAGAAGAAAGTCCTGGAGATCTGCCTCCATAAGATTATAGCCAAGAAACCCTATGGAGCAGTTCTACTCTGTAACACACAGGGTCGCAGTCATTCAGCATTGACTAGGCGGCAATGGGTTTGGTGTTTATTTTTTGGGTATGGATATGTTGTTTTTGTTAGCAGGGACGGATTATCCAATAAGCAAGGTAAGCACGAGCTTATTTGTGCTTACTTACTAATATGTACTGAACAATTTCACATTTTTTCACTTCATGGAAGATTCTATTTCTAGGTAAGGCTGGCATCTGTCCCTCTCTCAACCCTACCATACCATCCTACGGAATCAAAGCCTCTTTTCAGATTTACAATCCCTGACAGGGGCAGATGACTCAGTATGCAAGGTAAGCACAGTAAGCCCAGGCTTACTTTGGTAGATCCTGCATCTGACTCGTCATCCTCTGACCTCTGGTTCTTGGAACGTGAGCCAACAATCTGCTGCCTGACCTGCAGATTTTGGGATTTACCAGCTCCCGCAACCCCATGAGCCAGCAACCTGTCGCCTGACCTGCTGATTTTGGATTCATCAGCCTCTGCAACCACATGAGTCAGGAGAAGCCTCCAGTCTGATGCCTGACCCACAGATTTGGGACTTCCCAGCCTCCACAGCTGATGACGACTCTGCCTTCAGTAGTGAAGAGGGCATTGCTAATCCATGACATGAGGGGGCAATAGAAATAAGAAAAATATCACCACCATTGGAAAAAGTATTTGTGAGAGACAAGGCTCTGGGTGATTGCATATTTGATACTTTTGTACAATTTTGTCAGACTGAGAAGTATAAGGAAGCTTGTTGGTTGGTCCTACTTTCGCTAGACATAGTGGTGAAAGAAAGGGATGAGCTCAAGGCTTCAGAGTCCAACTCAAGCACTGCATAAAAAACCTGAAAGTTCTAAATGGGTAGCTCCTGTTTGGAGGTGAGATGAGAAGGCAGAGAGGATCAGGAGCTGGTTGAATGGACACGAGAAATCAGGGGTGGAAAGGAGGAGTGTGCTGTCACAGTATAGGGAGAGCAATTAGAGTCACATAACAATGCATGCATAAATTTTTGTATGGGAGACGAGACTAACTTGAATTGTAAACTTTCACTTAAAGTACAACAATAAAATTTTAAAAAATTTAAAAAAGCCTGGAAGTTGCCACTTGTGCCCTGAAAGAAAGCCTTATTTCTTGTAGTAACAGAGCAGATATTGCCAAAAACCAAACCCATAGTCTTACTGTAAGAGTGTCTGAATTACAACGTCAAAATTGAATTCCCAACCTTGAATGGTGTCTGAAGTGAAGACGTTGATTGGGAAGAAATGGGATCCTGAAACTTGGGATGGGGACATACGTTCAGATAATCATGAAACTGGGGACATTGAGCCCCTATATTCCATTGAATCACCCCTGCCAAAAGAACCAGCTCTCTTACTCCCAGCTGAAGACGTGACTCCATCTTTGTCTGCTAAACAACCCTCCCCAATAAAACCATTATCTCTTCCATCCGCATCTGATGAGATTAACCTAGCTATATCTGAAGTGTCTTTGTCTGAGATATTGCCTGGGGCAGCACCTGGGGCATAGCCTGAGACAGATGCCTTGTAAGACATTGTTGAAGATCGCCAGGACCCTCCGCCACCACCGAGTTTTGCTTCTAGACCTATAACTAGACTTAAGTCCCAGTGAGCCCCAAGAGGTGAAGTACAAAGAGTGACCCATGAGGAGGTATGTTACACTCCAAAAGAACTGCTTGATTTTTCTAATATATATAAACAGAATATGTGTGGGAATGAACATTAAGGGTGTGGGATAATGGTGCAAGGAACTTCAAGTTGGGTTAGTCTGAGTAAATTGACATGGGCCCACTAAGCACAGATTCTTCATTCAATATTTTAGTTTGAGAGGTTAGAAAAGGATCTAATAGTTTATTTGGTTGGTTCTCTGCAGCATGGGTTAAGTAGTGGTCTACACTAAATCAAGTTGAAATGCCAGACCTGCCTTGGTATACTGTAGAAGGTATCCAAAGGCTTAGGGAAATTGGCACGTTACAGTGGATTTATCAAGTTGGACCCACAGACCCACTCATGGAGTGCCCAGAGGACATACTTTTCACGACAACAGTGAGCAACGAATTTGTGAAGGGACCCCCAGTATCCTTGAAGACTGCCGTGATTACTATTTTATGTAAGTCAGACTTGACAAGGGAGCTGCCCTAACTGAATTAAGACAACTAACTACAATGGGCATGATTGGACCCCATGGTGGTAGGGGCTAAGTGGCGGCATTCAATCAACAGAGACAGGGTGGGCGTGGTTACCATAATGGACAACGGAGTCAAAACAGTAATCTGAGTAGTCTGAATTGTATGGACTTATGGCGTTGGTCATAGTGTCCCTAGGAGTGAAATAGATGGGTAATTTACTAAATATTTTCTTGATGTGTACAAGCGGAAGAATTCTAGATCACGTGAATAGCAGTCTAATTTGATAGCAAATTATTGTAAACTTAACCAGGTGTGATTCCAATTGCAGCTGTTGTTCCAGATGTGATTTCATTGCTGGAGCAAATTAATACATTTCCTGGCACCTGGTATGCAGCTATTGACCTGGCCAATGCCTTTTTCTCCATACCGGTTTTGAAAGACCACCAGAAGCAGTTTGCCTTCAGCTGGCAAGGCCAGCAATACACCTTCACTGTCCTACCTCAGAGGTATATCAACTCTCCAGCCCTATGTCATAGTTTACCCTGCAGGGACCTTGATCACCTTTCTCTTCCACAGATGCCACACTGGTCCATTACACGGATGACATTATGCTCATTGGACCTAGTAAGTAAGAAGTATCAATGACTCTAGACTTATTGGTAAGACATTTGCATGCTGGAGGGTGGGAAATAGATCTGACAAAAATTCAAGTGCCTTCCACTTCAGTGAAATTTCTAGGGGTCCAGTGATGTGGGGCATGTTGAGATATGCCTTCCCTTACTCCATTACTTATTATAAAATAAAAGATACAAACAGGACTAGTGCATTTTCTATCGTACCCATGTTAGTTGTATCCTGTTAGGCACAAGTATGACTTTATAATTGTCTTTATTTAGAGATCATGTATAGTTTAAGGAAATGTGTACAGCTGCCAAGTTGACAAGGGGTGCACTGTGATGGTTGAGGTCATGTGTCAACTTGGCTAGGCCATGATTCTCAGTGGTATGGCTGATTTATGTAGTCATCTTCCATTCTGTCATCTGATGTGAGCAGCCAATCAGTTGAAAGGACAGTTTCCTTGGGGGTGTGGCCTGCATCCAATATATATATGGATGTTCTGGTAAAGCTCTTCTCTCTGGATCCTGCATCTGACTCGTCATCCCCTGACCTCTGGTTCTTAGGACGTGAGATGGCAGCCTGCTGCCTGACCCGCAGATTTTTGGATTTCACCAGCTCCTGCAACCCAGTGAGCCAGCAGCCTACTGCCTGACTTGCCAATTTTGCGCTCGTCAGCTCCTTTAACCAAGTGAGTCAGGAGAAGCCTCCTACCTGATGCCTGACCCACGGATTTGGGACTTGCCAGCCTCCACAACTGCCTGAGCCAGTTCCTTGAAATAAACCTCTATATATTTATATATGGAGCCCTGGTGGCACGGTGGTTAAGAGCTCAGCTGCTAACAAAAAGTTTGGCAGTTCCAATCCGCCAGCTGCTCCTTGGAAACCCGATGGGGCAGTTCTACTCTGTCCTATAGGTTTGCTGTGAATCCGAACTGACTGGAAGGCAACTGGCTTGGTTTCTTTGTTTATATGTATGTATGTATACATACACATGTATACATATATATATATATATATACACACACATACACTCCACTGGTTTTGCTCCCCTAGAGAACCCAGCCTAAGACAGGGTCACTAAGAGTTTGAATCCACTTGAAGGCAATGGGACTTTAAACATGAGTTACGTCATTTCACCTTTATGACAACTGTTTTAATTGGTTATCCACAATTCACAGAGGAGGAACCCGACTGCAGGGAGATGAAGTTATTTGCCCAATATCTCACAACCAGTAGTGGTGGAGCCGGTATTGGAGCCCAGGACCAGACTTCAGAGCCCTCAGTGCCCTTTTCCGAGCAAAGATTCATATTCTCCCTCGCCTCAACACTTCCCCGTACGTGGACGGCCTGCTCCAAAGTCCAGAGAAAGCTACAGGTCCGAAGCAATCTAAGAAAGTCCCCACATCCGGACGCTGATGATTGAAGCCAGCAATTCCTCGGGCCATCTGTTTCAAACATAGACAGCGAGGTTCCCTCATAGGCGGCATGTGCTTAGTTCCGCTGGAGGGGAAGCCCCATCTCTTGAGTCCACGAGGAGTTAAGGGCACCCAAAGTCCAAGGTTCTTGGCCCACTCCCCCACCCCCGCCTCGCCCCCTCAGCGCAGAACGTGAGCTGGATCCCCTAAACTGAGATGCAGGAGGTGGGGGTCCCCATCTACGTGTCCTCCAGCCCTTGTTAAACGGGAGATGGGGACGGCCGTTGAGAAGATCTCAGCAGCGACGGTCTCCAGGCGCCCGCAAGCCTCCGCACCTAGCCCAACCGGATTAGGGGCCTGGAGAGCCAAGGCCACACGCAGGCACACCTCTACAAATGGCTCCCGCCGGCGGGACGGGCCGCCGAAGGCGAAGTCCGCCGCTATCCCGTCATTCCGTCCGGGCAGGCCTGCTCTCTCGAGCCCTCAGTCGCCCCGCCTCCTCTATCCCGTCTTGCTCTGCGACTCAGGGCAAGATGGCTGCTGAGAAACAGGTCCCTGGCGGTAGCGGTGGTGGCGGTAGCGGCGGCAGCGGCGGTGGACGTGGTGCCGGTGGAGAGGAAAATAAAGAAAACGAACGGCCTTCAGCAGGATCAAAGGCAAACAAAGAATTCGGGGATAGCCTGAGTTTGGAGAGTATCCTAGAAGAGTCTGGCCTAACACGCAATGACTACGTGTCCATCTGGCGGGCCGGGGGTGGGAGAGGCGGCGGGTCCTGACACGTCCTGGGTAGAAGAGGCGGAGGGTTGCAGTTTCGTTATCAGAGTTTCAGGGTCTGCTTTCCGATTGGCCTTTTCTCGCATCCCCCTCGCCCTCCAGGCTGAGGAATGCCATTTTCTTTCAGGCGGCACGAGGATATTCAGTAGGTTTTCTAGTTGCCCAGTTGGAGGGCTTGTGACGGGGATGACACTCCGGCCACCCTGCTGAGCTCCTGCCTTGGCATCTTGAGCCACCGAGCTGGGGAGAGAAAACTGCAGTCTTGGTGTTTCAACTTATGCTTTTGTCTGACAGCCATCGTAGACGGGATAGTGAAAATTACAGCTTGATGCCGTGTACGTGGAGGCAAAGGTTGACTGCTTTGAGGAAACGCTTGTTGCCTATTTTGAATATAAATTATCATGCAGATCCTAATGTAGGTAGTTTATTTTGTTGGGAGTTATTCAGATGAGCTGGAGGAATCAGATTCTAGTTTTCATTAACGGGTATCTCAACTGAGTGCCTGTGACACTCGGCTGTAGCTTTTTGAAATGACTAACAGATGGAGAAAGTGTAGGTGAATTTCTGAAATAACACGTTTAGCTTGACATCTTAAAGTAGTTAAATTTTCAGAGGTTTAGCGTTTTCCTGTTTTTAAAAAGTTCACTGTATTTTAGGTGTAGAATTTTACTTTTTGAATTGGTGGTATAGTTCCAAATGAGTGTCAAAATGCCTTGATTGTACTAGCAAGCATGTATGTTCTTGTCTCTTTTTAGTTACTGGAATAGGCCTCTTAGTGTTCACTATTTAAAAATACATGTATAGAGAAGCATTGAGAAAACTAAAATTGTAGATGAAAGTCATTGGACTTCCTAAGTTTGATAAATCTTAAAAAAGGAGAGTGTGTTCAGGGGTTCTTTTAAAAGGAAAAACTTGAGTATAATATTTTTATGCAATTTTTAGCTTGGCTGACGTGCTAACCATAGTCTCCTGCAGCCGCACAGCTGTTAAGGAAAGTTAGACTTGGGAGTTGTAGGAGATTATGCAAATAGAGGTGTAGTACATGTCATTTGTAACCTGAATTGGCTTGAGTGAGTAAAATGCTGGGTCCAGGTTTAAATCATCGGTATCCACCTTGGTTTCACCAACTTTTAGAATCTAGCGGCTTTATTTTAGCTGTTGAGTTTCAGCAGTCCAAAATGGCTAATACTGTTCTCCTTTTTTTGTCTGACAATATTAACAGCTCAGGCAATCCCATTTTCTACATGCTTAGCCCTGTCCCATGACAAGTTGACTACTGAAAATGTTTACAAGAAATTTCACTAGTTGATGTAAGTATTGCAGAAATGTTAAATGTGATAGGAATAGACACTAACAGGGACAAGTTTTGAATTATTTGGATTCCTGCCATCGTAAGCTTTTCCTTAATCTTGGCTCTAGTTCTTCAGATCATTAAGGAATCCCAGCAGCAGCATGGTTTACGGCATGGAGATTTTCAGAGGTACAGGTTAGTATCATGGACAAGGTGTATGGAAATTTTCAAACTTGGTTTGGATTTGTTAATATCCCAGTTAACTCTGCTTATCAGAAAGTGTACTTAGGGAGTCTAGCTTTGAATTTTTATTGAATCCTCAAAAAGTAATTAAGTTTTAAATTTAACATTTTATAATGACTAAAAGGAGCCAACCTTTTTATCCATTTTACTTCACGGTATCACAGATGCATTTGTAGGCTTTTGCTGAAAATAACAGGCAGTTATGGTAATCATTTTTTAACTTAACCATATTGGTTAATTTCAATG
>NW_004443964.1:6393131-6399140 GCF_000243295.1 Trichechus manatus latirostris
CTTAACTGTTTGTGCCACCCAAGGACCCATACAACAGTAAATAACACTTTCAAGGGCTCTTACTCTCAGGGAATTTACATTCTGATGATTAAATAAAACAAAAATGTCTGCTTAGGGTGAAAGGTAAAGGTGGTGATATGAAAGGGAGTGACCTGGAGGAGGTGCTTCTGTAGATGGTTGGTGCGGGGGGGGTGTCAGGAAAGGCTTTCTCAGTGGGGACATTTAGGTGGAGACCTGAATGCTAAAGAGTTAGCCATTTGGTGAAATGGGTCAGCGCAGCTGGGCTGAGTGAGCGAGCGGGTAGTGGTATGAGATGAAGTTGGAGTAGGCAGGGCCAGACTGTGTAGGGCCCACTAAGGCGGCTAACGAGTTCTGGTTTTAACACTGGTAGGGTAGGAAGCCATGAGAGAATTTTGAACAGGGGACTACTATGACCTGATTTCTTTTTTTTCTTTTTTAATTATTAAGGAAATTTTCAATCACAGATATAGATGATGTAGTAAAACTCATGAACTTATCACTCATCACCACAGTGATCAGTTTCTACCCTTCTTCATTCACAAGCTCCCCCCCCTCCCCGACTATAGAAAGTGATAATTTCCGACAACATGAATATACTCTTGCCAACTTGCACCACGACCAAGAGACAGAACATTAACAGCATCCTGGAAGTCCCCGGTTTGCCCCTTCTAATAACAGATGCCCCAGGCAGTTTTCCAAAGTGGTAGCACCAATTTGCACCTCTACCTGCAGTGTTTGAGAGCTCGGTTACTCCACCTCCTTGCCAGTATTCATTATGATCTGCCTTGCATTTTTTGCTAGATTATTTTAAAACAAATCCTAGACATACCACCTACCATTTCATCAGTACTTCAGTTTGTATCTTCAATAAATAAGGCCTTTTAAAAGCATACCCATAATACTATTATTTCACCTATTGAAATTAACAGTAATTCTCAATATCATCCAATGATGTGAATGATATATATACATATATATCATTGTATGGAAGTCATTTATACGATTGTATAAATTACAGTCTTTATTCAATTTTTGCTGATTTTCTTTAAAACAGCTTCTGATAGTTTATTCTAATAAGGATCTAAACAAGGTCCTCTCATAGCATCTGATTTTTTTTTTTTTTAAATATTTTATTGTGTTTTTGGTGAAGGTTTACACAGCAGTTTAGGTTCTCATTCAGCAGTTTCTACACAAGTTGTTCAGTGACATTGGTTGCATTCTTCACAATGTGTGAACATTCTCATTATTTCCATTCTGCTTGTACCATTTTCATTAATCTAGTTTCCCCTGCTCCCTTACAGTCTCATCTTTGTTTTAAAGTAATTCTTGACCACAGGTGATTTTTTTAAAGGAGCACAGTACTTACGGGTGATAGTCACTATTTTTTGAGCCAATTTGTTATCTACAAGGTGACTTCAGGGGTTAGTTTTGGTTCAGGGTTTGAAGAGTGTCTCAGAACCGTAGCCTTGGAGAGTCCTCTAGTCTCAATCAGTCCAGTAGGTCTCTTTTTTTTTTTCAAGGAATTTGAGGTTCTTTTCCACAGTTTTCTACCATTCTTTCAGGGTCTGTCTATTGTGGCCCTGATTGGAATGGTCAGTAGTGGTAGCTGGGCACCATCTAGTTCTCTCAGTCTCAGGGTAGATGAGGTCATGGTTCGCGTAGACTGTTTGTCCTGTAGACTAGTTTCTTCATTTTTTTTTTTAAGATTATTCTGGCTGCTGTGTGGAGGATGAATTATAAGGGGAAAGAGTAAAGGTAGCTTAATTAGGAGGCAAATTCAGCCCACATGAGATGTTGGGAGCTTGAACTAGGATGTTAGTTAGCAACAAAGATGTTCTAAAGTAGATGAGATGAGTTTGGGATATTTTGGAGGAGAGTTACCAGGATTTAATTTGTGGATTGCATGTGAGGGGTCAGGAAAAGAGGCAGTGGGAGTAACTTCTAGTTGTGAGGCTTGAACGTTGCTTTATAGGATTACATTTTGTGAATTAATCACAATTTTTTTTATCACTGTATTGTTCTTCGGCTTCAGCTTGAGTTTAGCTTGAACTTGGATGAGAGTACCATTTATGGAAATGAGAAAAGACTGAGGAGCAAGTTGGTGGAGAGGGCGCAGATGATGCTTTCTATTTTGGACATGTTTAATTTGAGATGCCTGTTAGATATCCAGGTGGAAATGTCAGATAGATACTTGGAAATACATGTTTGGAGTTCAGTGGAGAAGTCAGGACTGAAGATAAAATTTGGCCATCACAGACATGTAAGTGGTATTTAAAGCCATGGGATAAATGGGATTATCTGGGGAGGGGGGAGAGTGTCTTTTCTCTTCCACCTTGCTGCCGACAAAGGGAATTGAGAAACAGCAGCTAGAAAGGTAAGAGGAATCCGAGAGGAGAAAATGTTCCACGAAGAATGACGTGGTCGGTTTTCAGACGTTCTGAGTGGTCTCATAATAGGAGGCTAGAGAAAGACTGGTGGTTTTGGTAACAGAGAGGTCATTAATGATTTTTTTTTTAAATTAATTTTTTTATTTTGAGTTAATAGTAGATTCACATGCAGTTGTAAAAAAATGATGCAAAGAGATTCCATGTACCTTTTACCCAGCGCTTGACTATTAACCTAAAGGTTGTTGGTTCAGACTCACCCTGTGGCACTGCAGAAGAAAGGCCTGGTGATCTGCTTCCATAAAAATTACTGCCAAGAGAACCCTATGGAGCAGTTCTGTTCTGTAACACATGGGGTTGCCATGAGTTGGAATTGACTGGATAGAAATGGATTTTGTTTTGTTTCATAATACAATATCACAACCTGTGATTGACATTCATACAGCAAAGATACAGAACATTTTCTTCATTACAAGGGTCCCTCATGTTGCCCTTTTATAGCCACACTTACTTCTTCTCACCCCCACTCTCTTTAATCTCTAGCAACTACTGATCTGTTCTCCATTCCTATAATTGTGTCATTTCAAGAATGTCGTATAAATCGAATCATACATATAACCTTTTGGGATTGGCTTTTGTTTTCACTTAGCGTAATTTTCTGGAGATTCATCCAAGTTGTTGCGTGCATGAATAGTTTGTTCCTTTCTATTTCTCAGTACTATTCCATGGTGTGGATGTACCACAGTTTGTTTAACCGCTTACCCATTGAAGGGCATCTCTAGGTTGTTTCCAGGATTTGGCTGTTACGAATAAAGCTGTTATAAACATTCGTGTACAAGTTTTCGTGTGAACTTAAGTTTTCATTTGTCTGGGATAAATGCCCAAGAGTACAATTGCTGGGCTGTATTGTAGCTGCATGTCTAGTTTTTTAAGACACTGCTAAACTCTTTTCCAGAGTGGCTGTACCGTTTTACATTCCCCTCAGTGATGTATGAGTGACCCAGTTTGTCTGCATCCTCGCCAGCATTTGGTGTTATCTCTGTCTTTTGTGTTAGCCCTTCTGATAGGTCTGTAGTGATAGCTCATTAATTTGTGTCTCCCTAATGGCTAGTGATGTTGGACATCTTTTCATGTGCTTATTTGCCATTGTAAATCCTTTCTGGTGAAATGTCCTTTCGTGCCTTTTGCCTGTTTTATGATTAGATTGTTTAGATTTTTTTTACTCTTGGGTTTTGAGAGTTCTTTCTATATTCTAGATGCTAATTCTGTGTCAGTTATGTGGTTTGCAAGTATTTTCTTCCAGTTTGTAGCTTGTCTTTTCATCTAACTCGCAGAGGTAAAATTCTTAATTTTGATGAAGTTTAATTTATCCTTTTATGGATCCTGCTTTTGGTGTCAGGTCTAAAAAATCTTTGCATAGTCCTAGCTCATGAAAATTATTTCTTTTTTTTTTGTAAATGTTTTATATTTTTTCACTTAAGTTTGTGATCCATTTTGAGGTAATTTTTGTATATTGTATGCAATTGGGTCGAGACTGATTTTTTAGCCAGTGGTTATCCAGCTGTTCATTTTTTAAAAATTTTATCTTAATAATGCATTTTTATTTTATTTTTCCATTTTTTCAAATTGTACTTTAGATGAAGGTTACAGAACAAATAGTTTCTCATTAAACAGTACACATACTGTTTTATTCCAGCACCATTTTTTGAAAAGCATATCTTTCAGCCATGAAATTACTATTGGCATCTTTGTCAAAAGTCAGTTAAGCAGGCTTATAGCCATGATGAATCTGTTTCTGGGCTCTCTATTCTATTCTGTTGATCTATGGCTGTCTCTCCACTAGTACCACACGTTCTTGATAACTGTAGCTATACTCATTGCCATCGAGTTGATTCTGACCCATAGTGACCCTATAGGACAGAGTAGAACTGCCCTATAGGATTTCCAAGGCTGTAGTGTTTACAGGAGCAGACTGCCACATCTTTCTTCTGTGGAGCGGCTGGTGGGTTCAAGTCACTGACCTTTCTGTTCGCAGCCAACTGCTTAACCACTACATCACCAGGTCTCCTTACCGTAGCTATAAAAGTCTTGAAATCAGATAGACTGATTTCTTACATTTTCTTCTTTTTTAATATTGTTTAAGCTCTTCTACTTCTTTTGCCTTTCCATGGGGCCCTGATGGTGCAGTCGTTAATCATTTGCCTGCTAACCGAAAGGTCAGCAGTCCGAATCTACCAGTTCCTCCTTGGAAACCCTATGGGGCAGTTCTACTCTGTCCTATAAAGTCACTATGAGTCAGGATCAACTTGATGGCAACGGTTTTTTTCGGTTTTCTTTTGCCTTTCCATATAAATTTTAGAGTAATCTCGTCTAGCTGTAAAAAAAATCTTGCTGGCATTTTGATAACAGTTGCATAAAATGTGTTTATCAGTTTGAAGAGAATAGACATCTTTACTATGTTGAGTCTTCCGATGCATGAACTAGTACATCTCCATTTATTTTGGTCTTTGATCTTTTTACTTCGTTTTGTAGTTTTCAGCATACAAGTCCTGAGCATGTTTTGTTAGATTTACACCTAAGTATTTTCTTTTCTTTTCTTTCTTTTTTGAGTGATTGTAAATGGTGTTGTATTTTTAACTTCATCATTGATGACATTTTAGGAACAGTTCGAAGGAATTAATGGAGAAGGGGAAGCCTGGAGTAGGTTGAGGACAGAATAAGAGGTGAGGAAGTAGAGACAGCATCTATAGATGATGTGCTGAAGAAGTTTTACTGTAAAGGAAGCAGAGAAATGGAGAGGTAGCTGAAGTACAGGCGTGAGTCAGAGGACAGATTTTTGTGTGTGTGTGTGTGTGTGTGTGTGTGTGTTTAGCAAAATGGTATGATATTGTAAGATCCTTTGGCAACTTGTGTATTTTACCTAACAATATGACATGGCTACCAGTTATACTTGCTCTTTAATTTGTTGAATTTCTTCTCTATTGGAGAATAATAGTGGGTGGTCATGTTTTGTTATAATCTACTTTTTATTGCTCTAGGTTAGCACCTAATCACTGTGCTTAAGTTAAATGACCATTAGCTTGTGGACAAAAGTTGTATAATAGGAATGAACTATTAGCTTGCTGATTGTTGAGGTTGAGAGAAATTCTCCAGGTTTTTTTTCACACAATAGATTCTTCATGGAAAGTGTTACTCTCTAGGCTGACAGTTGCTAGTAAACACAAGCTTATTGATTGCTGTCCTTATGTTGGGTGATTTAAGTCATCGTGAACTTGTCTTGTTAAGCACTCGGCTGCTAACCAAAAGGTTGATGGTTTGAACCCACCAGTAGCTCCCTGGGAGAAAAGACTTGGCAATCTGCTCCGGTAAAGATCACAGCCTTGGTAGCGTCTAGGGTCTTAAAAGCTTGTGAACGGCCATCTAAGATACGTCTTCAGGTCCCACCCCGTCTGGAGCAAGGAAAAATGAAGAAAACCAAAGACAAAAGGGAAAGATTAGTCCAAAGGACTAATTGACCATAGCTACCACAGCCTCCACCAGACTGAGTCTGGCACAACTAGATGGTGCCTGGCTACTACCACTGACTGCTGTGACAGGGATCACA
>NW_004443964.1:6400255-6413440 GCF_000243295.1 Trichechus manatus latirostris
TGGCCAAGAATATTGAATATACCATGGACTGCCAAAAAAACGAGCATATCTTTCTTGGAAGAAGTACAACCAGAATGCTCCTTGGAAGCAAGGATGGCAAGACTACGTCTCACATACGTTGGATGTGTTATCAGGAGGGATCACTCCCTGGAGAAAGGCATCATGCTTGGTAAAGTAGAGGGTCAGCAAAAAAGAAGACAGACCCTCAACGAAATGGATTGACACAGTGGCTGCAGCAGTGGGCTCAAGCATAACGATCGTGAGGATGGCACAGGACTGAGCAGTGTTTCATTCCGTTGTACACAGAGTCGCTATGAGCCGGAATTGACTCGACAGCACTTAACAATAACAAAACCTTATATGTATTTATTACTCTCATTTAGTCAAAATACATTTATTGAACGTGTGTGCTTGACGCTGTGCTAAAGCACTGGGGGAAATTTAAAACTAACGTCATGCTTGCACTGCAGGGTTTATCCTCTAGTGGGGGGCAGATACGTCTGAACATAAGCATGATGCAGAGTACTATAATAGAGCCGCTGCAGGAGCACAGAGGAGGGAGGTAGCTCACAAGAGGTGATGTTTGTAGTACTCCTGGTGTTATCCTAATTGGACGCTGATTTTCTTCAAATATACTTGCAGTTCCTTTCTCCCTCAGGACGCCTCTTTGCCTTCTTTTCTTCCACCAGAATCTGACTCATTCTTTCAAGGACCAGCTACAGGTGTTAAAAGAAGAGACTGACTACTTGTGTCATTTTCCTATTCAATTTGACGTTGACCTTGTTTTTTTGGTTGCCATTTTATCTGCATGATCCTCCCCAACTAGAGTGTGAATTCCTTGAGAATGGGTACTGTGTCCTGTATCTCTGTTTCTATAGTACCAGTCATTGCCCGGCATGTTTTAGTTGTTCAATAAATGTTTGCAAGACGACATGCGGTATATATAGTAACCATACGTGGAATACCGCAAACCTTTGACCTTGCCTTATTACAGAATTTACTGTTTTAAAACACTGTCAGCTTGGTCGAATGATTTTTGTTTGTGCTTTCTTATAGGGGCTACTGTTCTCGTAGACAGAGACGTCTCCGGAAGACACTCAACTTCAAGATGGGGAATAGACATAAATTCACAGGGAAGAAAGTAACCGAGGACCTTCTGACTGATAACAGGTATTGACTGTCTCAGTGCGATGTGCCAGCTGAATTTGCTAACGCGTTTATTGAACACTCCAAGGCACCAGACGTTGTGCCTGTTCAACTCTCATGTGATTCTTTTAGCAACTCTATGGAATGACCGTTTTTATTGTTCATACAGTATAAGATGAGGAAATTGTGAGTCAAAGAGATTTTGTAGCTTGTTGAAGCTCTGTTGTGATACGGTAAATACTGAAGTCAATGATTAGAAGCTAATCAGTTAAGGTTCTAGAATGTAAACTTCAAGGTCTAAGTACTTAAATCAAGCCCCTAAATCCTCTGTGAAATCTGACCGTTATTACTTAAGAGTTCTGTATTTCAGCGCTAAATACCGCAGTGCTTCACATTTGCTGAAGGATTAGTCTGTCAAGCAGCAGGTATTGAAGGTCTCAAGGTTAGTTCCTTAAACTGTGGCCTGCAAGCCAAATTGACCCTCCTGACACCTGTTTTTATAAATAAAGTTTTATTGGAACACAGCCACGCCCATTTGTTTAGGCATTGTTCGTGCTGCTTTTGCACTACTGTGGCAAAGTAGTTGTAGCCATGTGGCCTGCAAAGCCTAAACTATTTTCTGCTGGACTCTTAGAAAAAATTTGCTGCCCTCTGGTCTAGTATGTGGCCAGGGCCGACCAGACTTCATATTGAATATAAAAGAGGTAGGAGGCCAAGTTCTTAAACCCTGTTGACTGTGATCTTACTGGTCAACATGTAAAACCAGGAAACACTACAAGATAGCAAAAGTGCCACATCGTGCGTCATTTGCTCTTAAGAATTCTGAAGTCTTGGAAGGGAGTGCTTAGCTTAGGTGTGCTTGGTTGGGAAGCCAGGAAGCCTGCCTGGAGGAGGCTGGACCTTGGTGGTTGGTGAGAGGAAAGGTCATTCATTCTGTGTTGGGGAAAGTGCTTATGCAGATGTCTGAATGCACTCCAGGAACTGTAGAGCTCTGGACAGTGCTCACTGCTGCTCAGGTGTTGAGGAAACCACGAGTCTGGTGTGTGGAGGCACAGCCAGGAGCCAGCGCGGAGACCCTGGTGGGAAGTAGCAGGATGTACAGGTTAGATACGATGAGGTGAACTTAGGAAACGTCAGAAACTAAAACGTCTGGGCTCTCTTTTGATGGAGAGATCCTTTATCTTGGAGAGACAGGTAAAGCTGAAGTTTAAGGAAAATTAAATAGCTAGTTTAAAGAACGATTCACCAGGATAATAATGAAAATAGAGCAACTAACTCTTCCTGAGCCCTCAGCCAGTGCCAGGCTCTGTTCTAAAATGTTACATGTATGGTAAGTGAGGAGAGTGAGGCACAGAAAGGTTAGCACTTTGTCCAGAGTCTCAAAGCCAGTCAGTGATGGTTCTCAGAGTAGAGCCCTCGCTCTTACCACTTCAACCACTGCCTCTTAAGGGTTCAGTTTCTAACTGGGATGGGATAATGGGTGTGTTGATTCAAAGATGAGGCCAGATTGTGTGCCACTCCAGGCCTCTGTTTGATAAAATTTGGGAGGAGTATGTCAGGAGTCTGGGTTTGCCGAGTTTGAGGTGGTAGCAGGCTTTTCAATGAGTAGGTGATCAGAAATCAGGTAGAGGATGAGTTGAGATCAGAGTTGTGGTTGAGACTGAGAAGAGCAGTTCCCAAGGGAGGAGTGAGGGAGAGTTGAGGAGAGAAACGTTGAGAGGCCGAGGGAGCATTTAGAGGAATGTTGAGAGGCAGAGGGAGAGTATAGAGAAACGTTGAGAGGCCGAGGGAGCGTGTAGAGAAACATTGAGGGGCCGAGGGAGCATATAGAGAAACGTTGAGGGGCCGAGGGAGCGTATAGAGAAACGTTGAGGGGCCGAGGGAGAGTATAGAGAAACGTTGAGGGGCCGAGGGAGCATATAGAGAAACGTTGAGGGGCCCAGGGAGCGTATAGAGAAACGTTGAGGGGCCGAGGGAGAGTATAGAGAAACGTTGAGGGGCTGAGGGAGCATTTAGAGAAACGTTGAGGGGCCGAGGGAGGGTATAGAGAAACGTTGAGGGGCCGAGGGAGCATTTAGAGAAATGTTGAGGGGCCGAGGGAGAGTATAGAGAAACGTTGAGGGGCCGAGG
Source organism: Trichechus manatus latirostris (assembly GCF_000243295.1). Lineage (NCBI taxonomy): Eukaryota > Metazoa > Chordata > Mammalia > Sirenia > Trichechidae > Trichechus > Trichechus manatus. The sequence goes on from NW_004443964.1 coordinate 6,403,532, forward strand.
GAGAGTATAGAGAAACGTTGAGAGGCCGAAGGCTGCTCCTCGGAGAATGTATTTGAGTCTGATGTCCCTGGCCTTTGTTGTTCAGCTCTCCCATTGTCCTGTCTCCATTTGGTGTAGATACTTGCTGTTGATTCTAATGGATGCTGAGAGAGCCTGGAGCTATGCCATGCAGCTCAAACAGGAAGCCAACACCGAACCCCGAAAGCGGTTTCACTTGTTGTCTCGCCTACGCAAAGCCGTGAAGCACGCAGAGGAACTGGAACGCTTGTGTGAGAGCAATCGGGTGGACGCCAAGACCAAGCTAGAGGCTCAGGCTAGTGTCTTCACATCCAGCCTTGCTTTGTTGTGGCCCTTAGAGAATGTGACTTAAAAAAAAACAATTCACGAGACTACAGTTAAACAGAACAGAGTTTCTTGCATTATAAATTGACAGTCAGGAGAAGGAAAAAAAAAAACTTCAGATCTTACTTTTAAAAGGTGAAGTTGATGCCTCTTGCTTTTGTCTTTGAGCTCTTGGTTTTTGATAATTAGCTCTAGCTTTGCAAGAAAGGTCGTGCATCTTTTAATGTGTAGATGGAAAACCTGCGTCTTATACTTGGGAAAGTTCACAAAATGAGAAAGAACTTGCTTTAATGAATTTTTTAAAAAAAGATGAGGATAATGTCCTCAGATGCCTTTGTGAGATGTTCTGTGACATGGGTGAAATTGGAGGATGTTAGGCTGAGCAAAGTAAGTCAATCACAAAAGGACAAATATCGTATGAGACCACTTTTATAAAGAAACAAGAAAAGGTTTACGCTAGGGGAAAAAAAGAGATGACGGATACTGCAATTTTATATTCAACTGTAGAGTGTTACGTAAAGTGAGGAAAAGAACTTCTTTATTTTGAAGTTCTCTTCTGGAAAGTAAACTGAATCACAACACGTTACCTATGTATTGCATTTTATTGGTCAAATAAGTTTTTATCTTTGCAAATCAGCCTGGGTATGTCTACACTCTTGATATCAAAGTTAGAAGCAAGTAGCGGAAGAGTGAGCCCCAGCACTGGTTCTGTAATTTTGAAGCCGTTTCTCTTTTCTCCGTCTCCTTACAGGCTTACACGGCTTACCTTGCGGGAATGCTGCGTTTTGAACATCAGGAATGGAAAGCTGCTATTGAGGCTTTTAACAAATGCAAGTAAGTTCTCCTGTCCAAAAGCTGTAACCAGTTTTGATTACTGATCATCAAATTCAAGGTGCAGATAAGCTAATGGCTTATTTCTGTGAAAGTTAGGACAATTCCTAGTGTTAGAACATGCTGTCTTAGTTCTCTAGTGTGGCTATATCAGAAATACCACAAGTGGGTGGCTTTAACAAACAGAAATTTATTTTCTCACAGTTGAGGAGGTTGTAAGTCCGAATTCAGGGCTCTGGGGGAAGGCTCTTGTTCCTTGGTTTTGTAGTCATCTTCACGTGGTACAGCATCCATGTTTTCCCGTCTTTGTTTGCTCACTTGCTTGGTTAGTCTCTTATGTCTCAAAAGAGACTGATTTAAGACACACCTTACACTAAGACTGTCTCGTTAACATAACAAAGCCCACTCCCAGGTATGATTATAACAACAGGTATAAAAAAAATAAAAAACCATTGCCATCGAGTCGATTCCAACTCCTAGTGACCCTATAGGGCGGAGTAGAACTGCCCCATAGGGTTTCCAAGGAGCGGCTGGTAAATTTGAACCACTGACCTTCTGGTTAGTAGCTGAGCTCTTAACCACTGTGCCGCCAGGGCTCTACCACAGGTATAGGGCTTAGGATTTATAACACATTTTTTGGGGGGGACACAATTCAGTGCATAACACATGCCAGTCGTGGTCATTGGTAGAAGAGCCTCAAAGGGCTGAGTTTTGTTTTCAGCCACTCTGTCCCTCTCGAGTGTGTTTTTTAAAAATAAAAGACTGCTGTGAAACCTGCCGTTTCTCTCCTCACAGAACCATCTACGAGAAGCTGGCCAGTGCGTTCACAGAAGAACAGGCTGTGCTGTACAGTCAGCGTGTGGAGGAGATTTCGCCCAACATACGCTATTGTGCTTACAACATTGGTGAGCAGGGACCCAGGCTCGCGCTTTTCTTGAGGATTGGCAGATGGTGGTAGCTCGGGCTCGGCGAGCCTGGAGAGTTTATTTAACTTTCTTCCCCTTCCTTTGCATCCATTCTTGGCATGGGTTTTTATGACACAAGCGTGACTGTCAGAGTCAGCCCTGCTCAGAGTTACAGAAGGCAGTTGCTTTGCTTCCATTCCTTCCTGCCAGCTTCTGTACTTCCCAGGAGTAGTCTCAGTTCTCTCTGCCCAGGTTCATTCTTTGTTAAAGTACTTATTTTCAGAGACTAAATCCTGCTGCTGGATTCATTTAAATGTGCTTGTGGAGGGGGAAGAGCTCCTTTAAGTCTCAGTTGAACCTAGTGGTTCTTGAGAGAACAGAGCCTTGAATCTCTCTCTCTCTCTCTCTCAGGGGACCAATCAGCCATCAATGAACTAATGCAGATGAGACTGCGATCCGGAGGTACTGAGGGTCTCCTGGCGGAAAAACTGGAGGTAATCTAGTATGTACATTTTTGTGACAGGTCTTTTACCGTGTTTTGAAAAAGTCCAGAAAGATGTTATTGTTGTTAGGTGCCATCAGGTTGATTTCAACTCATAGCAACCCTGCGTACAACCGAACAAAACACTGCCCGCTCCTGCGCCATCCTCACAATCATTGCTGTGTTTGAGCCTATCGTTGCAGCCAGTGTCGGTCCATCTCATTGAGGGTCTTCCTCTTTCACTGACCCTCTGCTTTACCAACCATGATGTCCTTCTCCAGGGACTGGTCCCTCCTGATAACATGTCCAAAGTACACGAGATGAAGTATCACCATCTTCATTTCCAAGGAGTATTCTGGGTGTGCTTCGTCCAAGACAGGTTTGTTCATTCTTCTGGCAATCCATAGTATATTCAATATTATTCACCAACACCATAGTTCAAAGACATCAATTCTTCTTCGGTCTTCCTTACCCATTGTCCAGCTTTCCCATGCATATGAGGCAATTGAAAATACCATGGCTTGGGTCAGGCGCACCTTAGTCTTCAAGGTGACATCTTTGTTTTTTAACACTTTTTAAAGAGATCTTTTGCAGCAGATTTGCTCAATGGAGTACGTTGTTGGATTTCTCTTGACTGCTGTTTTCATGGGCATTGATTGTGGATCCACGATTATGGTGTTTATTAGGGAAGTAACAGGTTACACTTCAGGAATGCTCAGGATACAGTTCTTCCATCAGGACAGCCCCTTCTCAGCCATGCCCATAGGCACACCTCTCTCTGGCCCCTTCCACCCTGCTTGGGCAGGTGTTACAAAGCTCTTTTAGCTCTGTTGATAAGTGCCCAGAGGCACCCTACTCTGCCAGTAAGCCTCAGCCCGAAGGCACTCAGCTTTCTTGCTCTGTGGACCGGGCAGCCCACCGTGCCATCTGCTGGTCTCCTGGTTCAGCTGCTTTTGCTGTTGCCATTTCTCTGCTGCTGCTTCTCACTGTCTCTTGCTGTCTTCTGTGTCACAGCTCTCGTCTCTCTCTCCTGGGTCTAGGAGGCTCTCAGTGCAGGGATCCCAGGTCCAAAGGATGCTGTCCACCCCTGTCTCTTCTTGGTGGTAGTCAGGTCCCCCCTTTTGCTCTGGGATTAACTGCTCTTTTAAAGCCTAGCAGGATGGCAAAACTAACCAGTCCCCTCGTTGGGGTTCCATACAATTTATTTGCATGGTCCCACCCCCTACAAGGATGCCAGTGCCTCACTTACATTATTAGCAAGCTGTCCAATCCCCAAATTCTGTCTTAGTTATCTAGTGCTGCTATAATAGAAACACCACAAGTGGATGACTTTAACACAACAACTTTATTCTTTTATAGTTTAGGAGGCTGGAAGTCCAAATTCAGGGTGCCAGCTCTTGGGGGAGGCTTTCTCTCTGTTGGCTCTGGGGGAAGCTCCTTGTCTCCTTTCAATATCTGTGGGCCCGGCGCTCCTTGGAGTTCTTCATGTCTTGGCATCAGTCTTCCCCTGGGTCTAGGAGCTTCTCAGCATGGGAACCCTGGGTCCAAAGATGTTCTCCATTCCTGACTCTTCTTTCTTGGTGGTACTGAGGTACCAGGTCCTTCTTCCTAGTCTTGGTCTGGAAGTTCTGCTGAAACCTGTCCACCATGGGTGACCCTGCTGGTATTTGAAATACTGGTGGCCTAGCTTCCGGCATCACAACAACATGAAGCCACCACAGTGCGACACGCTGACAGACACGTGGTGTAGTCAGCCTTTTTACCTCGCCGAGTGTGTTCTTCTAAGCAAGTAATATAGGCTTATTCTAGAAAAAGGAGGAAATATAGAAAATTGGGAGAAAAATCAAATCGTGTTTCCTACCACCTAGAGGTAACACAGTCAATAACGTGATGACTATTTTGCAGACTTTTCTGTGGATAGAAAAAAGGCGTATTTTAAAAATATCTCAATTTACACTGTTAAGTAATCTGCTTTTGAAAGTGAATGTCATTGTATTTTTTTCATTTCAGTAAATGTATTTCCACTCCATTGTCTTTTCATGGCTGCGTGGTACTCCTCCGTTGTTTGGAAGTCTTTGTTTTATTTCACCGCTTCACTATTGTTGATTATTTTGAGTGGTAAACAATATTACCATGAACATCCTTGCTCCCAGTTTTTGCACACATTCTTACTTCCTTAGAGAAAATCCCTAAAAGTGGAATTGCATGTTTTGGAAGCTTTTGATACATACTGACAAACGTCTTTAAGTAACTTCTTACTAATTTACATTTTTCCTTGCAGTGTACACAGATGTGCTGACCTCACACCTTCGCTAACCTTGATGTGGCTTCTTAAGCTTCTGCAGTACTTTTTACATTTGCGTGTCCATGATCAGTGATGTGAAGGAGGAAGTTAAAGTAAACATAAATTTGTGTATACTCTGCTTTATAAAGTATGATATGTTGGTTATAGAAAATAAAGGGACAGTATAGGTATGTCAGGAGCCCTGGTGGCGCAGTGGTTAAAGTGCTGGGCTGCTAACCGAAAGGTTGGCAGTTCGAATACGCCAGCCACTCCATGGGAGAAAGAGGTGGCAGTCTGCTTCTGTAAAGGTTTGCAGCCTTGGAAACCCTATGGGGCAGTTCTGCTCTGTCCTATAAGGTCGTTATGAGTTGAAATAGACTCAGCAGCAGTGGGTTTTTTTTTTTTTTATATATAGATATGTACATATAGGTGATGCATATGTGTAGTGAAATTTATGAGAGCCAGAACTTGATGGGACTGCCTTGTTTTTCCAGGTTTCACAAGTTTTGTGCCTTTGACAGGGCGCAGTCTTACCACTTTTCTATCACTCCTTATTAGTGGGGAATACTTGAATTTTCCTTCTCTGACAGGTTTCCGCCTTACACAGGTTCCAGCTTTCACAGGTTTTACTGTATGTGTATTTACATGCGTCTGTGTGACTGTGTGTACATATATTCATACGATAACAAAGCACATAGGGAACACAGACAGATACTTGGACGTGACCAGACACCTCGCAGGGTTGGATTTCTGAGTTTGAAAGACTTAGGATCATAGTCTCCTGGGATGTCTCGGCCAGTTGAGGTAATATAGTTCAGAAACTTATGTTCTACGTACTAGTTTGGTGAGTAGTATCTACGATCTTAAAAACTTGACAGCGGTCATCTAAGGTACAACTAATGGCCTTTACTCATCCGGAGCAAAAGAGAAAGAAGGAAACCAAAGACTCAAAGAAGAAACTAGTCTACGGGACAGTCTGCATGAACCACAGCCTTATCTACCCTGAGACTAGGAGAGCTAGATGGTGCCTGAGTCCGAATACTAACCGTTCTAATCAGGGCTACAGTAGATGGCGCCTGATGGAATGGGGGGAAATGTGGAACAGAACCTCAGATTCCTAAAAAAAACCAAAAAACCAAAAAACCACACCTGCTGGACTGGTTGAGACTCCGGGACTCCTGGAGACTATTGCCCTGAGATACTCCTTAAACCTTGTAGCTGAATAACAGATTGGCTCAAAAAATAATGAATATCATCTGTAAATACTGTGCTCCTTTAAAAAAAATCACCTCTATGAGACCAAACAGTCAACAATTACCTTAAAACAAGAATGAGAACGTAAGGGGCAGGGGAACCAGATGAATGGAAACAGAGATAACGAGAATGTTGATGCATTGTGAAGAACGTAACCAATGTCACCGAACAACTTGGGTAGAAATTGTTGCATGGGAACCTAAACTGCTGTGTAAACCTTCACTGAAAACACAGTAAAGTATTATTTAAAAGAAAAGAAAAGAAAGGAACAAATAGTAGGTTCCACTTATTTTCATCTGCTGTCACTCGTGCCCAGAGTTCAAGCTTTCATTTTTAAAAACTACTTTGCAGGCGCTGATCTCTCAGACTCGAGCCAAACAGGCAGCTACCATGAGTGAAGTGCTGTGGAGAGGGAGAACGGTCCCGGTGAAGATCGACAAAGTGCGGATCTTCTTGCTGGGGCTGGCTGACAATGAAGAGGCCATCACCCAGGTAAGGCGCCGTGCCCACTCTGGTCTCCTCTGCGTGAGGTTTCTCCTCCTGCATTAAGCCGTTGGGGTTTGTTGGAGCTCATTTCTCACAAAACAAAAAATGATCTTAATGCTGTTGGGGCTTTGATAACAGTCTCGAGATGCACCCTCTTGAGTAAAATTTATTTTGAAAAGTTTATAGAGGAGTTCTTATGTGTAGAGGGCAAAGAAAATGACGGTGACAGTCGTCACTGTGAGAATGGGAGCAGTAAGGCTGTTTGAAGTCAGGGCTCACGTTTGGCCCAGCAGGTGCTGCAGCAGCTTAGCAGTTAGGTCCCTGGAGTCTGTCTGACCTCTTGTCCTGGCCTTCTAGCCCTGAAGGGCCCACCTCTCATTCCAGAGCCCTCTCAGGAGAGCCAGGTAAACCAGAAGGTCTTGTTTTAGGTACGGGATAGATGTGATATTCGTGCAAAGCCGTACCACTGGCTGTGACTTCACTGACCTGATTGCTACCTGTTTGTGAGTGTGGGCAACCAGACGAGTCCCAAAGGATGGAGGATTTGGTAACATTGGTTTACATGATGCAGACAGTGATTGGGCACGTTTTAGAGCTCCTTCTCCATCTGGGGGAAGGACATCTTAAAAAATCCGGCTGCTGACTGTGTCCGCTGCCTCACCAGGGGCCAGTGGTACTTCATAGACTTCCCAGTAAGCTCTGGGCCCCTGAGTAATGTGTGTGCGGGGGTGATTTTTCAGTTGTGCTGATGAGTTGTGTTACACATCCACACTTGTCAGTGATTTGTTTCAAAATGGTTCATCTGTGTTGGGGACAGCTTTCAACAACTGAAGAATTTATTAGAACCCTTGGCTTGTGTTGTATATTGGACCTCCCCCCTCCCACCCCACACACTTTCCTTTTATTTGCTTGAAGAACAGAAGACTGGAACAATACCAGTTCCTTCAACTAAAAGAGTCAGTCCCTTTTTCCGAGTGCATCTCATTGGCACTGCTGTGTGGCAGTACCTCCCCTGGACTAGGGCTCTTGTAGCAGCCATTTAGGTTTTGTGATTGGGTCAGTGTTTCACTTCTGTTTTAAAATGGCTGCCTGCTAGAAGGAGAGAACCACCACAGTTTTGTGTGAGGCCTCAGTGACAACAGAGCAGGACTTCTGGCTGGAGCAGGGGTAGGGGAGAGGGCCACGGGGACAAAGCCAGTGAGGGCTCCTTACAGAAGAGGAGGCGGATGTGTAAAAAGACAAGAAAAACTATCATTTATTAAGTAACTTTGAAAAGTGATTCATGCTTAAAATTTAGAAAACATAAATAATGTTTTTAAAGAATCAATCTATATTCCCACTTGAGTCTCATATATCTTCACTTAAAAGAAGGTATTCCTTTTAGTTTTTTTTGTATTCATCAGAGGTTTTTATGTATTTTTTACGTGTTGGAATTTATACTCTGATACAGTTTTGTGTCCTGTTTTTATTAACATGTCGTAAGGATTGATTAACATGTAAGGATTTTTCATGTTATTACATGTTCATTTCATAAATATTATTCTAATACCTGCTAGTCAGCTGTTTGGTTCCGTCGTACATAAGGTCGCTATGAGTCGGAACCGACTCAGCGGCACCTCACAGCAGCCACCTGGAGAGAGACACCACGGAGATGAATGAACAGAGTAATTATCCTCCTCAGTGTCCCAGATATACTGCTTAATGCTTTCATGTTTTATATTTTTAAGCCTGTGGGGTGAGTGATATCCCATTTTACAAATGGGGAAACTGGACTTAGACTATGCAACTTATCCTCAGTCATACACCTAATAGAGGAGAATGCTTAGATTTAAAACCATGTCCTTTTGACTCCAAAGCCCGTGTTCCTTGAACTTTTCCACGTATCCTCTTAGATTCATCAGAAACGCTAGTAAAAGGATCCGGAGAATAGCTAAATGCAATTTCACTTAACAAAGTAAACAAGCGCAGTGCTGGGCCCCTTCTAAAGGCTGAATAAGCAGACCTCTAATTGAAACAAATACTTAGTCCTGGGTGGGTGAATCATCTTTGATTCAGTAGGTGTGGTGTGTGGTGGGGTCGGGGGGGATTGTTTCCCAGGTGGGAGGAAAAGGTGTAGGGGATGTTTTATCTGAACTTATCTTTTTTCTGCTTTATATATACATAATTAAAGAATAAAGATCGGTACGGGAAAAGGTCTTTTTGCCTTATTCCTAAAATCTTTCCGTTTGGACCAGATTAGACCAAGTGAAGAAACCATTTTCTAGCTGCGTGTGAAGCCATTGCCTTTACAGTTAAACATCACTTCAGTCGTGTGGTGACTAGTTGAGCTTTGTGCACGGTTTTAGTGAATCACTCTCAAACTTGATTTTTATTATAGTTGAAGGGTTGACTTCTAGATCCCAGGTCATAGCCACCCCTTCTAAAGATTTTGCAAAGTTTTGATAATATTGGCAAGAAAAAAATCAACATTATTTCAAATTTGAATAGGTAAAGAAGAAAATACTCATTCATAGCCAACCATCTCAACACAGCTGCTGCTAATTCTGTGCTCCCATCTTATCTTTAGTGCACATGTTTATGTAGTTGGAGTAAATACATTCCATTTAACATCCGTCTTTAACCTACACAGATAATAGGAGGCGTGTATAGTTTTTAATGTCTTTTTAATTAGAGCACATCTGTTACTGGACATTGTCATTCTGTAGTTTTGAAAAAGCACTATGAATGATGCTGTAGTGAATCTTTGTCTGGGTGGATTTTCCACATTTTGGGTTACTATTATAGAATAGATTACTTGAAGTGACAATACTATGTTGACCCTTTTTCTGATACAAGTGGAGTTACTGTTCTGCATTTATTTATGTTTATGATATAAAAGATATAGAAGACCAAACAAAATGTCTACTAACGCTAGTAAGGTTTTAGCTTTAAAAAGTTAAATATCTGGCCTTTTTCATTGTGATTGGCCACCTCCTGCCTAAGTCAGGGACGTTGTTGTCACACTATTGATTGACCTGACATGGCCTTCAAGAACCGTCAGCAGACTGGCTATGACCAGGGTCTGTGGATTTTTGGGAAATGTGTGGTTCTTTGTGGAGCTTCCGCATCCGAGGATGATGCCCTACACTTGGAGCTTATAAAATTGTTTTGCAGTTTAATATTTATTGAATTACAATTTATTTCACTGGTACAATAAATAATACAACAAATTTGAGGGCTTTCTCAAAAAAAAAAAAGTTAACTGTCTGATATCTCATATCACACATATGCCCAAGCCTTGGGTGTCTTGTCTAGCACTGTAGCTGGCTAAATGCCTGTTGAATGAA
>NW_004443964.1:6419776-6421128 GCF_000243295.1 Trichechus manatus latirostris
AAGGTTTGCTGTGTTCAGCACCTGATGCAGAGGTGTACTTATTCAGAGGGAGGAAGGCTGATACATGGCGGTAAAGAGGTTGAGCATGTTAGCATCTTTTACGTTTTTTTATTTGAGCCATGCTCCACAGGAAAGGAGACAGATCTGCGTAGCTGATAAAACGAAGTTTGCTCTTTCCTGACTTATCCACTCACCACTGCTCAGACTGCCGAACCCCACCCATTATAAAAAGAGCGTTGGTGATATATTGGTTGGATTGCAGGCTATCAAAACTGATGCAGCAGTTCATCCTGCCAGCGAGTGATGTGGCTGCAGTGTGAGTTTGTGGTTGGTTGGTTTCTGAAACAGTGCCCACCAGCCCATTCACGTGTCTTATCCACTTGTTAAGCTATTGCACGGCTGCACCGCTCCACAGGCTTCATACTTTGAGGAATTTGCCCAGTGTATTTGCGTAAACGATTATAAAGACTCTTGCTAACTGGAGGTGTTTAACAATTGTTCGTGTCAAGTGTATTTCTCTAGAGCTGCGCCGTTCAGTACAATAGCCACTGGACAAAAATGACGTTTTAAATTTAAATTAATTAAAATGTCAACTGATAAGAGTTAATATGAGTTTTTTGGCTGAGAGTCTTTAAAGATTGTTCGCGGATTTAATGGAGATTGACGTGTAAAATCAGTTTTTCCCTTAAAAATCACACTGCAAGAGAATGTTTAATGGCATGGGAAAGTACTCAGGAAATTGTTAAACAGATTACAACACAGCATGCCAGGTATGATCCCTTTTCTGATAAAAATACAGATATGTGTGTGTTTGCATTAAAATTAAAAAAAAAAGTCAAGTGCTCGCCACATATGGCTGCTGACTGCACGGTGGCGCAGTGCAGACAGGGAACATTTCCATCAGGGCAGCAGCTTCTATTGAATAGCACTGCTCTAGTAGTTCCATGAGTTCAAGTGGCGCCATTTGCCTTAATAGATTTCTAGAGCGTCTTAGTTATCTAGTGCTGCTGTAACAGAAATACTGCAAATGGATGGCCTTAACAAAGAGAAATTTATTTTCTCACAGTCTAGGAGGCTAGAAGTGCAAAATTCAGGGTGCCATCTCTAGGGGAAGGCGTTCTCTCTCTGTTTGCTCTAGGGGAAGGTCCTTGTCATCAATGTTCCCTAGTCAAGTAGCTTCTCAGCACAGGGACCCTGGGTCCAAAGGATGCGCTGTTCTCCTGGCTCTTGTTTCTTGGTGGTATGAGATCTCCCTGTCTCTCTGCTCACTTCTGTCTTTTATATCTCAAAAATGATTGACTTAAGACACAACCTAATCTTGTAGATTGAGTCCTGCCTTATTAACATAACTG
>NW_004443964.1:6422650-6423830 GCF_000243295.1 Trichechus manatus latirostris
TGTGGTCTTAGAGGCTTTTTTCTGAGGTGTGGGGTCAGCTGCCCATCTCAGCAAAGTCTCTGGGCTCAGTCAGGTTGAGAATTCTTTTCCCTTTACCCTGTTCCTCCTAATCGTTTCATACATTACCTGTTAGGCCTGGGCTCTCAAATTCATATCCCCACAAACTCGGTGGCATGAAACACAAACTTACTATGTCACAGCTCTGGAGACCAGAGTCAAAAATGGGTCTGCAGGGCTGCGCTCCTTTTGGAAGATCTTGGGGAGAACTCGTTCCCAGGATTTGAGAGAGAGCCTTTTCCAGCTTCGAGGCTGCCTGCATTTCTTGGCTTGTGGCCCCTTTTCTGGAGCTTGTGAGCCAGCAGTGTAGTGTCTTCTTTCCTCTCTGACCTCTGCCTGTGTCTTCACATCTTCTTTCTAACTCTGACCTCCCCCGCCCTGCCTCCCTCTTTCACTCATAGGAACCCTTATGATTACATTGGGCCCCTTGGATAATCCAGGATAATCTCCCCATCTCAAGATCCTTAAGTAATCCCATTTGCAAAGTCTCTTTTACCATGTGAGGTAACAGTCACAGGTTCCAGAGATTAGGATGTGTGCGTCTTAGTGGGGGAGGTGGGGCATGGTTTAGCTGAGCACAAAAGGCAAGAGCTGACAGCACAAGGGTAAAATTAAGATCTAAGACACAGACCTTAAAATGGAGCATTGGACTGTGGAGTTTCCGGTCTTAATGTTGTGGGGCTGGACACTGGCAGCAGGATCCAGGAAGCCTCAAGTGGCCATTGCTGCAAACCCTCTCACTCAAGGCCAGTTTCTAGGTGCCAGTGGCAATGGGGTGGCCCTGTCGTTCTGTGGCACGTCAAGTAGATGTTTAATATTTGAGGACCCCGGGCTTACTTGAGTTGGCCTGTGTCCAGGGCATTTCAGGGACCACACCATTGAGTGAGGTGGGAGTGCCAGGGATCGGGCCAGCTGATTTATCTTTACCTTTTTCACTTTCTACAGAAACAGAGAGATTACTCTCTTGATGGGGAGTCGGCGAAGGTGTCTAATCTGCAGTATCTGCACAGGTAAGTCTTGTTTTCATTTTTTTACTTTTAACATTGTGTAATACCTCATTGGAACAAAAGCATATACATAATATCGTTTTAATGATAATTTCTTAGTACATAATGAATATTAG
>NW_004443964.1:6425900-6427561 GCF_000243295.1 Trichechus manatus latirostris
AGTTTCAGGTTAGCCTAGCAAACCTAAACGTTTAGAAAGTAGGGGGTGTCCCATGCGGTGGTCCTTGGGTTAAGAAACCTATTTCCAAATCTAGCCTAGACTGCGCCAAACGCCTTGATCTGAGTGCTTGTCGCGTGACAGCGCTGCGGCTCTCTTCCCTCCCCGTCAGGTGTTTCTTCATTGCACAGTCCTACGTGCTGGTGAAGAAGTGGAGCGAAGCCCTTGTGCTGTACGACAGAGTCCTGAAGTACGCAGACGAAGTCAACTCTGACGACAACCATGAGGCCTTCGAGAACAGCCTGAAGGTGAGACGTTGTCCTCTCCGTGTTTCCAAAGTCCTGGGAAGCTGTGCAGGGAGGCTCTGTCGGGGCTGGGAGGGTAGAACCACTGATGAAGCCTTCCTACGCAAGGTGTGTCCAGCTTCACCGGGAGCTAGCCAGAAATGCAGGCTCTCAGGCCGCACCCCAGACCTCCTGAGTCAGAATCTTCATTTTAACAAGATCCCTAGGGGATTCGGGTGCACACTAAAGCTTAAGAAGCATTGCTCTAAAGGACAGCCATGAGAAGGACTCCGTGGTTTGGTTTATTGTACTGACTGTCAGACGACAGCTAGCTTTCTAAGCTTGTGGACTGTTGCAATGACCTTGAGATTATTAAAAAATATATGTATCTGGTCCAAGGAATCCATGTATGTTTTACCAGTAGAGACTGTTTAGAAAAATGAACTAGTTACTATTAGTAATTTAGTCACAAACCAGAGGGAACAGCTGCTGGTTGCAGAGCACTTGCTGTTCTCTGAACAGCACTAGGCCCCCTGGGGAATAAAGCAGAAACCTGGCTCTGCCTTCAGAGAGCTGGTGGTTTTATTGCAGTGGGGAGACCTCTACATAGGAACTCATCTCTGAATACAAAGGAAGTACCAGAGGCCGTGAGCAAAGGCAGAAAGATAGGAATAGATGGGTGGGGGCAGGAGGGAGACCCGAGTGTCGGCATCATCACAACCCAACCCCATTGCTGTGAAGTCAGTTCCAACTTGTAGCAACCCTATAGGACAGTGTAGAACTGCCCCACAGGGTTTCCAAGGCTGAAATATTTGCGGAAGCGGGCTGCCACATCTTTCTCCCACAGAGCGGTTGGTGGGTTTGATCTGCCGACCTGTCGGTTAGCAGCCGAGTGCTTAACCACTGTGCCATCAAGACTTCTTAGCATCTGCACAGTGGGGTGTAATTTCAGGATGCGGTGCCAACCAAACCATCTTAGGAGAGAATAAAGAAGTGTTTTACAAATACCGCTTTGACCTGATGTGTCCCAGAATGGAAGCACGGAATTTTGTAGCGTGCAGACCTTGTCAGGTCATTCCTTTTGTTGCCGAGTGAGAGGCTGAGGCCAGAGAACGAATGGCTCTGCCCTGGTAGCAGCAGCAGTGGAGTGCGGTGATGAGCACTTAGGCCCTTGAGTTGGTTCTGCCTGGATCTGAATCCCAGCTCTGCTCTCCTAGGAGTGTGACTGGGCGGCTCACTTTACCTCTCTTGGCTTCAGTTTTCTCACCTGTTGTCTCAGTCACCTAGTGCTGCTCCAACAGAAATACCGCAAGTGGATGGCTTTACAAAGAGAAATTTATTCTCTCACAGTCCAGTAGGCTACAAGTCCAAATTCAGGGC
>NW_004443964.1:6429134-6431186 GCF_000243295.1 Trichechus manatus latirostris
TTCGTGACTGTAAGGTGTTAAGTCCCTGTTCTTACTGTGAAACTTTCAGATGCAAGCGACTCCCACCAAACAGAGACATCCTCCCAAGTCAAGGACAATAAGGTGAGTCTGGGCTATGGCATTTGGGGAATGAAGAGTAGGATGAGTAACTCCCTTGGGATATACTCTAATTTTGTAGGGTGTAGAATAGAGGAGCCTTGATTTCTAAGGAAACACCCTGCTTTCCTCCCTTCTCTTAAAGTTCTGATATCTGCCCATCTGAAGTTAGTTACGTGTCTAGATTGCCCCCAAATAGGAAGGTTGACGACTCTGTTGCTGTGCAGAGTAGCATCCACGGTTAGGAGCTCTAACTTGGCTGTCTGATAGACCTCTGCTCCAATCCCTGCCCACCCCTCTCGTAACCTCTAATGTCAGTGGTTCTGATAGAGAAGATGAGGAGGTGACAGCACCTCCTCATAGGGGGTAAGTGAGGATGGAATGAGATGAGGCATGTGAAGCCCTGGGCTGGAGCACAGCACCCAGTGAGTGTGCCAGAGGTGGCCTTCAGTGCTGAACGCCCAGACTTCTGCCTTTGGTTTGCCTTCCAGCCTCTGGTTGAACGGTTTGAGACATTCTGCCTGGACCCTTCTCTCGTCACCAAGCAAGCCAGCCTCGTGCACTTCCCGCCGGGATTCCAGCCCATCCCTTGCAAGCCTTTGTTCTTTGACCTGGCCCTCAACCATGTGGCTTTCCCACCCCTCGAGGACAAGTTGGAGCAGAAGACCAAGAGTGGCCTCACCGGATATATCAAGGGCATCTTTGGATTCAGGAGCTAACCAGGCCCTTCCTTGGGGCGGGGGGAGAGCCTGACTCTAAATCTGTGTTGTGAGAAAATCCCAGCAAGTTCCATGATATTAAATCCAGGTCCGCATTGGCCCAGGGTGGGAGCTTGACGTCCACAGCCCTGCGTTCCTATGTCTCGTGTGTTTATGCACTTGCATCCTTAACCCTGTGCAGGAGGGCGCCTGTCCTCTTCCAGTAAATGTGTGCAGGGTCACTCTGTCTCCCACACCTCCTGGGGACGGGTCCCTGCCGTCCGGCCCCGTGTGAGCCGTGACTCCCTTTAGTCGGTGACGCACTCGGGGGGAGTCCACACCATCCCTGGTGGGCCCTGGAGCTGTGTTGTGCTTCATCAGTACCGTGGATTTGACGTTGGCTCGTCCGTGCTGTGGGCGGCTGGTGAGCATCAGCACCCCTGAGGGGTTTGTCCGTAGCCATGAGCATCGGCCCGTCCCTCCGGAATTACAGCCGGCCTTACTCCCCTTCACCTCCAAGTGAAAGAACAAGAAAAGAGCTCTATTTTTAAAAGAACTGTGTTGTACTCAGAAATGATTAAACCAAATCTTCTATTAAAAGGCAAAGATGGTGGAGACTCTGTCCAGTTTACATGACCTCGCCCCATGTCCGGCCCTGGCCCTCTCCTGGGCTGCCATGTCTGACCCTGTGAGGTCAAGTTCATCCAGCTTCCAGGCAGTCAGGTTATTGCCGAGGCCAGGTAAGGCTGTGGTAGAGGCACTGTTTTTAAAGAGAGTTGCCAATCTAGTTTTTAAATGCCGTTGTATTTTAAGCAATCGCCTTCCTTATTCTTTATTTTTTTCCTTAGTCATCCTCATTTCTTTTATATCATCAGTAATAGAAGTGACAAAGGCAGTGTAAGAAAGCAGGGAATAAAAGTGATGTCCACTTGAGACGCACATGAGACCCCCGAATCCCTCCAGACACCAAAACCCACCAGGGGACGTGCTGGCTTAGACAGTGGTTCAGACGTCCAGCCAGCCGGAGTGTCTGGATGGCCAAAGATCTGTGGATATTATTCCAAAAGGGAAACCCAGTGTGGGCAAGACGGTGCTTCTTGTTCTGAGTGAGTTGCGGAAAGGGATCGCCAGAGTTAGAGAAGGACAGTGGGAATACAAATGCAACTTTGTCGTTAGTAGTAGGTGGTCAAGGAGCCTTGCGATGCTCAGAGGTGTGATCGGTGTCTTCTCTCCTAGGATTCACTTCGAATCAAAGAGC
>NW_004443964.1:6432627-6433418 GCF_000243295.1 Trichechus manatus latirostris
GGACGAACCTGCTACTGTCAGCAGGCCCTGAACCTGTGTGAGTCTCCTCTCTCCCAGGACTGAGAGGAGGGGGAGACGCTCGAGTCTGTCTGTATTTTAGAAATATGCCTGAAGGCTGCTGTGTAAATGTTTCTTACTTTCTGTCTTTTGGGTAATGGTGGTCTTGATCTGAAGAAACAGAAGCTAAAAGCTAGCTTTTAGTTAGCGGGTGATAATGCTGAAGGAGTCCCTGGGTGGTGTAAGCGTTAACACACTCAGCTGCTTCCCCAGAGGTTGGTGGTTCAAGTCTGCCCAGAGGAGCCTCAGAAGAAAGGCCTGGCAAGCTACTTCTGAAAAGTCACTGAAAACCCTGTGGGGCCCAGTTCTGCTCTGACACACGCGGGGCCACCATGAGTTGGGATTGACCGAGGCTGATTTCGGGTTAATGCCGAACGCGAGGCGGAGAAGACGCGGTTCGGCCGAGTGGGTCTGGCTTCGCCCCTGTCGACTCTGCGCAGTGTCGGGCGGCTGCGGGCTGGGGAGCCCCTCTGGCTGCCCTGTCTCCCTGCTTTTTCCTCTCTGCAGATAAACATTGTTCTGATGTGTTGTCTCCTTTCCAGTTTGACATTAAAGCAAGCAAGAATTCCTGGTTTCTCTGTTTGAAATGAAATGCTACCTGCCTTGACTCCCTTCGTTATTCCCTGGGGTCAGCCTGAGGTGACAGGTATGATGGCAGCACAGTCCCCTGCCCACAGGGGCCCTGGCCCATAGCTGGGTCTTTCCTCCCGGGAGCTGGGGCAATGGCCTCACCC
>NW_004443964.1:6434317-6468936 GCF_000243295.1 Trichechus manatus latirostris
CTTGCGTCTCTGCAGTCCCGGTTGTCAGCAGATGGTCTTGTTCCCTCCATTAACTCCAAGTATGTGTTCTCATGCTTGGCTGTGGCTGAGTGCGTCTGCTGCTTGGGGAAGAGCCACATCCTTTCGCTTTCCCCAGGGGTCTTTGGCAAGAGGCAGGGCAGTTAAGAGCCGGTCCGTATCCGGCCCACGAACTCTGAGTGACATTAGCTCTGGCTTGTCTGTGAATGCAGTGGGGCTGTGGGCAGGCGAAGGCATTAGTACCCAAAACCACCCACCCTGCCCCGGAAGAGTCGTGCAGCGGGGAGAGCAGGAGCCCAGTGTCGGATGACTGTTTGGATCACTGCTCCCTCGCTTATTGGTATGTGACCCTGCGCAAGTGAGTCAACCTCGGAGCCAATTTCGTCAAATAGGGGTGTCTGTTTCTAAACTGCTGGGAAGAAGGTGGGCGGAGGCTCAGCAGCTAGCATGTGAGTCCCGGCACACGGCCTTCCCTGTTCTCCCCGCCGCGGGTTGGGGAGCTGGCGCTACAACAGCGCGCTCTCCCTTCGCTCCTGCCCAAGACGCCTTCCGCGTGGAAGGAGACCCACAGAGCTAGACGTGACACTGCAGAGAAGCCGCTCTTTCTGCTCACTGTGGCCCCAACCAAAGAAAGACCAGGCCCGTTGCCATCGCGTCAATTCCAACTCACAGCAACCCTGTAGGACAGAGTAGGACTGCCCCATAGGGTTTCCAAGGTTGTAATCTTTTGGGAAGCGGACTGCCACCACATCTTTCTCCCATGGAGCAGCTGGTGGGTTCCAATTACCGACCTTTCGGTTAGCAGCTGAGCACTTAATCACTGCACCACCAGGGCCTCTGTATTGCAGCCCTAAACCAAACCCCTTGCCATCGAGCTGATTCCAACTCAGCGATCCTATAGGACAGAGTAGAACTGCCCAATAGGGTTTTCAAGGAGTAGCTGATGGATTTGAACTGCCAAACTTTTGGTTAGCAGTTGAGCTCTTAACCACTGTGCCACCAGGGCTCCTGCAGCCCTTGGCAGAGGAAATTCGCCAGAGACAGCCTGGCCCAGGACCCAGCAAGTTTGTCCTGCTGTACACGGAGTAGCTGGGGCAAACGGAGCAGAGGTATGGGGGGACCCTCCCGGTCGTAGCCACCTCCCCTGCCGCCAAGCAGGCCCCACTGCCGTCCGCCTCCCTTCCCTGGACTGTGCCCTGTTCAGCCTCGGTGGCTAGCACAGCAGTGAGGCTCAGGAGCTGCTGATTGTTCGCCAGTCCAGTCGCCCGCCATCCAGTTTCCTGGCAATGAAGACTGACTGGCAGCCCTGCCCTCAGCGACAGACTGCTGTTCGTTTGTTCTGTCGTCGTTTTTATGAACCTTTTTCTCTGTCAGACGAGTGAGCAGCTTAGTGTGGCTGAACCCCCGCTGCAACCACTGTAACCTTCCCCAGCTGCCATGCTGTTGACCCTGCAATTTACGATCTCAGCTCTGGCCAGACCTGAATTTCTGCGTAACAGGCCCCAGGTACCCAGACCAAGCCTTAAGGCTGGCCGTTGTCTGAAAGGTGTCAGGAGGCCCAGAGCCCTTGGGCAACGTGAGGAGGCCCCGCAGTTCCCAGGGAGAGTGGGCGGGCTGCAGACTTCTGGAACGCAAGGATGGCTGGCGCAGTGGCAGCTGCTGGGGCTGGGAGGCACAGACCGCACTGGCACTGCCCTACAATGAACCGTGGCTGGCTGGCTGGCTGGCGCCCAAGAGAAGAGCTCATCGCTCATTCCTAAGGAGGAACAGACCCGCGCGGCCTGGGGCCTGCCCTCCTAGGCCAGACTCCTGCCATCTACTACATGGCATAGGCAGGGTTTTCCTTTTTTTGAGCTGCTTCCTCTGAGCCCTCCTTGTAGGAAGCCCCAGAAGATTTAAGCCAGCATCTGTTTTCTTTCCAAGCCACAGCTCCCTTCCGGCTGTCTCCGGGTAGGCCTTCACCTTCTCATCAGGACTGCTAGGCAGACTCGCAGCCAGAGAGCCGCCTCCAGACAGCCCTGCAGATTCCTGAGGCTGCAGCCTCTACCTTCCTGACGCCTGAGGAACCTGCTAATTCCCCTCCCCACCAGCCCTCGGACCCAGGAAGCGTATCTTGGCTCCAAGGGTCTGGTGGCAGAGCTTTTGTACAAACAGGGCAATTTCCTGAGATGGCAGAGCCTGTCTTGTTGAGGGAGCGTACGGGAGCCTCACAGGTTATGACTCCCAGGGCAAAGTTGGCAATTGCCACCATCTGCTTTGGTAGGAAGGGGGATGCCCCTGGCCTGAGGGGCCCCTCGGAGCAGGGAAGAGAGTGGGCACCAAGGGGCTTGAGCCCTGACACCCTTTCCACGTTGCCACCTAACGTCATAGCTGGCACAGAACTGGAAGGAGCCTTGGAGACCATTGAATCTCACACCTCTCAATCCACAGATGAGGAAGCAAGGGCCAGGCAGGGGAAAAGGCTCACCAAGGTCTGGGCAGGACGAGAAGCCAGGTCCTGGGCCTCCTGCCTCATCCGAAAGGAGGAGACAGGGCAGGGCCAAGGCCCGGGAAGACCGGAAGTTGGGGAGCCCTGGACAGCTTCCAGGTCAAAGCTGTCCAGTAGAAATACTGTGCGAGCCACAGATGCAGGTCAAGCTGTAACCTGTCCATTTTCTATAGCCACATTAAAAACGTAAACAGATGAAATTAATTTAAAAAAATACTATTTAACTCGACAAATTCAAAATAGCATTTCAATATGTAATCAGTATAAAAAAATCAGGTATTTTACATTTGTGTTTTTCATCCAAAGTCTTGGAAATGCACTGTGTATTTTCCACAAGGTACAACCCATCTTGATTCAGACCAGCCAAATTTTAAGTACTCACAGGCATGTGGGCCTCATGGCTGCGTGTGGGATGGCGTCAGCCCCATCCTGGCCTTCTAACTGAATGGGTTTTCTCCCTCTAGTGTTTCATACCCTACCTGTTTCTAGATGTTTCTCCAAAGGATGAGAGGCTAGAAATGAAGGATGAAGAGAGCCAGACCTCTTTCTTTGTTCCTGTGCTTTCTCCTGTATTTTATTCCTGCGGCCAGGACACTGCTCTGTGATCGGGGTAACCACTGGCCTGCAGCGACCGGCCGCCTGGAAACCTGGGCGTGCCTGCCCGCTGCCCACAAGCCTTATCTGGGTAGCAGGGCCTGATTCGGTTCGGCATTGGACAGTCACGCCAGGAATTCAGCTCTTGTTTTTCTTCCAGTGAATCAATCAGCCCTAATCTCGGGGGTGTGTGAAGGCCCCTACGGTGCTCATTTATTTCCAAGAGGCAAAGCTCGAATGTCCCAGGTCACAGCCTCCTCGCTGCCTTCCACCCCCTAGCCCTCTGCTAGCTCTGCAGGGCCTCCCCTGGACATCTTGTCCCTGCTGGCACCTGGGGAGGCAGCAGAGTGTGGCCTGGGTGACATCCTGTCTCGGCTCCCTGGGGCATGGCCATCACCTCCCAGTAGCAAAGATGAAGGACACCGAGCTAACTCCTCTCTGTGTCCAGGAGGGTGCGCTGGCTCCTGGAGCCAGCAGGCGTTTAAACGAACAGCCGCTTTCTCATAACAGCTGATTGCAGGCGCACTACTAGTAGTAAGAAGAAAATTGTCACCCAGGAATGAAGTGCGGAGGGGCTGGGGACGGAGGCTAGTGGCCTCTTGCCCAGGCCTTACATCTCTGGCTTCATCTCCCGACTCACACATGTCTGGCACGGAGGGCGCTGGAGACCTTCCCTGCTCAGGCGCCGGCTGACCAACCACTCTCCTTCTGTTTCCACTTGGCCAGGAGATGAGGGCCAAGTTCAGTGGCTTGTCCATGGGATGAGCCCAAGGGGACTCAGGCCTTCCCTGTCCAGTGGGGGGAATGGTCAGAGCCAGGCTGCTGTCCCCGGTCTCCCGTCTGCTGGGCCCTCATCTCCGCCCCCAGCAGTGGTCTGTCCCCAGCGAGGCCTGCCAGGACGGCTCCAGGGTGCCCAGCCCCCTCCTGCATATCTCCCCTCTCCCCTTGCTCCCCCTCGAACCCTTTTCCACCAAAACCGCTTGGTTTGCAGAAATGAGTCAGGAGGATGAGTCCAGCTCTGCGGAAGGGGCTTCTAGGGCTGAGACAGTGAAGTATGTTCAGAAGGTGGGTGGGCCATCCACCCGGCTCCTGGGGACCCTGGGGCTCTCATGGAAGGAAAAGCTCAACGAGCCAGCACCCCCAGCCACTCAATCTGACTTCATAAAATCCACGGGGGGCCATGTCCAAGGTGAGGTGAGCCGGAGGGGAGGCAGGCAGTAAACCCAAGCGCAGAGGCTTCCAAGTAGGCTCAGTTAGGCCCTGCGCATAGCAGTACCCGGTGGTGCCTGGGGGCCGGGGAGGTGGGAGGTGGACCCTCTGGAGTTGGTCTGAGAATCTGAGGGTCCCCGGCACGCTCGTCCTGCTGTGTCTGGCTCCAGAGCCACATACAGGTGAGCTGACACCTGGGGAGCCAGGCTGGGTGTGCCTGACTTTGAAAATCTTCATGGTGTCATTTGCCTGGCGGTGCGTGACCCCTGGCCGCCCCATCATGTCGGTGAGAACACGCGGCAGAGAACTGGGCACCGTGAGCAGGGAGCCTGGCTTCCCACCATCCCAGGGCTGCCAGGAGCCCGCCCCACCTCTCCCGGCGTGGGTGGGGGCCTGCCTGATGGCGGGGCCTCCTGTGCAGCGGGCGGGAGGCATTCATTAACCCCGAGCCCGCTCCACCTCTCCCTGGGGGCCTCCAGGGTTGAGCCGGTCTGTCCCTGGGCCTGCTTGCGTCTGTCTGGGGCCCTGTCCCTCCCGGCCAGCCGTTTCTCCAGCTGGGTGTGATCTCTGGGTGTGTGGGTGTAACAAGCCTTGACCTTCCTTGGGAGGCGGCAGCGTGGCTGCCCCGCCTCTAGGTGCTGCCCTTTCCTCCCAAACTGGTTGTGCTGGAGTGGGCGCGCCTGGGTGCATGCGCGGCAGCTCCGGGCTCTGCTCACCTGCAGCGGTGCCTCCCAGAAACTGCCTGGCCCCCGCGCCTGCGCCCCACCTCACCAGAGCCAGCTGCCCGGCCAGCAAGGACGTACGCCGCTGCCTGCCACCCACGCCAGCTGAGCCCAGCCTGAGCCGGCACGGACTTCACCACCATGTTCAAGGGGCTGAGCAAAGGCTTCCAGGGGAACGGGTCCCCCAAAGGCTCCCCAGCCAAGGACTCCCCCAAGGGGTCCCCCAGCAAGCACAGCCGGTGAGCAGCGCCAGGCAGAGGGTGGCTGGGGCGGGGGTGGCGCCCAGGCACTCCGGCTACCTGGAGGCGGCAGCCAGCAGGAGCCCAGGACCAGCCCAGCGCTCGCATTTGGTATCCCCAGGCCAAAGGGCCCAAGGGCGGTGCTCTCCCGGCTGGGAGCTGCTGGCCCAGGCCCGACTCCAGCCCTGGCAAGGGGTGGGGGTATTGCAGTCTAAGCCTTCTTGCTTGTCCAGGGGGCCTGAGGCCCAAGGCTGAGGCCGCTAGGGGAGAGGTGCTGGACAGGGCCTGAGCAGATGTCTGCCTCTGTGGGCAGCTGGAAGGCTGGGGCGCCTGGCTCCCTCCCCACAGCCCTGTCCCTGGCCTCAGCTTAACCTGGGAAATGACCTGGGGACCTGGGGGCCTGGGCACAGGGTGGGCCCAGAGAAGCTGAGTACGGGGTGCCTGGGGGCAGGGAGGCAGGGGCTATGCTGCCCTCCTGCCGAGCTGCAGCTTTTCCTAGAGTTCTCACTCAGGCCTTGGGATTTTAGGGTAACTGCTTTACTGAGTGGATGTATGAAGGGGGTGCTGTGGTGCAAAGGGGAGGTTCCCGCGGCCTGGGGCACCCCCAGAGCCTCCCTTAGCCCCCCCTTCCCCCTCACACCGAGGGCCTGTGGGCAGCTCTCTGCTGGGGCCCAGTCTGCATGACAGCTGGGGGCAAGGGCCTTGGGCTCCTGGGTTCCCCCACTCAGAAGAATTGGTGGATGTTCTTCCCACCCACTAGGCCCCAGCCCCCTCTGCAGGGTGGAGGTGGAAGGTCACCTGGCGTCCAAGATGAGAGCAGAGATGAAATGCTGGAGCTGAGGGTGTGGGGGGCCCATTACTCTGATAGGGATCAGGTGACAGCACCCAGCTGGGTGTCTGGGCGGATGGGAGAGGCGGCAGCTAAGACTCGCGATGGAGTGACCTGTCCTCCCTGGGGCACCTGAGCCCTACCCAGGGTGGGATATGCCCCTCCCGGCAGGAGCAGCCCTCCCAGGGGGCCAGACCGAGGACCAGGCACCAGGACTCAGCACCCGAGGCCCCCTCCCCAGGCAGGGCCACTGGGTGGGCTTCCTGGCTGGCCATCAGTCTAGGGGGCCGTGCTGGCTCTGGCTGCATACAGCCCCCTAGAGAGGACCCATCATTCTCCTCACATGCAACCCACTCACTCAACAAGCACTTATTGAGCACCTACTATTCTACGCACTGGGGGTGCCACTGTAAACAGATCCGACAGCCTTTAAGGCACGTACTAGGTGCTGGCTTTGCGTTAGGACCTGTACTAAAGGCTTCAAATGCACTAATTCTTGTAACACACAGTAACCCTTTGAGGTAGGTATTATTAAAGCCCTACTTTCAAGTGAGGCAGCAGAGGCACAGAGAAGTTAGGTAACTTGCCCAAGGTCACACAGCAGTAGTGAGGGATAAGGCTGAAACACAGGCCATCTGGCTACAGAGTTCCTTCCAATTGCTATGCCTTCACTGGCTGCCCCTCTGCCTGGGAGTCCCACTGTTTGACCCCTGGTTCAAATCCCAGCTCAGTGGAGCCTTCCAGCCTCCCTCCCCCAGGACAGTTCTGTGACCCCACAGGGCGCTGTGTCTTTTATGAGGTCTGCTGGACCCCGTAACCACTATGCAACAGGCCCTCTGTAGAGGTTCCAGAGTGAATGCATAGAAAAGGACCCTGGGGCCCAGCCTAGGTGCATGCCCTCTCCTGACAAGCTGTGTGGCCCAGAGCAAGCCAGGTCCCAATCTGGGCCTTGAACCCCGAATCTGGAGAAGGTAGGGGTGCCCCGGCAGTCTGTGGGCTCCCCTTGCTCCAGCGCCGTGTGGCTCTTCCAGATGGTTGCTAATGCCTGGGTAAAGCCCTGCGGGGCTCAGGGCTGGTATGCATGGGAGCACATGCTGCTGTTCTGTCCCCAGCGAGCCCGGCCACCTCGCCCAGGGCCCCGCCTCGCTGTCTCGGGTGTTAGCGGCTGAGCCAGTGATTCACTGGCTCCCTGGGCCACCAGCCTGCCAACCGGAGAAAGTGGATAGGGAGCTGGGCAGGTCTGGAGCTTACTGTTAGGACAGCTGGTGGTGGCTGGGGCGCCTCTTCCTCCACGTATCCCACACAGCTAGGACGGGGGTCCTGGCTTTCTGAACTCTCGTGCTGGGGTTGGTGTCCCCTCCCCTCAACCCAAGGAGTCGGTGTCTCAGAGCTTCTTGCCAGGGGGAGACCACAGAGCACCCCCAGGACATGGGTTCCGCCCTCCCAGACAGTGGGCCTGGCTGCAGGGTGGCAAAGGGCAGAGGTGGCTCAGGTGACTCACCTAGGGGGGCAGAGCTCCTTCCCAAGGGGAACAGAGGGGCCTTTGCTCACCGTGGTGCCCTCTGTCCACCGCCGCCCACCAGGGCTGCCACCCAGGAGCTGGCCTTGCTCATCTCCCGCCTGCAGGCCGCTGCCGACCGCGTGGAGAGGTGCATCTTGGAGACCCAGAAGAGGCTGCAGCAGGTGAGGTTGCAGAGCTGATGGCCAGTGCAGGGGGCAGCTGGACGGCCCGAGGAGGCCCCATGCCATGCCTGATGACTTCTGGGGCTGCACACCGGTTCTGCCCTTCTCCTGCTCACTAGTGATGGTGGAGGTGGGACAATACCCCCAGTTCACTGCCCACACCCCCTGTTGCTCCTCAGACCCCACAGTGGAAGAGGGCTCAGCCTACCTTCTCTGTTGGGCTCCCAATGTTGGGGGCCAAAGGGGTCTGGGGAGGGGGCCCAGGCCCACAGATGCCCTGGGCCTTGAGGTACGGCTGAGATCCCCTCAGGGTGGGACTTAGGCCTGCAGAGACGGGCAACAAGAATGTGGGGGCCTCTGGGCCCTGATGAGGACCCGCCTGTCCCGGCCACGCCCCCAGGACCAGCAGAAGAGCGAGCGCAGCCAGCCCCTGCAGCACAAGCAGGAGACAGGCCGCAACCTGAAGGAGGCGGAGATGCTGCTCAAGGGCCTCTTTCTGGACATGGACAAGGCCCGACGGCTCAAGCACCCACAGGCCGAAGAGATTGAGAAGGAGTGAGTGGGGTGGTGCCAGGAGGCAGTGGGGGGCCCTAGGAGACCCCAGCCCAGCCTGACACCCCCCGTCCGCCTCTCCACAGCATCAAGCAGCTGCATGAGCGGGTGACCCAGGAGTGTGCGGAGTACCGTGCCTTGTACGAGAAGATGGTGCTACCGCCCGACATGGGGCCCAGGGTGGACTGGGCACGCGTGCTGGAGCAGAAGCAGGTAAGACCCCCCACTGAGGTCTGAGCTGCCCTCTCAGAGCCCCGAGTCCTTCCCTACAGGGATCAGAGAACAGTCCAGAACTAGCTGCCTTTAAACACGGGCGTGCTGGGACCTGTGGATGGTTTGGAGGCCTGAGAAGGCAGAGAGCAGAGGAGACTGCGTTTAGGGAAGGCCTCCTGTACGAGGGGGCCTGCAAAGGGGTGGACTGGTGAGGAGAGAACATTTCAGAAGGAAGAACAAAGATTCCTGCTGGGAGGAGGCCTGGGGTGGGATGGGAAGTGGGGTTCCCTGAGCAGGTGGGCAGAGCCGGGTCACAGGGCACCCTGAACATCAGGTAGGGAGTTGCTTTTTGATGCCACAACCGAAGGGGTGTCGTGGTGACAACGAAGGGACAGTGGGGGAGAGGAGGGGCAGAGCAGGGCGTGCACAGATGGCTGGAGGTGTCCAGGCAGGAAGCAGTGAGGCGGGCCCGGGGAGGAAGCAGGGAGGGAGGGGGCTTTTCAGAGGCTGAGCCCCAGTCCTGGGACCAGTGGGACCCAGGGAATGCAGCCAGGGTCGCTGGAGAGTGGCATGTCCCCCGGGTGAGCTGCAGGCCTCTCACCTGGCTGCTCACCTGCCTCCCATCCTCTGCCCGGATGATCCACTCCTCCTCCCGGTGAGGATGTGGGAGAGTCCGGAGGGCGCTGTGGGAGGGGTTCTCTGGGCCCTGCACCCCGCCTGCTGAGCGCTGGCTCCTCCTGTAGAAGCAAGTGTGCGAGGGCCAGTATGGGCCAGGCATGGCGGAGCTGGAGCGGCAGGTGGCCGAGCACAACATCCTGCAGAAGGAGATCGAAGCCTACGGGCAGCAGCTGTGGAGCCTCGTGGGGCTGGTGGGTGCGCCAGCCCTGCCCCTTCCAGCCCCCTGTCCCATCAGAGTCAGAGCTAGGCCCCCGATGGCCTTGGGGAGAGGGATGGAGGACGAGGGCCCCGGGGTGGGCTCTCCCTGCACCCTGCCTCTCACTGGGCCCATGTTTTCTCCCCCTTGGTTGAGGTAGGACGCAGCTACCATCAGAAGCCAGTACCAGGACCTGCTGGTGAGCAGTGAGGAGGGTGGGGCCAGGAGGCCAGGGTGACAGGGTGACCGTGGGCAGGCTGGGTCCCAGAGGCTGGGTATACAGGGTGACAGAGGGCAGGGTGGACCAGGAGGCCGGGGTGACAGGGTGACTGTGGCGGAGTGCGCTGGGAGCCTGGCTGATAGTGCTTCTTGCCACCCCCTCTCTCCTCTTGGGCCGGCGCTTGCTCACTGTGCTGAGTGCAGAAGGCGGCCTCATGGCGTGGCCAGAGCCTGGGCAGCCTCTACACACACCTGCAGGGCTGCACGCGGCAGCTGAGCACACTGGCCAAGCAGCAGCAGCACATCCTGCAGCAGGACTGGAGCGACCTCATGGCCGACCCTGCGGGCATGCGGCGGGAGTACGAGGTCCGGGGGCTGGGAGCGGGGCGCGGGGGGTGTGAGTGACAAGGACTGACCTGGTCCTGACTGCCCGCACGCGGCCTCACCCAGCACTTCAAGCAATATGAGCTGCTGAGCCAGGAGCAGAGCGTGAACCAGCTGGAGGACAACGGGGAGCGTATGATAGAGCTCAGGCACCCGGCCGTGGGGCCAATCCAGGTGCAAGGCCTGACCCTCCTACTGCCTCGGGGACCACATGGGGCTTCCGGGAGACTGGGGGCAGAGAGAGAGACTGCCAGATGGAGCACAGTGGGCAGGGGGCAGATGGACAGGCGGGCGTGGTCCGAGGCTCTGTGCTGCTGTCCCCAGGCCCCTGGGGGCGGAGAGAGAGACGACCGGATGGAGCACAGTGGGCAGGGGGCAGATGGACAGGCGGGCGTGGTCCGAGGCTCTGTGCTGCTGTCCCCAGGCCCACCAGGAGACCCTAAAGATGGAGTGGCAGAACTTCCTGAACCTCTGCATCTGCCAGGAGAGCCACCAGCAGCACGTGGAGGCCTACCACCGGGTGAGCCCGCGGGCAGGGCGGGTGGGCAGGCTCAGGGCCGGGCTGGGCACCAGTACCAACTACCTTCGAGCCAACTCCAACTCATGGTGACCCCGTGTGTGTCAGAGTAGGACTGTGCTCCACAGGGTTTTCAGTGGCTGATTTTTTGTGTGTGGATTTGATCCTCCAACCTTTCGGTTAGCAACCAAGCATGTTAACCATTTCTACACCCAGAGACTCCCTCTGTTACCGGCAAGACATCTCATAAATAAAACAGCTTTGTGATCGTGACTTGGCCCCAGAAGGAAATGATATCCTGCACACACTCTCAACAGGGGCGCTATCGTCCCCAGGGGTGTGACAATTGGTTCTTGGGAGCGGAGACGATCTTACTCTTTTTATGTATGAAGCACAGATATACATATAGTTGTTGCTGTGTGCCGTCGAGTCGATTACGACTCATAGCAACTCTGTAGGACGGGGTAGAGCTGTCCCATAGGGTTTCCTAAGCTGTCATCATTGCAGGACCAGATTGCCAGGTCTTTTCTCCTTTGAAACAGCTGGTGGGTTTGAACCACTGACCTTTCGTTTAGCAGCCAAGCACTTAACCACTACACCACCAGGGCCCCTTAAACATGTAGTGCATAAACATACACAGTGTGTGTGCTAGTTATACCTCACGGAGACAAGGGGGATGTTGGAAAAATCGTCTAGAAGGCCCCTTCGGGGACAATAATGAAAACAGGGCCAAGAAACACTGATATAATGTACAACTGTTTTTGTTTTTTCTTTTCAAATTTTTACCTCAGCTGTTTCATACAGTTTGGAGAGAGACAAAAGCCAAGGATTTCTCTCTCGTGCTTGTTCTGTTCTGGGGGCATTTTCACACCCACTGGTGGTCCTTCCAAAATACCATCCAACAGTGCGGTGTTACCTTAAAGCCCGTTTCCAGCTCCTGCCGCGAGGCTGGGACAAGTTAGCCCACAAACACGCCCCACAAACAGCTGGTTTGGGTTTAGCCAGTTTAGGGTTAGTTGGTTTGGATTTCATTGGGTTGGGTTCGGTAAGTTCAAGTTTACCAGGTTTGGGTTTAGCCAGTTTGGGTTCAGCCTGGGCTGGGTTCAGGCTGTTTGCGTTCAGCTCAGGTTGGGTTCAGCTCAGGTTGGGTTCAGCTGGTGAGCAGGAGCAGCGGGCAGCAGACAGCAGGTAGCAGGCTGCCCTGGGCTTGGCCTTGACCACCTGCACCCTCAGTTCCAGGAAGAGGCCAGCTCAGTCAGCCAGACCCTGGCGAAGCTCAACTCCAGCCTGGACACCAAGTACAGCCTTGCTCCAGGGGGCCCACCTGGTGCCCGCACAGAGCTGCTTCAACAGCTGGAGGTGAGACGGCCCCACCCAGCCACCTTCCCCCCGACTGCACCCCACTGCTGGGCATCCGGCCTGTCTGTCTGTTTGAGCCTCCCCCTTTCCCCTCCCAGGTACGCAGTCCTGCCCTGAGCCCAGGCCTGGGGGCAGGAGAAGGGAGTCTGCTCCCAGCTCTGTAACCAGCAAATCCACCCTCTCTGGCTGTCAGTTCCCTCACCTGTAATGGGAGGGAGGTGCCTGGGACAGCTCTGAGGCCCCTCTGACTCCTACTCTGGAAGCCTGGGTGCTGGGAAGCCCACACCTCAATCACAGACCCCAGGGCCCCGGCCCCCCAGCGAGGGGCTCCTTTCACCTTGCTGACCTAGAGACCCTGCCATCGGGGAGGCAAGGTGTGGGAAGATGTGGGCCGGGGCTCAAGTGGAGCCTGAGCCCCCACTGCCTGCACTGGCAGGCAGAGGAGAAGCAGCTGGCAGTGGCCAAGAGGACCGTGGGGGACCTGCAGCGGCAGAGCCAGGAGGTGGCACCTCTCCCCCTGCGCAGGAGCCCGCCCCAGCAGCCCCTGCACGTGGAGAGCATCTGCGACTGGGACTCGGGAGAAGTACGGGCTGCGGCTGCCCTGGCCTTACCCAGCTCCACTCCTCTCCAAGCCCTGCCCTCCCCTGACCTGTTCCCACCCCGTCTTGCCTAGGCCCCTTCTGCCTGTCCCCCTGCCTGAGCCCCTCTCTACCTGCCCCCAGGTGCAGCTGCTGCGGGGTGAGGGCTACACACTGCTGGACAACTCTCACCCGCACACCTGGGTCGTTCAGGGCCCCAACGGGGAGACCAAGCACGCCCCGGCCGCCTGCTTCCGCATCCCGGCTCCAGACCCTGACGCTGTGGCCAGGGCTTCCAGGTGGGCCACCCCCACGGTCACCACAGTGACACTCAGGGACAGGAGGCAGGCCGAGGGCCCAGGCCAGCCTTGTGGTGTCTGAGGTCCCCTGCCCAAATGCCACCCCCACCCCAGCAGGGAGTGCGGAAAGGAGGCAGGCCCCCCTCTGATCTCCTCCTCATTCTAGGCTGGCCTCGGAGCTGCAGGCCCTGAGGCAGAAACTGGCCACCGTCCAGAGCAGCCTGAAGATCAGCATTGCGGAGCCCGAGCGGCCAGGCCAGCAGGGTGCCAGGGGCCGGCTAGGGTGTGGGGTGTGGGCATAGAGAGAGTATATGTCTACTTCAGTCACTGCTGGGGGGCTGCAGTGGGCAAGGGGTGGCCCTGGGTTAGCAACATCACCTCCAGGGTTGGCAAGCCCTTGGGGCCACCTCTCTCACTCTCGACCCCACCCCACATAGGCCTCTCTTTGGCCACTCAGGGAGAGGCCCCTTGGGCAGACACAGGGTAGGCCCTGGACCCTTACCAGCACCCTGTGCCCCCAGCTCCGACCAGCTTGGCCCCAGCCGAACCACAGGCTCAGAAACTCCTGATGCAGATGACCCGGCTGGATGGGGACCTGGCACAGATAGAGAGGCAGGTGCAGGCCTGGGCCCGGACCCCACTGAGCCGCACCTCACCCCTGGAGGACCTGGAGGGGCGCATCTGCAGCCACGAGGTAGGTGAAGGCAAGACGGGTAGGTGCACACACTTTAGTGGGGGACGAGGCACAGGCCGGAGCAGCTCTGGGACTGGGACGGGCAGAGCGGGGAGAGCCCAGGGCTCAGACAAGCTGGGTCCCAGCCCCTCCACGGCCAGCTCCGTGCATGACCTTGGGCAAGCCCTGTAGCCCCTCTGCGCCTCAGTATTCTCATCCCTGACACAGACATAATACTACCCAGCTCGGTTGTGCGGAGGATGAAATGTGGTAACGTCTGGGAAGGTTCTAGAAGGGGCCGGACCAGAATCAGGGTGTCCTGATGAGGGCCGCGAGGAGCCCGGAGCACCTAGGCTCTAGGGGGGAAGGCCTCCTGGAGAGGCTGCAGTGTCGTGCAGACACCTCTAGCAAAGCAGAATACGTTCTTTGCAGCTTGAGCTCCACGCTCCTGAAGAGCTGGGCATGAAGCTGCCCCTTGCCCACACCTAGGGGAGCAGTCTGGGTGATCTCTTCCAGACCAGTTTCTGTTCAAGTATATTGTCTGTGCTTGATTTTCAAAAAAGCGGATCATGTCGTTCATGTTAATATGCAACTTGTTACTTCCGCTCACTCCCCACTGTGCTGTCCATCGATATTAGGAGTCATGTTTCCGCTGGGCCAGGGGGCGCGGTGGGGGCGGAGGTGATTTCAGAGGCAGAAAAGGGTGAGCTTGCGTGTGTGTTGCAGGTTGGGTCCTGGGATGGAGATGAGCGAGCAGGGGAGGGAGCCTGTGGAGCGGGACGGAGGCAGCACTGCAGACGGAGACGCTGCCCTGTGAGGCAGTCTCTGAGGCCAGTTCCAGGGAGCTCTGGGTAGGGGAGGGCTGAGCCTTTACACCAGTGTTCCTGAGTCACTGTTCACGAGATGCCCCTCAGCCTGGCGAACCCCACAGCGAGCAGCGTTGAGGGCTGCTTCCTGGCAGCACCTGAGCGGCTGGGGGGAGTATGTCTTTGGGTCCTGAAGTCCCAGCGTCTACCACATCAGGGGTGTCGAGAGGCCATGAGAAGTTTGATGGGAGTGTAGGCAGTGTCTCCTTGTCATAACTTGTGGAAAAGATGAATGAATGATTGAGAAGAGGAATGAATGCAGATAGAGCTAGGGCTTGGCTGCCTCATCCTGGAGTGACGAGGTAGGGGCCTGAAGGTTTTGTGACCAGGTGACAATAGTACGTAATTGAGTGCCTGATGCTGCTAAGGATCTCATTTACTCCTTCCATCGACTCATTCTGTAGACGAAGAGACTGAGGGTCAGAGAGGCTGACTTGCCCAAGGTCATCCACATGGTAACTAGCAGAGCCAGGACTGTTCCTGCTTCTCTGGCCCTGAGCCCAAGCACATAGCCGCCAAGCTCTCCTGCCTCCATGGGGGCGGAGGGGGGTTGACCTGGCAGGAGGGCTGGGCAGAGTCTGTCTCTTCCATGTGGACCAGAGCAGAGATCCTGACCCCCGCCCGCCCCTGCCAGGACACAGCCCAGCACCTGCAGAGCCTAGGAGCTGAGAAGGAGGTGGCCCAGCAGGAGTGTGAGGCGTTCCTGTCGGCGCGGCCTGTGGGTCCCACTGCCCTGCAGCTGCCCGTGGCCCTCAACAATGTCAAAAACAAGTACAGCGACGTGCAAGTTCTGTGCAATCTCTACAGGGACAAGTGAGTGCCGGGGACAGGGCTGCGGTGGGTAACATGGTGTGGCTGAAGGCTGCCTGACCCTCCCCTATGTGCAGAGCCAAGGCTGCCCTGGGTCTGGAGCGGCAGATCCGGGATGCGGACAGGATCATCCGGGGCTTCGAGTCTGCCCTGGCCCAGGAGGCCCCCATCCCCGATGGCCCGGGCGCGCTGCAGGAGAGGGTCAGCGAGCTGCAGGTGAGGCCCAGGCTCTGCAGGTGGAGGGCAGACAGGGCGTCTCGCCAAACCACTGAGGGTGCATCGCGGCTGTGTCCCCCCAGCACCAGCGGAGGGAGCTGCTGGAGCAGCAGGCCTGCATGCTGGGGCTGCACCGCGAGCTGAAGGCAGCCGAGCGCACGTGTGGTGCGCTGCAAAACAACTTCTGTGAGTTCTGCCAAGACCTGCCGCGCCAGCAGCGCCAGGTGCGGGCCCTCATTGACCGCTACCACGCCGTGGGGGACCAGGTGGATCTGCGGTGAGTGCTGGGCTGCCAGGCACGTGGCACAACCCCACGGTGGGCAGGCTGGGTGCTGCCGCTGACAAACTGTCCTTGGGCTGGTGACTTAACTTCTCTGAGGCTCAGTTTCCCCACCTGTGAAATGGGATGATAGCAGTACCTGCCTCCCAAGCTGGTAGCTGCCAGGCAGAGGCTATCAGGACACAGAGTAGGGAGAGCACAGTGGGTCACTGAGGCCTCCTGACCTGTCCCAGGAAGGGAGGCACCCCCCAGCCACCTCCCTGAACCCCTCACCTGTTCCCAGAGGGCAGCTCTCACTTCTGCTCTGGCCTCGTCCCCCTGCAGGGAGAAGATGGTGCGGGATGCCGGCCTCACCTACCAGCAGTTCAAGAACTGCACGGACAACCTGAGCTCCTGGCTGGAGCACCTACCCCACAACCAGGTGGGGCCCCACGATGGGCCCAGCCACATTGCGTACAAGCTCCAGGCGCAGAAGGTACGGGGCCTGGGCTGCAGGTGACCTGGGGGCCCTGCCCAGAGCTGGGTCTCAAGCCATCTCTCTGGCCGCCTCCTCCACAGGGCAGCTGCCTGTGCGCGTGTTGCCCCCTAGTGACCAAGGCTCAAAAGTGCTTTGGGTGAGGTGTCTACGAGTCGATTGTAACTCATAGTGATCCTATGAGACAGAGTAGAACTGCCCCATAGGGTTTCCTAGGCTGTCATCTTTACGGGAGCAGATAACCAGATCTTTCTCCCGCTGAGCTGCTGGGTGGGTTTGAACCGCCAACCTTTTTTTTTTTTTTTAATTTTTTTTTATTGTACTTTAGATGAAGGTTTACAGGAACAGATAATTTCTCATTAAACAGTACACATATTGTTTTATGACATTGGTTAACAACCCCATGACATGTCAACATTCTCCCTTCTCGACCTTGGGTTCCCTATTACCAGGTTTTCTGTCTCCTCCTGCCTTCTAGTCCTTGTCCCTGGGCTGTGTGTGCCCCATGAGACTCGTTTTGTTTTATGGGGCTGTCTAATCTTTGGCTGAAGGGTGAACCTTGGCAGTGACTTCATTACTGAGCTAAAAGTGTGTCCAGGTGCCATACTCTCGGGGTTTCTCCACTCTCTGTCAGGCCAATAAGTGTGTGAACCTCCAGCCTTTTGATTAGCAGCCAAGTGCTTAATCTTTAAGCCATTAGGGCTCCTTAAAGGTCTGTAATGCAGTGGCCAGGAATTGAACCCAGGCCGCCCGCGTGGCAGGTGACAGTTTTACCACTGCATCACCCATGCAAGCAGGGGGCTCTTCAAAGGTCAGAGCACCCAGGCCTCAGGTTCGCACACCCCACGCTCCCACCCTGAAATGCTCCCCCTTTCCCACATAAGCCCCCAGCCCGTCTCTGTCTGGTCCAAGGTGGGCGGTGAGCTTCACGCTCAGGCCGCAGAGTTGCTAGGACTTCCAGCCACTACTGCATTCTCCTCCTCATACTGTCAAACCCCTGCTTGGTGCTAAGGGCACAACCAGGGACTGGGGGACCAGCCCACCTCTCAGGCAGCTCCCAGTCAGGTGGGGAGGACGATAGGTCACAGGCCACAAGGCGGATTAGCGCTTCTGTGGAGGAGTTCAAAGTGCTGTGGGCGCCCACTGCCGGGCATGGCTGGGGTCAGAGAAAGCGGTCTGGAGGAGCCAGCACCCACCCCGAGACCTGAGGGATAAATCAAGTAGCTGTGGGGGGCAGGGAGTGAAATGTCCCAAGCAGAGGCACGGTGGGTCAGGGGACAGGAATGACTAGAGGTGAGGACCGGGTGGTACAGCCTTTGCAGGACACAAGAAGATGCTGGACATCATCCTGAGGGCACTGGGAAGCTGCTGGGAAGGGACCCTTCAGATTTCTGTGTACCAGGGTCGCTCTGGCTGCCCAGTGGACATGGCTGAGGAGGGGCAGGGCTGAAAACAGGGAGACACGTAGGAGCCAGGGGAAAATCCAGGCGAGAGGATGGTGCGCGGACGGATGGGAAAGGGCTCCTAGGGGGTGGAAGAGGTGGGTGGATTTCAGAGATGCAGATGGCAGCATTGGAGAGGT
Source organism: Trichechus manatus latirostris (assembly GCF_000243295.1). NCBI lineage: Eukaryota > Metazoa > Chordata > Mammalia > Sirenia > Trichechidae > Trichechus > Trichechus manatus. The sequence goes on from NW_004443964.1 coordinate 6,451,997, forward strand.
CCCGGGCTGCCCAGGGTTCTGTCTGGGACACTCAGGAAGAGGGGGTACCCCCACCTGAGGTGGGGAAGGCAGGAACAGAGTGCATTTGGGGAGAAGGAATGAAGTTAGTTGGGGTCGAGTTGAGTGTGAGGTGCCAAGGCGAGGTGGGGAGTTGGATCTGTGGGAGGAAGGTGTGGGCTGCGAGTCCCGTTGCGGGGGCTGAGGGCAAACAGCTGGGTCCTAGGGCTGCGGGAGATTGAGAGCATCTAGGGAGAGAGTAGAGGTTACGCCAGGAAGAGGGCCTGGGACGGAGACTTGCAGCCCTGGCTGCAGATTAGAATCACCTGGGAGCTTTCAAAACACTCCCATGCCAGGAGCCACCCCAGACCAATTAAATGGGACTCACTGGGGCCGGGGCATCAGCATCTTTAAGAAGTTCCCCAGGTGATTACAGGAATAGTGATTCTCAAAGAATGGTCCCTGGACCAGCAACATCAGCATCACCAGAGAACATGTCAGAAATGTCAGTTCTCAGGCCCCACCCCAGACCTCCTGCATCGGACACTCTGAGCGTGGGCCCAGCAATCTGTTGTAACAGACCCTCCAGCTGCTTCTGAGGCAGGCTCACGTCTGACAACCGCTGTGCTCGAACAGAACTCTGAGGGGCACTAGGCAGAAGAACAGGACTCTGCTAAAGAGAGGAAGGGGGAAAACCAGGAGAATGGGGTCGAGGAGAGAGGGACTGCCCGTCCAGGCCTCCTGTCCCTCGGTTCCTACCCTGGGCCACACTGGCTGCCTGGGCCCAGATGGAGGGCAGTCAGGGGGAGCGGCTTCCTTGACTCCTGTGTCTTCGCCGGCAGAGGTTGGTGCAGGAGATCAAGGACCGAGAGCGGGACAGGGCCATGGCATTCCGCCTCTCCCAGGACCTGCAGGCAGCTCTCCAGGTAAGCGGTTTTATGTCAGTTTGTCCCTCTTTGTCCATCTACCCTCCCTCCCTCTTCCAGGCCCCTGCTCCCCCACACCCAGCTTCCCCCACGGACTTCAGCCTGTTGTCCTTTCCTCCCTGCTCAGGACTATGAGCTGCAGGCAGACACCTACCGCTGCTCCCTGGAGCCCACCCTGGCAGTGTCAGCCCCCAAGAGACCCCGAGTGGCTCCTCTGCAGGAAAGCATCCAGGCCCAGGTGAGACAGAACCCGGCAGGGGTCAGCGTCCCTCAGCACCAGCTCCACGTCTCCGAGGCAGGCGCTGACTCTGCCTCCCTGTCCCTCTCGTGCCGTCACCAGGAGAAGAACCTGACCAGAGCCTATACTGAGGCGGCAGCCGCACACCAGCAGCAGCTGCAGCAGCTGGCGTTTGCCGGAAGGATGCTGGAGAAGGTACAGAGACAAGGCCCACTCCGTTCCCGCAATAGCCAGCCCGGGCTGGTCGTTAACCTGGGAGTCTTCCCTCCCTCCTCAGCCTGCAGCCTCCAGCCTCTGGGCAGGCTCAGCAGACTGAAGGAGCTGCCTCTCCCTGCCCCACACCCATCTCTCCCCGTCAGTTCTAACAGGCTGGTATCCATCCTAGAGGTAGGCCCTGGGGATGTCATTCAGTGTGACGATGCTTAGCTACTGGGAAGTCCTCCAGTGGGGCCAGACCTCTTACCCAGGAGAGCAGAGAAAATCCTCAAAAGCCTTCAGCCCTGGGACCCAGTCCGCACTGGGTAAGAGGCCACCAAAATCTCCATCCCTGGGAGACCAGGAGCCAGGAGCTCTCTTGGTGACTGACCGGAGGACTTGCCAGCCTTCTGTGACCCTCAGCCATACTCCAGCACCCCTGGAGGAGTATGGGGCCCATTTCTGGGAGCCTGCATGGAAGGGGAACGGGAGGGGTTTGGAAGGGAGAAGCTGCACTGTCTACACTTTACAGAGCAGACTTGGCCTGAACATCCGAGCCTCATGGGCATTTCCCGGGCCCTCTCCAGATCCTGCGTCCAAGCATCTCAGGTCTTCAGCATCATCTCCCAGGACCTACCAGATAGTCTCTGGGAGCAGGGAAGGGTCTCTGATATCAGAAGGGGATGGAAAGATAGGGCTCATCCCTTTCCTCCCCCTCACCCCAGTACCCTCCCCTTCTTCCACTCTCTTGGCAGAAGGAGCTCAGTGAGGACATCCAGGTGACCGATGATGCAAAGCAGGGGTCCGAGAGCTGGGCACAAGCAGGGCGGGAGTCGGAAGCGATGATGTCCCAGCTGGAGGAGGAGAGGAAGCGGGTGGCCCAGGTGCAGTGCGAGCTGGAGAAACAGAGGGACCGGCTGCTACAGCTGAGGACCCAGCGGCCCTTGGAGAGGCTGGAGGAGAAGGAGGTGGTGGAGTTCTACCGGGACCCCCAGCTTGAGACCAGCCTATCCAAGGTCAAGTCCCAGGTGGAGGATGAGAACAAGAAACGAGCTGGCCTGCAGGCAGACCTGGAGGCCATGGCCCAGAAGGTCGTCCAGCTGGAGAGCAAGAGGAAGACCATGCAGCCTCATCTGCTGACCAAGGAGGTCACCCAAATCGAGCGGGACCCCAGCCTGGACAGTCAGGCAGCCCAGCTCAGCAGTGAGATCAGGCACCTCCAGGGGGAGAACACCGCCATCTCTGCCCGGCTGGAGGAGCTAAAGAAGGAGCTGCTGACCCTTGAACAGAAAGAGGCAAACGTGAAGGAGAAGGTGGTGGTGAAGGAAGTGGTCAAGGTGGAGAAGGATCTGGAGATGGTCAAGGCGACCCAGGCTCTGAGGCTGCAGATGGAGGAGGACGCCGCACAGAGGAAGGCGGCTGAGGAGGCTGGGGCCAAGCTGCGGGCTCGCATAGAAGAGCTGGAGCGAATGATCAGCTCCATGGAGCCAAAGGTCATCGTGAAAGAGGTGAAAAAGGTGGAGCAGGACCCTGGCCTTCTTAATGAGTCCTCCAAGCTGAGAAGCCTCCTGGAGGAGGAGAGGAGCAAGAACGCGGTGCTGGCCCGGGAGCTGAAGGAGCTGCGTGGAAAGCACAGCGAGGTGGAGAAGCAGAAGCCCAAAGTGGAATTCCAGGAGCGGGTCCTCCAGATCTTCCAGGTGGACCCGGAGACGGAGCAGGAGATTGCGCGGCTCCGAGCGCAGCTGCAGGAGACTGCCGGCAAGCGGAGTAGCACGGAGAAAGAGGTGGAGAGGCTGCTGCCTGACCTGGCTGTGCTGCGGGCCCAGAAGCCCACCGTGGAGTACAAGGAGGTGACGCAGGAGGTGGTGAAGCATGAGAGGAACCCCGAGGTGCTGCGGGAAATCGACCGGCTGAAGGCCCAGCTCAACGAGCTGGTCAACAGCAGTGGCCGGTCCCAGGAGCAGCTCATCCGACTGCAGGGTGAGCGTGACGAGTGGAGGCGGAAGCGCTCCAAGGTGGAGACCAAGACGGTGAACAAGGAAGTGGTGCGCCACGAGAAGGACCCTGTCCTGGAGAAGGAGGCTGAGCGGCTGCGCCAGGAGGTGCGGGAGGCGGCCCAGAAGCGGCGGGCCACGGAGGACGTGCTCTACGAGCTGCAGAACAAGTTCCTGCTGCTGGAGAGGAGGCGGCCCGAGGAGAAGGTGGTGGTGCAGGAGGTGGTGGTCACCCAGAAGGACCCGAAACTCCGTGAAGAGCACAGCCGGCTGGGCCGCAGCCTGGATGAGGAGGTGGGCCGGCGGCGGCAGCTGGAGCGGGAGGTGCAGCAGCTGCGGGCCAGTGTGGAGGAGCAGGAGGGCCTGCTCAGCTTCCAGGAGGACTGCAGCAAGAAGCTGGCTGCGGAGAAGGAGCTGCGGCAGCTGCGCTTGAGGATCCAGGAGCTGCAGACAAGGCCGCCGGCGGTGCAGGAGAAGATCATCATGGAGGAGGTGGTCAAGCTGGAGAAGGACCCAAACCTGGAGAAGTCCATAGGCACCCTGCAGCGAGGCCTGGACCAGGAGAAGGCCCGGGTGATGGAGTTGAATCGGGAGTGCAAGAACCTGCAGGCCCAGATCGACATCCTGCAGACCACCAAGTCTCAAGAGAAGACCATCTACAAGGAAGTGATCCGGGTGGAGAAGGACCGGGCGCTGGAGGGAGAGCGGTCACACGTGTGGGAGCTGCTCAACAGGGAGCGAGCAGCGCGGCAAGGGCGGGAGGAGGAGGTGCAGCGGCTCTGCCAGCGCATCGACAGGGCCGAGGCGCTGGGCAGGACCTGGGCTTGGGAGGAGGCCGAGCTGCAGAGGGCACGGGAGCAGGCGAGCCAGGAGTGCAGGCAGCTGCAGCAGGAGCTGCACAAGCTGGAGCAGCAGAAGCAGCAGAAGGTGCTGCACCTGCAGGAGGAGTCACAGCTGCTCGGCCAGAAGATGGAGAGCGAGCGGCAGCGAGCAGCCCAGCGCGACCAGGCGCTCTCGCAGCTCGAGGCAGCCATCCTCCGCGAGAAGGACCAGATCTACGAGAAGGAGCGGGCCCTGTGGGACCTCCACACCAGAGTCAGCCGAGAGGAGCTCAGCCAGGAGACCCAGACGCGGGAGACCAACCTGTCCACCAAGATCTCCATCCTGGAGCCCGAGATGGGGAAGGACATGTCCCCATATGAGGCCTACAGGTGTGGCATCATCGACCGCAGCCAGTACCTCCAGCTGCAGGAACTCGAGTGTGACTGGGAGGAGGTCACCACCTCGGGCCCCTGCGGGGAAGAGTCGGTGCTCCTGGACCGCAAGAGCGGGAAGCAGTACTCCATCGAGGCCGCCCTCCGTTGCCAGCACATCTCCAAGGAGGCGTTCCACCTGTACAAGGACGGCCGGCTGCCCATCTCTGAGTTCGCCCTGCTCGTGGCAGGCGAGACCAAGCCCTGCTCCTCGCTCTCCATCAGCTCCATCATCTCCAAGGCCCCAGTCGCCTCTCCCGCCCCCCAGAGCACTAGTTTCTTCTTGCCTGCCTTCTCCCTGGTGCTCGGTGATGACAGCTTCCCTATCGCCGGGGTCTACGACATGACCACAGACAACAAGTGCAGCATCAAGACAGCCGTGGCCAAGAACATGCTGGACCCCATCACTGGGCAGAAGCTGCTGGAGGCGCAGGCAGCCACAGGGGGCATCGTGGACCTGCTCACCCGGGAACGCTACTCGGTGCACAAGGCCATAGAGCACGGGCTGATCGAGAACACCTCAACACAGAGGCTGCTCAACGCCCAGAAGGCCTTCACGGGCATCGAGGACCCCGTGACCAGGAAGAGGCTGTCGGTGGGCGAGGCTGTGCAGAAGGGCTGGATGCCCCGCGAGAGCGTGCTCCCGCACCTGCAGGCGCAGCACCTGACCGGTGGGCTGATCGACCCCAAGCGGACCGGCCGCATCCCCGTGGCCCAGGCCGTGCTCTCCGGGATGATCAGTGACGAGCTGGCCCAGCTCCTGCAGGACGAGGCCAGCTACGAGAAGGACCTGACAGATCCCCTCTCCAAGGAGAGGCTGAGCTACAAGGAGGCCATGGGGCGCTGTCGCAAGGACCCCCTGAGTGGCCTGCTGCTGCTCCCGGCCACGCTCAAAGGGTACTCCTGCTACCGCTCTGCCTCCCCGACGGGGCCGCGCTGCCTGCGCTGATAGGCCCAGCAGTCAAGGGAGTGTGTGTGAGAGGGCCGCGGTGGGGTCGTGCACCCCTCGCCCCCCCAAGCAGCCTGATCAACCCCAGGGAGTGGGCTTCCCACTGTGTGACCGCTGTCTCATTATTCAGCCGTTCTTGGTGTTGGGCTCCCTCCCTGACTCTGATGCCCGATCCATCCCCGGACCACAGGGTCAGACCTGTTCTCCCTCCCCCCTCCCCCACCTGGTGCTTCCAATAAACGCATCCACCCAGCCTCTCATTTACATCTGGGGACATGGAGTCAGTTTGTCTGGGGATGGGCACAGGGACAGCACTTCTGGGCGTGAACACGCCCAGCTCTCCCTGCGTCTGGAGAGGCCGTGGTTCTGTTGAGTGTGGGAGGTCAAGGAAAGAGGTTGTGGGACATGACACAAACCCTCCCATCAGCCCTTCCTCCCACCCACCCTCCCCGGTTTGCCCACCGTCTCTGTTCTGTTCTGGGTCTCTCGGGTCAGGCCAGAAAGTGCCTTTAGCCCTCCTGTCAGTGTCCCTGTTACAGCAAGTCCCGACATCCCCCCGAGCAGAATCACACGAAAAAAATTCAGAAAGGTGTCACTTTTATTTCCTGTTCTTAAAGCCAGAGGCAAACTAACATAAGCATATCCCAGGTGAACAGACAATTCCTGGACCAGCCACACATTCCCTGACCTCACCTGGGGCAGGGACACGTCCTCTCCTCTCCCTCACCCCGCTTCCTGTTAACTTGGGACTCAACCAGAACGCAAACATTTTAAATCCAAAAAGACCAGCAGGGGTTGCCCGTTCCTTCGGCATCTGGATCTACAGCCGAGGGCTGGGGCATGGCAGGGGTGCTTGGCTGCAGCCCGGCAGCTTCCTGCCCGCTCCTTGGCACCTGTGCCCGGGGTCTGGGCTGTAATGCGCCCCTCTCCGGCACGGAGCATCTGTGCCCCATCTTGAAACGACACTGCAGACCCAACAAACAACACGGAACTCGCTAACCTGCTGACGGGACTAACCCAAACTCAGCCTCTCCTGGCTGATGCCCAATTCTTCAGAGCTTTTCTATCTCCCCAGATTCATTCTCTTTCTTGGTAGTGGGTGGGACAGCAGCTGGAGAGAGGATTGTAGGTGGTGGGTCTCATATTCTCAACGGCAGAACCGCTCCAGCACGCACTGGCGGGGGACCGGGGAGGGCTCGGCAGAGAAGTACGGGTGGGCCAGGGCCGCCTTCGCTGAGATCCGCCGGCTGGGGTCACATTGCAGGAGTTTCTGCAAGAGGGGGGAGGACAGAGATCGTGCCTGAGTGCAGTCAGGGCAGAGAGGAATCACCCTCCTTGGTCCCAGCTGGCTGTCCTCAAACCCACAGCTGCGCACAGCCACACCTCCCACCTCATGAGCCAATTCTGGACACTCTCAGAACCTGGGGACAAAGAGCCAGTTCTGGTCCACCTCGACTGAGTCAGGCCAGGTCTTCTTCAGGCCACTGAAGCCGAGTCATCTCTCCCTTCCTTACTGAGGGCTCCAGATCCCAGTCTGCTTCTGGCTGAGACATACTTCTCTTTGTGCACCCATCAGGGACCCTGGAGCCGGGGGCTAGAGCTGGCCTAGAAGCAGCCTGGAGGGTGGGGGCAGGAATGCAAAGAGCAGGGAGGAGGGAAGGAGAGGCCAACGCTGTCAGAGGTCAGCTGTGCCCAGCTCTTGTGCTCCCATCCTATTATCAGTTGATCCCGACTCACAGCGACCCCACAGCACAGGGTAGAACTGCCCCATAGGGTTTCCAAGGCTGTAATCTTTACGGAAGCAGACTGCCACATCTTTCTCCCGCGGTGTCGCTGGTGGGTTCGAACTGCTGACCTATTGGTTAGCAGTGAGCACCACTGCGCCAGCCGGGCTCCTTGCTCTCCTGCTAGAGTCTCTAAATCCAGCCAGGATGTGGAGTCTCCAGGATGAGTGCTAGGTGGCAAGTCCATGCCATCCTGACGATGAAAATCCTGCCTGCTTTTCCCAGACCCAACACCAGATTCGAGAGAGAATGTGGCTTTGGGGCCTTTGTGTGCAACCTCGTGGCTCTGCCGGATGCCTACTGAGGTCTCCTGGGCCAAGGGGTCACGACGGGGCAGCAGAAGGGGTGGGCGAGGACTGAGGCAGGGGCCCAGGCAGCAGGGACAGCCTGCTCCGCACAGATGAGCCACCGTGGAAGGAGGTGATGGGCCTCTGCCAGGAAAAGCTGACAGCATAGATGGGGTCATAACCTCCCCGGCGGGAAATAACCAAAAACACAAGACAAGGAGGAACAAAAGGCAATTCTCACAGTGCAAACACAAAGCTAACTCGGATAGAGGAGTTTTCAAAGGCAAGATGAACACTGGACTCATGGGGAGAGGCTTCCAGGTTGATGAATCAGTACAGGGACAGAGATAAGCCAGTTGGGTACAAGGGTCAGAAAAGTGATTAGCTTCGACTTACAGAAGGAGCTGGGGTTACAGAAGAGGTTGGTGGGCAAAGGGACACTGGATGGAGCAGTAGCCAGCGGAGAAGGCCCTTCCTGCCCTCGCCTCCTGCCCACCTGTACCTACCATGAGCAGATCCTTGCCTGCTGGCTCCAGATTGGGCACAATCTCCTCCAGCCCCTTCCTGGTCCACTTGGGGAAACTGCCCTTATAGTCAGGCAGCTGGGTGACTCCCGGCCACGTGGCTTCACTGGGCGTCCCCAGGGTCCGAAAAATACGAAAGAGCTGGTCAATCTCAGAGTCACCAGGAAACAGGGCTCGGCGAGTTACCTGGAATGGGGAAGAGGAGATGTGTGTCCACAGCTCTGTCAAGCCCAATCCAATACCAGATAAGCAGTCAGAACTGTGAGGGGCAGGGCTTCAAGATCGCTTTCCCAGGGCTGCACTAATAATTCTGGCTTTTCCTGGGATAAGGGCCACTTCATCAGTCCTTTAGCCAGTCCCAAACACCCCTTAAAACCAGCTGCCTTTGAGTCAATTTGGACTCACGGTGACCCCATGTGTGTCAAAGTAGAACTGTGCTCCATAGGGATTTTAATGGCTGATTTTTTTGGACGTAGATCACCAGGCCTTTCTTCCGAGGCACCTCTGCGTAGACTCAAACCTCCAACCTTTCGGTTCGTAGCCAAGTATGTTAACCATTTGTACCACCCTGGGACTCTTAAACACCCCTTAATCCACCTCTAGTAGGAGTATCCAGGAGCCCTGGGGGTGCAGTGGTTAAGCACTCAGCTGCTAGTCAAAAGGTCGACAGTTTGAACCCACCAGCTGCTCCATGGGAGAAAGGTCTGTGGCAGCCTGCTTCTGTAAATATTATAGCCTGGTCCTCTCAGGGGACATCTAGGTTAATTGGCATTAACATAGCTCACAAAGAAAATGTTCTACATCCAACTTTGGTGAGTAGCGTCCGAGGTCTTAAAAGCTTGCGAGTGGCCATCTAAGATACATCTACTGGTCCGATCCTGTCCAGAGCAAAGGAGGATGAAGAAAACCAAAGACACAAGGAAAATATTTAGCCCAAAGGACTAGAGGACCACGTGAACCAGTCTCCGTTAGCCTGAGCCCAGAAGAACTAGATGGTGCCTAGCTACCAACACTAGAGGGTCCCAGAGTGGAAGAAAAATGTAGAACAAAATTCAAATTCACAAAAAAAGACCAGACTTCAAACTGGTCTGACAGAGACTGGAGGAACCCCCGAGACTATGGCCACTGGACAGCCTGCTAACTCAGAACTAAAGCTACTCCTGAAGGCCACCATTCAAAGATGAGACAGGGCTGTGGAACAAATGGCAACCCACGTGAGGAACGTTCTTCTTAGCTCAGTCAAGAATACGAGACCAAATGGGCAATACTTGCCCAAAAGCAAAGACAAGAAGGCAGGAAGGGACAGGAAACCTGGACAAGTGGTCACAGGGAACCCAGGTTATAAAGTGAAAGGGGGAGCATGCTCACATATTGCAGGGATTGCAAACAATATCACAAAACAATTTGTGTACAAATTTTTGAATGAGAAACTAATTTGTGCTGTAAACTTTCACCTAAAGCACAATAAAATTAAAAAAAAAAAAATGACAGCCTGGGAAACACTGTGGGGCACTTCCACTCTGTCTACAGGGTTACCATAGTTGCAATAGACTCAAGGACAATGGGTTTGGGTTGTTTTTTTTTTTGTTTGTTTAGTAGGAGTAGCAGGGTGGCCCACCTCCCGCCCCAGCAGGACACTGCCTGTGGCCTCCCTGTGGCCATGCTTTGTCCCTCTCTCTACCATCTCTGCAAAGATGCAACCGATGCTCCAGACATCCACAGCAGTCGAATAGAACTTGCTGCCCAAGAGGATCTCGGGGGCGCGATACCACAGTGTCACCACCTATGGGGACAAGAAAACAGCATCAATCGGGGTGACTGACTGTGCAGGCAACATTCCTTCAGCTGCCCTTCTCTCCCCTTTGCCCCGGCAGTACCTCGTGGGTGTAGGTGCGCAAAGGCACCCCAAAGGCTCGAGCCAGCCCAAAGTCTGCCAGCTTGATGGCTCCCAACTCATTAATGAGCAGATTCTGGGGCTTCAGGTCTCGGTGGATGACCCGATGAGAATGGCAGAAATTCACCCCCTGCAGTAGCTGGAAGAGGTAGCTCTGCAATAGTGAGCATGAGAAGCAGCTGGCTAAGCGGAAGAGGCCTGGCTGAGAAGGGTGTTACCTCCTCTTCCCCATCAGTCCCTTGGTACCTTGACTAAGTGCAGGGGGAGCTCAGAGGCCAGGGTGGAGTCCATGTACTTCTTCAGGTCCTGGCTGAGGAACTCGAAAACCAGGTAAAGCTTCTTCTCGCTATGTACCACGTCCAGCAGCCTGGCAGGGAGACGCCGGTGAGGACGCGGCTCTCAGCAAGACAGACGGGTTCAGCGTTCGCTGTCTCAGCTTCCCTGCCTCCTTCCCCAACTCACCTGACAATGTTGGGGTGCTTAAGTTCTTTGAGAAGGGAGATCTCCCTGATGGCGGTGCTTGGGACACCCTCGGTCTCCCTGCAGGAAAGGAGGGTACAGAACAAGCATGGAGTCAGGGAGCAAGTAACACCTTGGAGGTGGGAGGGTGCTTCTGGGGTGAGGGGGGTCACCTCCGGGTTCCTTATTCCCTTAAAGGTGGCCCATCCCCCAGCAATGGGGACCCTGTGCTCCTTGTCTGTATTTATCACTCACAGAGCAGGGCCCGTGGGCAGCCCCTAGTCAGCGTGAGGGAGGGGGCAGTGAGATGGGGTGAGGATGAGGAAGGGCTACACCTTTGTGACTGCCTCACTGTAACCAGGCAGCGCTCAGAGAAGGAGCTGGATGTAAAATTCTGAGACGAGGAAACGGACATGGTAGCCCCTGGGTTGTGGCTCGCCCCTGGGCCCGGGGGTCTCAGGGGCCAACCCAGCACTCACAAATCCAGCCTGATCTTCTTTAGGGCCACGAGCTGCCCAGTCTCCTTGTTCTTGGCCTTATACACCACTCCATAGGTACCCTCTCCGATCTTCTCTACCTTCTGGAACACATCCATGACCGCAGAGCTGCCCAGGAAACAGACGGCACCTGGGGCATTCGCCCCCCCATGCCCAGCACCCTGGCTCCCCCGCTCCAGCACCCATATAACACCCCTGCCCAACTCCCACCCAGACTTCCCCAGCTCCCAAGGCCTGAGGCCCACCCAGTTCCCCACCCCCTGCCCCCAGCCCATCCCTGGGAACCTGGCTTGCAGCCCCAGGACCAGCCCAGGCAGGAACCCCAGTCTTGCAGGTCCTGCACCCCAGGGGGGCCTGGAAGCCTGCTGCACCTGTGCCTGCTACGGCATGCAGGAGAGGCCAAACTTCCAATGCCCCTCCTCTGCGCTGCCAATCCCAGGTTCTGGGGGGGAAGGCCGCCCAGAGGGCCTGCCCAGGGGCCAGGGACAACTCGGGTCAAGGTCAGGAGTTGGAAAGGGTTTCTGAAGCCACCATACTGTCCTAGGCTGCAGTCAGGGCTGAGGGGGTAGGCCCAGCCTGTTTGGCGACGCTCGGCCTCCTCTGAGGACAGAACTTCAGCGGGAGCAGCCCCCCTGCATCCTGGGCCCCCCACCCAGCTCCTCTGCCCCTGGCACCCTCCCCTCAGGCCCCCAGCCCGGAATTCACCAGAAACCCCGCGTTCCCTGCAGCCTCACGGCAGGCAGACTGCCTGCTCCACGGCTCCCCCTCCTGGCCCCAGCCGGCGCTACACCACGTGCACACATTGCAAGGTCACGCCCCCTGAGGCCTTTATTCACGAGGACCTTCTGGAACTCTCCATGACTCCACACAAGGTACAGGATGTCTGTGGCCCTCAGCGCCCCAGAGTGCGGCCTCCGGGGGTAGGGGTGCCAGGCTTTGGTGCCTGTTCTCTGTGTTCTCACTGCTGACACAATCCCAAATTAGGGGAAGGGCTGGGTTAACAAGCCCTCGTCTCTACTCTCCGGTCCCAGCCAATGGCCGTCACTCCAGGGAGAGCTCCTACACCTTCTGGGCAGAACACCAGGAGCATGTGGGGGAGGAGGGGGCTGTCATTTCCTATTGGCTGCTGTCCCTGTCTTGCTGGTACGTCCTCTGCTCCCGGATCGCTTGTTCCAACAAGGGTAGATTCATTCCCTCCACGCAAGTCAGCACGCGGGCCTTCACCACGGCACCTCCATCTGAAAGACACAAACGCCAAGGCCACAGCAGTGACTGACTGGAGGGTCAGCGACACAGTCTACCGATGCATCTAGCTATTTTCCCTCAATTTGCTTAGTCCTGAGTTTTGACAGGAAGGGGTGGAGGCAAAAGGATGGCATACGGGATGATAGCAACTTGTCTACTTGGGCCTCAGAATGGTGGGCCTGACACTAGGTGCCTGCGACTTAGGGAGTGGCCTCAAAATTCTACTTATCCAGGAGGGAGGGCCAGGAAGAGGCACAGGATTCCTAAACATCTCTCTGTTGTCACCTTAATTCCTGCCATCTTCTCTTTAGGTCATAAGAGCCCAGGGTTGAGAAGAGGGGTCTCAGTGACCATCCTAGCTCTCCATTTGTACTAAGGGAAACGTCCCCTTTGGCATCCTGCGACCTATTGGCATTGGACATTAGGGCAAAGAGAAACCCGTATTTAATAAGTCCCAAGGGGCTGAGCTCAGGAAAGGTTGGCCTTGTAGGGGTAACTCATCCCTACCCCGGATGAGATGCTAGGTGGGGCTTTTAGCGATCAGCAGTGACTGATGGATTATGGGAAGATCTGTCGATGTTCACGTGACAACATCTGGGGTTTCCCTAATATAATTTTTTTCTTTTTTTTTAACTCATCTTCTCTTTGCTCTCTGGGCACTTCAATGAATCACTCACTGTTCTAGGCCATTAGTCTGTCTTTTTGATGCAGTCTTGAGATAGAGGCTCTCTGAAGAGATAAAGTGTCCACCTGGCTTTTCTTCTAGTCTAGGCCATCTCTTCGATTTAACACAGCCTGGGGGCAGACTTCAGAATGTCAGGCTGGCTAGGTCCCAGCTTCCAACACAGGCTCCCCTTGGAAGATGAAATTGTTTGAACATGAGGTTGCCCATATGTCTTCAGCTTCTGTTAGCGCTAGAGCCAGGCTGCAGTGACTGGTAGCATGGCCTAGAGTGGGTAAGCCTGGAACACTACCGGCATCAATTGATCGGGGCAGATTGTTGACTCTCATCGCTCAGGACTCTTCAGGAATAGCTGGGTTATCCATACTGATCAATCAAACAGATATTTGCCTAATTATCACTTGGTACTGAGAGGCCTACACCTTCCCTTGTCACATGTAACCCTAAATAATTTTCACACAGCAGCCACAGATGTTCAGGACAACAGAGTGAGAGAACAAGGACAAAATCTAATTGCAGTTGGAGCTGTTACAGGCCTCAAAATTGGATCCTATGTCAAATGTTTCCAAACTTCCTGTGTGAAGATTTTCTTTACCTGACTGAAGTTCACAGAACTTTCCTTCCATTGTATATACATCAGCTCCTTGTTTCTTTCCTTCCCTCTGCCTGGGGAAACCCTTCCCTCTATATTTAAATTGTGGAACAGGTTGCATCACCCTATAAATAGAAGAAGTTACTAAATATGGAAGTGAGCTTCAGAAATATGATTACTATATGGGGCAAATTAATCACACAATAATTATATTTCTGAAGTTCTAATGACTGAAGACCTGACGAGTTGGGGGATGACAGCAAGGACATCACACATGAAGAAAACAAAAGGTCATTAAAAAGACAGGAAAGAAAGAAAAGACCAAAATGGATGTCAGAAGAGACTCTGAAACTTGCTCTTGAACATAGAGTAGCTAAAGTGAATGGAAGAAATGGTGAAGTACAAGAGCTGAACACATTTCAAAGGGCAGTTCGAGAAGACGAAGAAAAGTATTATAATGAAATGTTCAAAGACCTGGAGTTAGAAAATCAAAAGGAAAGAACACACTCAGCATTTCTCAAGCTGAAAGCACTGAAGAAAAAATTCAAGCCTCCATTTGCAACACTGAAGGACTCTATGGGCAAAATACCGAACGACACAAGAAGCATGAAAAGAAGATGGGAGGAATACACAGAGTCACTGTACCAAAAAGAATTAGTTGACATTCATCCATTTCAGGAGGTAGCATATGATCAAGGACCAATGGTACAGAAGGAAGAAGTCCAAGCTGCATTGAAGGCACTGGTGAAAAACAAGGCTCCAGGGATTGACGGGTTACCAACCGAGATGCTTCAATAAACAGATGCAATGCTGGAAGCACTCACTCGTCTACGCCAAGAAATTTGGAAAACAGCTACCTGGCCAGCCGACTGGAAGAGATCCATCCATATTTGTGCTCAATCCAAAGAAAGGTGATCTAACAGATGACAGAAATTATCAAACAATATGATTAATATCATGCAAAAGTAAAATTTTGCTGAAGATAATTCAAAAATGGTTGCAGCAGTACATTGACAGGGAACAGCCAGAAATGCAAGCTGGATTCAGAAGAGGGCATGGAACGAGAGATATCATTACTAGTATCAGATGGATCTTGGCTGAAAGCAGAGAATACCAGAAAGATGTTTACCTGTGTTTTATTGACTATGCAAAAGCATTTGACTGTGTGGATCCTAACAAATTATGGATAACACTATGAAGAATGGGAATTCTAGAACACTTAATTGTGCTCATGAGGAACCTGTACATAGACCAAGAGGCAGTCATTCAAACAAAGCAAGGGGATACTGTGTGGTTTAAAGTCAGGAAAGGCGTGCGTCAGGGTTAAATCCTTTCACAAAACTTACTCAATCTGCATGCTGAGCAAATAATCTGAGAAGCTGGACTATATGAAGAAGAACAGGGCATTAGGATTGGAGGAAGACTCATTAACAACTTGCCATATGCAAGCAAAAACCTTGCTTGCTGAAAGCTAAGAGGACTTGAAGCACTTACTGATGAAGATCAAAGACCACAGCCTTCAATATGGATTACACCTCAACATAAAGAAAACAAAAATCCTCACAACTGGACCAATAAGCAACATCATGATAAATGGAGAAAAGACTGAAGTTGTAAAGGATTTCATTTTACTTGGATCCACAATCAACGCCCATGGAAGCAGCAGTCAAGAAATCAAAAGATGCATTGCATTGGGCAAATCTGCTGCAAAAGACCTCTTTAAATTGTTAAAAAGCAAAGATGTCACTGTAAGGACTAAGGTGCCCCTGACCCAAGCCATGGCATTTTCAATCATGCCATATGCATGTGAAAGCTGGAAAATGAATAAGGAAGATCAAAGAAGAATTGACGCCTTTGAATTACGTGTTGGCAAAGAATACTTAATATACTGCCAGAAGAACGAACAAATCTGTCTTGGAAGAAATACAGCCAGATGCTCCTTAGAAGCAAGGATGGTGAGACTTCATCTCCTGCACTTTGGGCATGTGATCAGGAGGGACCAGTCCCTGGAGAAGGATATCATGCTTGGTAAAGTAGAGGGTCAGCGAAAGAGAGGTGGATTGACACAGTGGCTGCAACAGTGGGCTCAAACATAGAAACGATTGTGAGGATGGCACAGGACTGGACAGTGTTTTGTTCTGTCGTACACAGGGTCGCTATGAGTCGGAACCAAAAGGACAGCATTTGAAGAAGGGTTGTAGGGAGGACGGGAAGGAGTTTCTGGGCAAGACAGGTAGAAAAACTATAAAAATGGGGAAATAGTCATTTGGGGTATTCCTTCTCGCATAAAAAATCTAGAGCAGAGGAGAAGGGACTGAGGTCCACAGGGCAGTGAGAATGTAGTGGTTGGGGCATGAGTAGGAGATAAGGAAGGGGCAAGGAAGACAGATAATTCTTTTGGGAAGTTGATTGTGTAGGGAAGGAGGGCCATAGCTAGGGAGGGATATAGAGTGGAAGATGACATTATTAGTGCTGCTATTTTAATTGTAAGATCAAAGAGGCTTGAGTGCATTATATGCTGAGAGGAAAGAACCAGTAGTGAAGGCTAAGGACACAAAACAGTCAAGAGCAGGAGGGTAGGCTAGGGCTCAAAGCACAGCGGGTGGGCCTGAGCTAGGATGCCCACCCCTTTCGGACTGGAGAGAAGGACTTAATGATGGCTGTGGATGCATATACTTTTAGGATCAGGGACCGCTGCCTGTGGTGTCAATCTTACCTGGGATGTAGGAGGTGAGGTGAGGTAATTTGCTGAGAGGGATGGGGGAGGTGCTGAAGTAGAGGGTTTTACATAACAGGTGAATGCCTGAACACACTGCTCTGGAGCTGGGAGAGGGGGTTGACTGGGACACATGGAAGGATTTCTAGGCAGTGTTGAAGGCCCCTATGAGATTAAAAACACAGTTGCTGTTGACTCTGACTCACGGCAACCCCATGTGTGTCAGAGTAGAACTGTGCTCCATAGGGTTTTCTATAGCTGAGTTTTCAGAAGTAGATTGCCAGGCCTTTCTTTTGAGGTGCCTCTGGGTGGACTCGAACCTCCAAACTTTCCGTTAGCGGCTGAGCATGTTAACCATTTGTAGCACCCAGGGACTCCTCCAAGAGATTTAAAAAAAAAAACAAAACCTGTTGCTGTCGAGTCGATGCTGACTCATAGCGATCCTACAGGACAGAGTAGAACTGTCCCACAGGGTTTCCAAGGTTGAAATCTTTACGGAAGCAGACTGCCGCATCTTTCTCCCGCGGAGCAGCTGGTAGGTTCGAGCCGCCAACCTTTTGGTTAGTAACTGAGCTCTTTAACCCCTGGGCCACCAGGGCTCCTCTTTAGAGATTACCCATTACCGCTGAGTTGATTCCAAATCACAGCGACCCTATAGAACAGAGTAGAACTGCCCCATGGGATTCCTAAGGAGCAGCTGGTGGATTC
>NW_004443964.1:6476473-6478047 GCF_000243295.1 Trichechus manatus latirostris
CCATTTTTAAATTGTTGGTCTTATTATTGAAGTATAAGACTTCTTTGTGCATTCTAGATACAAGTCAAATATTTTCTCCTAGCCTGTGGCTTGCCTTTTCTTAATGGTGTCTTTTAACGAGCAGAAGTTTTAAATTTTGTTGAAGTCCTATTTATCCATTTTTTCTTTCATGGTTATCACTCTCTGTGTCTTGTCTAAGAAATCTTTGTGTATCTCAAGGCTATGAAGAGTTTATCCTGTTTTCTTCTAGCCATTTTATAGTTTTAGCTTATACATACATCTATGATCCTGTTCAAAATTTTTTGGTATGGTGTGAGATAGGGATCAAGGTTTTCTACCCCCCATACCATAAGTATATACAGTAGTTTCAGCACCATTTGTTGAAATGACTATTATTTTCCCACTGAATTACATTGATATTTTTGTCAAAAATCAATAGAAGAATGGTTAAATAAATGGTACACCTACACAAAGAAATAAAATGCACCTATTAAAAGTGATGACATGCACCTACACATTTAGCATGGAACTAGGTCTACCATACACAGTTAAGTAAGTAAATAAATAAATGGTACAAAATGGTAAGACAGTTGTTGTTGTGTGCCACTAAGTTAGTTCCAACTCATAGTGACCCTATAGGACAGAGTAGAAATGCCCCATAGGGTTTCCAAGGCTGTAATCTTTACGGCAGCAGGTTGCCACATCTTTCTCCCATGGAGTGGCTGGTGGGTTCAAACTGCTGACCTCTCAGTTAGCAGCTGAGTGCTTAACCACTGCGTCACCAGGGCTCCTTAGTAAGATAATATGATCGAAAAATTTAACATAAGTTAAAATATCTCCGTGTGTACGTACTTATATGCAGTAGCCAGTCCCCAAGATGGCGCCCAGTGATTCTCATCTCCTGGAATTCACATCCTTGTATAATGCCTACCACATCGAATAGGGTGAACTTGTGTAACCAACAGGATATTGCAGAAATGACTGAGAATGACTTCAAGACTAGATCATAAAAGACTTTGTGCCTTCCACTTTGCTCTTTCTCTTGGATCACTTGCTCTGGGGAAAGCTGCCATGTTATGAGGACCTATGCAGAAATCCACATTATGAAGAGCTGAGGCCTCTTGCCAATACCCAGCATAAACTTGCCAAACAAATCACTTTAGAAGCAGATCCTCCCATCCCAGTCAAACCGTTAGATGTTGGCAGCCCCAGCTAACATCTTGACTGCAACCTCCTGAGTGAACCTAAGGCAGAACAACCACCCAGCTAAGCCACCCCCAAATTCCTGACCCACAGCAACTATGAGACATTAAACATTCATTGTCATTTTAAGCCACTAAATTTGGGGGTAATTTGTTACACCACAATAGACAACAAACATAGTATATATGCATATGTTGTCTGTATACACACCACCCACATATGCATATATATGTACATACACACATGAAAAAGTCTGTAAAGATAATCACCAAAAGGTTAGCAGTGATTGGACAGTGGGATCAGAGGTGATTTTTGCTTTCTTTCTTTGCAACTTTATGGATTGTCCACATTTTATGCATATTAATTGCTCA
>NW_004443964.1:6479559-6480868 GCF_000243295.1 Trichechus manatus latirostris
CCTGGCATGTTTAATGAAATAAAATGTAATTAACATACCAGAGAAATGACCTACATAAAGAAACTCTGTAGAAGCCCCCCCTTTCTTGTAATACCTCCAAATGCTGTCTAACCACATCAGTTTTCCTATACTAGACTTTCTTTAAAATATTAGAGAACTGGGGGTTTAGGGAAATTTGTTCAATGCTGAAAGTGATAACCGTCAACTCTTTCCAGATAGGACAGACAAGTGGAGATGTGAACAAAGATAAATGGCGCTTAGATAACCCTAAGTAAGATCCTTGTAGAAACAGATGACACAGCTTTAGTCCCCGAGTTTAAGATAACCTAGAAATCTGCACAATTGGTTTTTGTGTCCTCTAGCAAAGATGTCAGCGGGCAGTGCTGCAGGTCAAAGTACGATGGTCATTTCAAGACAGAGCGCGAGAACAGGTCTGGCTTGTGCAGCTCAGGAATGACTAGCTGAGGCTCAGCTGCCACCCTTCTCCCAAACCGGACCTACACCGCTGTGACCAGGGAGCAGAGCTGTTTCTGTCCCCAGAAATGAGACAGCCCCCTAGTCATCTCTGGCCTGACAGAGAAGCAACAAAACAAAACAAACAAAAAAAGAAAGTAAATCAATGCAGTGGTTCCCGTTTGGGATCATGGGGACAATCCTATTCAGTCTAACAAAAAGCTAAAGCTTTAGAATCTTTTTTTAAAAGGCATTAAGCTACCCTCAAGTACCATCTATATTAGAAATGAAGTTTTAAGTAAGTACCATACTCATTATTTTTATTTTTTAAATTATCATACAATAAACCTCTTGCTGTTGAGTCGATTCCAACTCATAGCAACCCTTTACAGAAGCAGACTACATCTTTCTCCCTCAAAGTGGCTGGTAGGTTCAAACTGCTGACCTTTTGGTTAGTAGCCGAACACTTAACCACTGCACCACCTGAAAAAAAACCCAAACCCATTGCCATCGAGCAGATTCTGACTCATAGTGACCCTATAGGATACAGCAGAACTGCCTCACAGCGTTTCCAAGGAGCAGCTGGTGGATTCGAACTGCCAGTCTTTTGGTTAGCAGCCGAGCTTTTAACCACTGCACCACCAGGGCTCCTTTATCATACTGTAGAATTAACTTTTTTGGGGTATGCACATGTTTATGAATTCTGACCTCATTAATTCATTGTTAGCCTATATTGCTAAAGGCTAACAATGAATCTTCAACATTAAAACTCAAGTTATATCATGTTTTGAACTATGGCCTCAAAACGTTCTGTCACATGGGAATTATCACAAATTTTAAATATAATCCCAAATAA
>NW_004443964.1:6490258-6511616 GCF_000243295.1 Trichechus manatus latirostris
TGCAACTAAATGGGCAGCTCCAGTCCAGAGGCGAGATGAGAAGGCAGAGAGGGTCAGGAGCTGGTTGAATGGACACGGGAAATCTGGAGTGGAAGGGAGGAGTGTTCTGTCACGGTATAGGGAGAGCAACTAGGGTCACATAACAATGTATGTATAAATTTTTGTATAAGAGACTAACTTGAATTGTAAACTTTCACTTAAAGCACAACAATTAAAAATAAAGAATAAAAAAAAATTTAAAAACGCATAGTTTCCATATAATTATGAAGAAATATCTGACCAATCCAAATTAAGGGACATGCTACAAAACTTAATGCACTTCAAAAGTGTCAAAATCATGGAAAAGAATCGGTTGAGAAAAAGAAGACACTAAAGCAAAATGACAACTAAATGTAATTCATGACCCTGTATTGGATATTGGATTGAGAGAAAAGATTGTGATAAAGGATATTAATGCACAATTGGCAAATGATGAAAAGATCTGTAGATTAGGTAATAGTATCATTGCAGTGTTAAATTTTCTTAATTTGATAATTGGACTGTATATAAGAGAATGTCCTTGTTTTTAGGAAATATACACTAAAGTGTTTAAGGGCAAGGGGCATGACTTCTGCAGTGCACCCTCCATTGGTTCGGAAAAAAAGCCAATATATAGAATTGACTGGCATGACACAGACAAAGTAAATGCAGCAACATGTTTAACAATCGGGCAATGTGGGCAAAAGGTATACAGATTTCTTGTTCTAGTCTGCCAATTCTTGCATAAGTTTGAAATTATTTCAAAATAAGAAGATAAAAACTCCCTAAATCCAGGTCTTTGTCTAAGCCTATTCTACTTAATGCTGACTATACCCACTATCATTATTAGATTGACAGCAACTGATTTGCTAGAATGTTTAGAACTAGAAAAGTCTTTGTCAGTTAGCCATTTGTTAATTCAATAAAGATTTGTTCAGTATCTTCTCTGGGGCAGGCACTGGGCACTGTGCCAGGTGTGGGGAATTAACACGACCCCATCTCTACTTATAACCCAACCCGTTGCCACTGAGTTGATTCCGACTCATAGCGACCCTATAGGACAGAGCAGAACTGCCCCATAGTGTTTCCAAGGAGCGGCTGGTGGATTTGAACTGCTGACCTTTCGGTTAGCAGCCAAACGCTTAACCACTGTGCCATCTCTACTTATAAAGGGTCCCAAACCAACACCTTAATGTGAGGAATGAGGACCTGGAGGCTTGAGTTGTCACAGTTAAAGGCAGAGCCAAGACTAGAACCAAGTACTGAAACATAATGTTCATGTAGAGCTCATACTCCATTTACCTTTGGAGTGTGTTCTTTTATTTCATGTGATAAGAATGTTCACTTGAGATTTAGCAACAGTGGAGGGTGGAGGGGCAGAGTACAGTGTGAGGTCTCAAACATCCCTAGAGTCACCTCAGGAGCAGGGGTGCTGTCTGTAAATGCCACTACTGGTGTTTCTGATGACGGTATCTCCTTTCGATCTGTCTTACTGCCAAAGCACTAAAACAATACTGACACAAAGGAAATATGTACTAGAGGGTTTTTTTTTTTAAGCAGGATAACCTATGCTACACCAAACCAAAAAACCAAACCCGTTGCTGTCGAGTGGATTCTGACTTATAGTGACCCTATAGGACAGAGTAGAACTGTGCCAAAGGGTTTCCAAGGAGCAGCCGGTTGATTTGAACTTCCGACCTTCTGGTTAGTAGCCAAGCTCTTAACCACTGTGCCACCAGGGCTTCTCTATGCTACACACATATTTTTAATGACATCCTCAACTTTTAACGCACCAACTTTATTAAAGGCATTGAGAACTGGAAGTATGAAACCGACATCCGATTCCCAGCTTGGCCATGTAATAGCTATGATATTACCTTGCCTCTCTGGGACTCAGGTTCTTCTCTCACAAGTTAAAGGTTCCAGTTCAAGGCAGAGAATTTGACACATTGAATTGTCTACTTCTCTCTGTCTCCAAGATCTCAACCCCAACCCAAACTCCATCATCTCTTCCCCTGAATTAGGGCAACAGCTTTATTTCCACTCTTGCCCCTCTATATTCCATTCTTTTTATAACAACCAGAGTGACAGTTTAAAATGGAAAATATGTCATAGGAGGTATTTTTGCCAAAAACTCAAATCTGACTGTAATAAAGACTCTAGATCTAACCAACAGCTTATGGAAAATACAGAAAGAGGAATGTGTTAAGGACACCACCCAAAACCAAACCAAACCCATTGCCTTCAAGATGATTCCGACTCATAGCAACCCTATAGGACAGAGTAGAACTACCTCATAGAGTTTCCAAGGAGCACCTGGTGGATTCAAACTGCTGACCTTCTGGTTAGCAGACATAGCTCTTAACCACTACGCTACCAGGGTTTCCAAGGACACCACAGAGATGGTAACATCCAGATTGTGGGAAATTCCACAGGCAAATGTTTCTTCAACAAATAAATTGAAAAAAAAAAACAAAAAACCATATAGGGGAAATCTATACATTAAAAGAGGTTTAAAATTCATATCAACTCCCTGAGGGACCAAGTTACTGGGCTGAGGGCTGGGGACCATGGTCTCAGGGGACATCTAGCTCAACTGGCATAACATAGTTTATAAAGAAAACGTTCTACATCCGACTGTGGTGAGTAGCGTCTGGGGTCTTAAAAGCCTGTGAGCGGCCATCTAAGATACATCTACTGGACCCATCCTGGCTAGACCAAAGGCGAATGAAGAAAACAAAACACATAGGGGAAAGATTAGTCCAAAGGACTAATGGACCACAACTACCACAGTCTCCACCAGACTGAGCCCAGAACAACTAGATGGTGCCCGGCTACCACCACTGACTGTTCTCACAGGGATCACAATAGAGGATCCTGGGCAGAGCAGGAGAAAAGTGTAGAAAAAATTAAAATTCACACACACACAAAAAAGACCAGACTCGCTAGTCTGGCAGAGACTGGAGAAATCCCAAGAGTATGGCCCCCAGACACCCTTTTAACTCAGCACAGAAGTGACTCCTGAGGTTCACCCCTCAGCCAAAGATTAGGCAGGTCTACAGGGCACGTGAGGAATGTGCTTCATAGTTCAATTGTGAATACGAGACTAAATGGACACACTAGCCCAAAAGCAAAGACAAGAAGGCAGGAAGTGACAGGAAAGCTGGACAATTGGAAACAGGGAACGCAGGGTGGAGAAGGGGAGAATGTTGACACACCGCAGGGTTGGCAACCAATGTCACAAAACAATTTGTGTATTAATTGTTTAATGAGAAACAATTTGCTCTGTAAACTTTCACCTAAAGCATTAAAAAAAAAAATTCATATCAACCACCTGTAATGTGTGGACCTTGTTTGGACCCTGATTTGAAGAAAATCAACTGTAGAATAACTTCTTCATGAAACAATTGGGGAAATTCAAATACTGACTGAATTCTATGATGATAGTACAAATTTTTTTTTAACATTTCCAGATGTGGTAATGGTATTTTGGTTACGTTAAAGATATTTTAAAGATACACAGTAAAGTATTCATGGATGGCGTGACATGGGATTTGCTTAAAATTAATGTTGTGGGTGGGTGGGTGGAGGTATAGTTGATAATTGTTGAAGTTGGGTGATGATTATATGGGGGCTCATTGCATTATTCCCTCTACTTTTTACATGCTTGAAATTTTTCATAATAAAATGTTTAGAATTATAAATCAGATCACGTATTTCCCTGCTTAAAATCTATTAAAGGCTTCCAATTATACCTATTAAAACTCAATGTCTTTACATTGGCCCACAACACCATGGGGTCTGCCCTTGCTTCCCATCATTCTAGTTCATCCTCACCTGAAGACCTGTACACTTGCTTTTCCTCAGGCTTGAACAGTCTTCCCCTAGACCTTCACGATTGGTTCTTTCACACCCAAGTCCCTGTTCAAACACCTCTTCGTCAGCAACCCATTCCGTCTACCCCATCTAAAATGTCTTTGTCCACCATGCCGTCACTCCATTCCCTTACCTGATTTTCTTCATAGCATTTTAATAAATAATACCAAGTGTGATTTACTTGTTTAATGTCTATGTCTCCCACTAGACTATCAGCTCCATGAGGGCAGGGATTCTGCCTTATCCCCCTGTGTCCCCTGTGCCTAGCAGTGTCTACATCATTGTAGTGCTTAATAAGTCTTTACTGAATGGATGAATGGATTCATCAAGAAAGTGAAAACAAAAGCATCTATCCCTACACTCAGCCTAGACAGGGAGAACGGAAATCACATCGTACTGCCTACATTAACATGACTTTACTGTTCCTCTGCCTTCATTTGCATTTCTTCGTTCTTCTGGGACTGTCCTGCCCTGGCAAATGGACAGCATCAGTAGGTGCCTTGTTGAGTAAAATGTTGCGTTAAAATACTATTTATCTTGATTATTTTGTCGTTGTTGTTTTTTTTTTTTTTTTTTTTGGCTCTCCCTTAAATTTTGAGCCTGAGGCGGATGCCTCACTCACCTCACCCTATACCTGCACTGGGTTTACTAAAAACTGATGCAAACGAAATAGAGGACTATGCATATCGTTTAAAAAACAGGGAATTTAGTATACTGATTAAAGTTACAAAGGTAAATGAGGGCGGGCTAAGGAAGGGATGGTGTAGTGTGTTGTATCTTCATTATCGTGGCATGAACTCAAAAGATAATTAAAACTAACAAATCAAATAGCATATAAACACATTATCAATTACTTAGCAACTGGTTAAAAGCAGTTGCCTCTGAGGACGAGGCACTCCTGCTTTTCACTACAAATCCTCCTGTACTGGGTTTTTTAAAACATAGACTTATACTACTTTGATGACGACAATGATAATCCAGAGAGCAAACAAAAATGTCTGGATTCCAAGACCTTTAAGGACACTTCCAGCTCGGTGACATTCTAAACCCACGCCCATCCCATAAACTGTGGGCGCCCGCAATCCCACACCCAGGTCCCCAGAGCCCATGCCTCTAGAAGCAAAAGTGCCATTATCTTAACAAAAGTTAACCGGAGTCTGTCCCCCCAGAGCCTTTGTCCCCGTCCCTTATTTCTCCAATCTAAAGGAGTTTTGGAGAATTCCACGACCTTCCCAAGCAATTCCGCAAAGCCCACAGGATCACCAGTCCCAAATCCTTGAGTGTCCCCTCGCAGCGCATTTCCGGGGGTGGGCCTTTGCCCGTAGACGCCCAGGAGGGCGAGTCCCACAGCGCAGGCGCAGCCCTCCCAGCCTCGCCCCGCCCCTCTCCGGTCATCTCGCCAACCTGTTCTAGGCGTCGCTGGCAGCGGCGTCCTCACGTTCTGTCTTTTCGCCTCGCGGGGTCACGTGACGAGGCAGGGGCGGGATACCCGGAGCACCTCGCTTCCCTGTTCCCCCCAACCCCCGGACCCGGCAATTTCTTGACTCGGTTCCGGGGTCCCCTCCCCGGGTGGCCGCTCGGAGGCCTCCCCTGGCCGACAGCAGAGGATTCGCCTGCCCCGCGGCCGGCCGCGGGTCACGGCGCCGACGGCGGACCGCCTCTGCCTCGCCTGGTGACGCGCCGAGGCCGGCGGTGAAGGAGAAGGGGCGGGCCGGGACGGCCGGGGGCGGGGACTCTGCCGTCCCGGGGCTGCTCTTAGGGCCCGGCTAGTGCTGGCGGTGCGGATACCAGATACCAGTCGTCGCCGCCAGCGCCAGCTCCCCTGGCCGTCGCCATGAACCCCGACCTGCGCAGGGAGCGGGAAGCCGCCAGCTTCAACCCGGAGCTGCTCACGAACATCCTGGACGGCAGCGCCGAAAACACCCGGCGCCGGCGAGAGATCGGTGAGGGCAGCGGACTCGGCCGGCCCGGCCCTCCCTCGATGCGTAGTCAGGGAGTGCTGTAGGGTTCAGCCCCCAGCTCCTCGCCCAGCTTTGGGGGAGCTGAGACCCCCCTCCCCCACCTCGAGGGGGCGGCGGAGGGCGGGGGAGCACATCACCCCATCCGGAGAGGGAAACCTCTGCCCGCGACTGAGAAGTCATCCTCTGATCAGGGAGCCCTGAATTTGACTTCCTCTTTTGTGCTTTAATCTCTTCCAGAGAACTTAATTCTGAAAGACCCCGACTTCCAGCATGAGGACCCGAACTTCCTCACTCGCAGCCAGCGTTACGAGGTGGCTGTCAGGAAGAGCGCCATCATGGTGCAGAAGATGAGGGAGTTTTCCATCGCAGACCCTGAAGAAATCATGTGGTTTAAAAAGTAGGTATCGTAGCGTAGAACAAGTGTATATTTTCACGCCTCTTTAAAGCCATATGTGTGGAAAATAAGATGACATGTTTGTAGAATGCTAATAATGAATGAAGATACTTGAGTTTTCCTTCTCAAAAGTCTTACCCCCCTCAAAAAAAAATCCTTTCGGCCCAAGTGTGTCAACGCTGAGTGGTCTTAATGCAAAACGACTTTACTGTTTGTAAGAAGGAAGCCTGCTAAATTCAGAAGCTGAATTTGGGAGACTTTGTTTGTTTACGTAAGTCCAAACATTTAAACATTTTGGAGCAATAACGGATTCTATTTTCATTTGATAGTGTAGATCTTGAATTTAAAATAACGGAAAATCTGGGAGTGGGTGAAGAACATTAGTCAAAACTCAGAATGAGTATAAAGTATTCTAAGAACCTAGCATTGTTGAATCTGGTGGCAGTGTTCAAAGGGCACTCCTGTCCATAGGAGACCTCAGAAAAACATGCCTTAGTCCTGGTGCTGAAGATAGTATGTGCTTTTTTTTTTTTTTTTAAGAGCATCCGGTTTTTATTTGTTCTTTAATAAAAAATAACATATGGACTTTTTGCCTCAATCTAAACAAACACACCATTATTAACCGATTTTAGTACAGGCTTATAGCATCCTTTTTATTTTTCATTTATTCCTGGGCATTTTGTCTTTGAAGTTTTTGTATTTCAGAAGAACTCCAGTGTTTTCATCAATAAAAATTAAATTATACAAATGGTATATATTAAAGGACCAGGAAAAGTGACACCTATTACACGTTCTGTTTTTATGTAGTAATAGCCATTTTTTTCCCTGACACTACTGCCTCCGTTACATTTGGTGTTTAATTATTTTCGGTTTGACTTGGTTATTATTGTCAAGACAAAATACAATGTCTTTCTTTTGGGGGTAGCCCAAATCGGAGTACACACTAACCTGTAAAGGCTCTTTTTAAAGTTTGTAACTCATGGCTGGGGGAATACAGAGGTAGGGTAACTCCTTGAAGATTGCATTTCTGAATTACCTGATTTGGGTTTTGTAAACTTTTTAAAAAATAGTGCGATTTTGTTCCTCCTGAAAATGACACTGAAGAAGTGGTTTATTTGTTTTTTAAATGGTGATACAGTGTGTTGTTTTAGAGTTTATGAAGAAGACTTTATAACCTGTGGTTAACTAGACTCCAATGATGTCACAGTGAAGTAGAACAAAGTCCTTTCTGTGGGTTGAAAATCAATGGATACAGCCAGTTTGTTTTGTGTATCACTTGTGTCTGTGTGTGTGTGTGTGTGTGTGTGTGTGTGTGTGTGAAATAATGTACAAACTTTAACACACCCTTTGATACCCTTCCAATCCCTAGGATTTGACAGGGAGATCAATTTAGGTGGAGAAGGGGTTTGAAAATTAATGTTGGCAATTAATGAAGGCCATGGAGTGTAAGACTTCCATTGATTATAACTCATACCAATGTTTTATTAAGAAAGAGAAAATGTTGCCAATTGACTGTGATACGCCATCAATTGTGGGGTGCTTTAGGATTTCTTAAATCCTAAAATGCAGTTAAAAAGATGGTAGAAGCAAGGTACAGTAATATTTCCCTTTCTGAGGATTTTTGGCATTTACTGGTGTCTCTTACATCCATTTCGCCTATCACAAAATAAAATTTATAGGAACACTTTAAAATTGACCCAATATTAGTGAAATACTTTGAGATTTTCAACTTGAGTATAAAGAACTGTGTCCTGCAGTCCTTGAGAAAACAGACCGCGTGTTTGGGGATCATTAAAGTAGTTTTCTTAATCTTCTCCTTTTGTGTAAATTTTATCTTTTAACTGTTGTAGGGGAAAAACATCACAAAGTCTAGTAAAGCAAAGAGAAAGTTTTATTCAGCAGAAGGGCAGAAGTGGGAAGCGGACAGCCATGCTGCCATAGCCATGTCTGCCCGAGTCCAAGGAAATATCACGGAACAGACAAAAGTGGGAAAACGGACAAGTATGCTGCCACAGCCATGTCTGTCCAAGTCCAAAGAATATCACAGAATAGGCAAGAGTGGGAAAACGGACAAGCATGCTGCCAAGCCATGTCTGCCCGAGTCCAAAGACCATTACAGAATAGACAAAAGTGGGAAAACGGACAAGTATGCTGCCACAGCCATGCCTGTCCAAGTCCAAAGAATATCACAGAATAGGCAGGAATGGGAAACAGACAAGCATGTTGCCACAGCCATGTCTGCCTGAGTACAAAAAACCATTACAGAGTCATCGGTATATATTAACATTACAAATGGGCAAAGCCATTGAAAGCTTAACCTTTTCAGATTGGCTACAAACTGTGATCCTACCTTTTGAATTGTCTTTAACAATTACTGGTACAGGTTTCAGTAACGAGAGCCAGGAGGGTCTTCATTGGTCCAACAAATTTCTATTCACTAAATGCTAATAGAAAAAGATAAGAGTGGAAAGTCTTTTGTGTTCTGTTTGATCAGCTTGCTGTGAAAGTTTCCCTAAAAGATATTTTCCAAGATTATCTTAGCTATTGTCTTTATACCTCAGGGCCCAGTTGATGTGTCCTTGTGAGTCCTTGTGAGCCCAGCTCCAGCTGGGTCACATTCTCTATGCTCATGGAGAGGGAATAATAACTCCAATATTATTTCCTAAATCATGACTGTATTGTTTGTCATTAACTCTACTGTTTGTTATGAAAAGAAAGCTAGAATGTTCTTAAGAGTGATTTAAAATCCTAATGAGAATCAGTCATGGTTTTTGTTATCCTTTTTAGGTTTTTAAAAGCTGCTGCTTTAAAAAAAAAAAAAATTGAATAGGTGATATTATGTGTTTTTTCCATCAAGAGACATTTTCTTTTTTTTTTTAATTGTTTCTTTGAAAAGTGTCTCCAGGAGGGATTAAACATAGTTAAAAACTAGCTCTCAGATTTTGGTCTTGGATTTGCCCGTGGCCTCAAAACCTCAGTATGTTAAAAACACAGATATTTGACAGTCTTTATTTTGTGTCACATTTTCGCTCTCAGTTTTCTAGAAATCTTTTTGTGTTAACACCATGATTTTGTAAACCTCAGAATACCTTGCTGAGTTATTCAGCCTTCTCAGTTCCCTCATGAGAATGAGTGTCTTAGATTTCCACCATTTTTAGCACTTAAATTTCTGCCTTCATTTCTCAGAAACTTTTCTATATTCATTTCCCTTTTATAAACTTATGAAAGGAAATAGGAAAAGTGTAAGTATTTGCTGGTTTAGTAAGACATGTTTGCTAGGGGATGCCTGTTTGTTATTCTTGCCTTTGAGGGGATGATTTGTACGCGTATCCACCTCCTCCTCAGGCTCTTGGCTCCCACTGCACCGAGGCATGGTGCATTTGATGAAGTGCGTTACTTCCATACTAGGGTACTAAGCTGCTGCTAATCTGAATTACTTGGAAACTAATTAATTCACCTCTTTTCCTTATACTCTTCCTTTCTCCTGTTTCCCTCCATTCAGCTTAAATGATCTTTTTTATATTAAACCCAAACCAAACCCATTGCCATTGAGTCAATTCCAGGTCATGGTGACCCTGTGTGTGTAGAGTAGAACCGCACTCCATAGGGTTTTCAAGGCTGTGACCTTTTGGAAGCAGATGGCCAGGGCGCCTTTCTTCCAAGGTGCCTCTGGGTGGGTTCGAACCACCAACCTTGTGGTTAACCATTTGCACCACCCAGGAAATTGAATCTCAGGGCTAAAAAGCATTTTAGGCGTTGGCCAGTCAGTCATTCCTCTGATGTTTGAATGAGTCTGTCCCTAGCATACCCCAAAAGTGATCTTCCATCCTAAACCTATGCCTGAACATCATCAGCAGCAGAGAAAACATTTTTCACTGATGCTAATGAGCCTCTTCTATTGACTTTTACACATGACTTAGGGCACAGAAGTCATTCTCTTTGGTGGAACCCATAATTATTACATTAATTTACTTTGGCTAATTAAAAACATCTTTATCTAAGAACATATGGAGAGAGTTGTTTTTTTTCCAAGTGGGCTGTGGTTTGTATAAGGTAGAAAAGGAAATGGGATAATTTGAGTAGTATTTATTTAGGAATAGGAAAATAAGATGCTATGTTGTATTTACTGTTGTTTCTTTTAGGCAGTGGGTGGTTTCAGGGCCTCCCCAGAAGTAGATTGGCAGCCTGCCCTTCCTCCCTTTAATTTGTGCTCTGCTCGTTGTACAGAACAGGGTAAGCTGGCAGTGCCATACTTCCTATTCTTCCCTGAGATGTCAGGATGATCAGTTAGATATTTATTTTGTACGTTAAGCTCTTTGGATATACGCTGCATTGATGTATAAAATAGACCCCTGTAAAGCCTATAATGCAGAATAGCCAAAGCATTCTAGCCTGTGTAATTTTTATTTTGACTGTTTCACAGATTATTCTGTTTTAATGAGAAAATAGTTGAGGTCTGAATTTCATTGTGATGTGAGGTTCTCTTAATTTGTGATGATGCTCACAGACCATTGGGAATAAGTTTTTAAAATGTTCACATAACCCTCTTAGCCAGTGTAAACACTGATAACCTTTAGAGATCTGTGATTCTGCCTTCAAATACGTATTTACCATCCTCGATGTTTGGTTAGGTTATCTGGGGAAAAAGAGTTTAAAATTGTACTTCCTTAAGAGCTTTTGTTAACAGTTGTACAAATAAGTGTTTTGTGGAGTTCCTTTTGATCTTCAAAACCAAACCTAAAAGTAAAGCCAAAAAAAAAGCACGCTCCAAAAAGTCCAACCAGTCAAGTCAACAAATAACACCAACAAAACCAAAAACAAACAAAAGGGCTTTTTAGGTGAAAACATGGGTATCATATGCTTCCTGGATTAAGTATAGAATTTAAAGAGGAATTCTGGCCCTGAAATGGCTAGGGGAGGAAGAGTTGTCTCCAGGTTCTGCTGTTGGCTCTTTAGGTAGTAAAATATAATTTCAAAAGAAAGGGGTTTAGATTTTCCCTAACCTTTGTCCTGAAGGCCAAAGCTGTTTGACACGAGGGGGTGGTGAGTGCAGTTTCTGGAGTAAGGCTGAGATCCTTTTCTTTTCTCTCCTGTAGACTACATTTGGGCAATTTTGTGGAACCTGTGGGCGTCAATTACTCCATGTTTATTCCCACCTTGCTGAATCAGGGCACCACTGCTCAGCAAGAGAAATGGCTGCTTTCATCCAAAGGACTCCAGATAATTGGCACCTACGCCCAGACGGAAATGGGCCACGGTTAGTCCACCTTCAGGGTCAGTGGGGGACCCACCTCAGTATTTTAGATAACAGTGACACTTGGCATTTGATTTTTTTTCTGCCACACATTTGGGGTTTTATTTTTAAATTGTTAAATCTTAAATTTAGCTGCTCCTTTTCTCGTAGGTCATTTCCCCATAAACAGGTCTAGGACTGTGGCCTGTAACCATCCTTCAGTCTGATTTCTTCTAGCCTTTTATCACTGCAACACTATTGTTATCCCATTTTAATCACTGCTGAGCAGTTTGGAAAGAAGCTTAAAATGTGGCAAAACACCCCATCGTGTTGGCGTGTCTAATTACTGAAGACTTGAAACTTCCTGAAAGGGCTTATGCCTCAGCAGTATCTGGAAGGTGCCCCTCTGCTTAAATGCAGTCAACAGATGTGGGTTTAATGGGGGCAAAGGGTTATAGCAGTTAAGTGCCGTCTTCTGTCATTGCCCACTAGCAGGCTTGTAAAGCAGTCTGGAAAATACTGCATGAGTTTCTTCATCTGATGCCAGCAGTCTTTATACAGGTTTGTGTGTGCGTGTGTGAGTGTGTGTGCGTGTGTGTGCTTTAGGTGAAAGTTTACAGGGCAGATTAGTTGCTCATTAAACAATGAACAGATTATTTTGTGACATTGGTTGCCAACTTTTTTTTTTTTTAACTACATGTCCATGACCTCTGTATTGCCACTAATTCTTGATTATATTGTTCCTAAATGCCTGGCTACTTTCAAAAAGTTTTGCTTTTGGTCTTGATGTGAAACAGGTTTGTTTTTGTAGACATTGGCAGGTATGAGTGTCTAGAAGTTGAGCTACCCAGCTTCATTTCTAATTATCGCAACAAAGGGGTAAAGAAAGGGAAAGAAAAGGGAGAGGTGCCGTTAATAGCAAGAAAGTGTCATTTGTGTTCCATTTGGTGCTTTCTGGTTTAGGAATTGCTTTAAGGAAAATGTTATTTATCATAAGCTATGGGGGAACTGTAGTTTGTGTTCATGTTGTGATGTTACCATCACCCTGCTAAACAGTCCAGACATTATCTTCAGGATGGCCCATACTGAAATAATAAGCCTGAACAATGGTTTCAGATTTCCTAAGGCAGGAGGATGACACTCATACATACTGTCCTCTTGTCTTGCACTGTGTATTTGTGCGTGTGTGTATGTGTGTTTTTGAGATAGCTTTGTGGTGTAGAGTTCTTTTTCATATTAGTATTCCTTATCGTAGAATTGATTTGACTAATAGTTGTGATTCATAGTAGGTGTAAGGTGTGAAATAGTCTGAGCCTAGTGGGTCTGTTATGTATATCTCTTATTGGTCTGATTCTGCTGCCTGTATTTATAAAGTGCAGTTGCAGATATATATTTGCCCTAAATTTTGAAGGTAGAGAGAAGGAAATGAGGACTTGAACTTTACTGGTTTGAGAAGTTCAGAAATTAAACTAAGAACCTGTCATTGATTGAATGGTGCTCCCCAGAAATATGTGTCAACTTGGCTAGACCACGATTCCCAGAATTGTGTGATTGTCCTCCATTTTTTGTGATCTGATGTAATTATCGTCCGTTTTGTGATGTGTTATAAATCCTAACCTCTGAATGTTAATGAGGCAGGATCAGTGTGGGGTGTATCTTGAGCCTTACGAGAAGGTGTGTCTCAAGCCACCCACTTAATCACTTTACACCCTTGCTTGAGTCATACCTTTCTCTTACAAGAGATGAAAGGAGAGAGAAGTGAGCAGAGAGAGGAGGGAGCTCACTACCACCAAGAAAGAGGAACTGGGAGCAGAGTGCATCCTTTGGACCTGGGATCCCTGTGCTAAGAACCTCCTAGACCCAGGGGAAGATTGATAGCAAGACACGTGGAGATCTCCAAGGAACACCAGGCCCACAGATGTTGAAAAGAGACAAGGACCTTCCTCTAGAGCCAACAGAGAGAGAAAGCCTTCCCTTAGAGCTGGTGCCCTGAATTTGAACTTCTACCCTCCTAAACTGGAGAGAATACATTTCTGTTTGTTAAAGCCATCCACTTGTGATATTTCTGTTAAGCAGCACTAGATAACTAAGACAGATCCTGTGTTGCTCTAGGCAAGTTTGCATGTTGGCATTTTCTTTCCATGATTACTTCTAGTTTTAGGATATTTTCTGGTATTTGAACCAGTTTGGTCTGAATCGCTGTAATTATTTATTTTGGAGAACAGAGTTGTAGTGATAGGTCTTATTCCTTGTTGGAATGGTGTTAATTCATATCGAAGTGCGTTGTGCTTTGTTGACTATTTGTTGGTTAATTTGTTGTCAATTTGCATCACGTGACAGTAGAGCTTTATATAGAATTCATAAAATGTCCTTCAACATCAAGGAGATTGGTAATAGAGAAGCTTGTATAGAATGAAGATCTGATTGTTCAAGTTCTGAGACTGGAAAGTTAAAGATTCTGACGTGATTGACCAACAATGATTACTATGTAAAGTATTCTCGCAGAATTATCCATGCTTGCTGCTTGGGGTTCTTTCACCTCTGGGTAGCTGCTGAGAAGTGCAAGGACTCAGAATTGCTCAGGCTCCTTCCAGGTTCCTTAAGAATCTTAAAATCCAGTCATCTGCACAAAGTCTTGGTTACCCAGTTTTATCTCTTCCTTCATCTAAATGCACACCCATCTGAGTAGGCATTTGAAGAAATCCCCACTGTACACACCTAGTCTGTGGGTCTGTGAACCTGGGCAAGGCCTGGGCCGAAGAGGGCTCCCCTCCCTGGAATACTAGTGTTGAAGGGACAGCCTTCAGCTGTGCTGGTCCCCAGCAGTCCAGCGTTTATCATCCTGACCACACATTTCTGAGGTTACAAGGCAGATAATCTGTTTGGTCTTCACAGATATTTGATCATTTCGAATCCTGGCCACATCATAGGGATTCTTCTTGACTTTTTAAAAAATCATTATTGTTATTTAGAAAAGTAGGGCTCATATAATGCCGAGTTATTGTTTTTGAAGATGATGCACTATCTTTGCAAATTCCCATCATTAATACTCAAATATGAAATAAAGTACCTCCTTCTTCCTTTGAAACTTGAAAGATAGGCAGTGGACTTGATTCTGAGTCATTCGTCTTTCTCTCCTGCTCCTTCACGACTATTTCCTGATGCTAGCTTGTCTCCTGGTCTCTTTCCCAAATGATTCTCTTCCCTGTTGCAGTTGCTCCCTTGGATATTTGGGCTATTCTAACATTCCCACTGTTATTAATAATACTCCTGTCAACTTCTTTGCAAGAACTGTGTTCTTTGGGGTTGTACGTTTGGATAACCCCAGTTCATTCTCAGAAATGAATTGCGGCATCTACAGCTTTTGTTACATGGTTTGAGACTTTTCCTGAAGCACAGAACCAGTTTATATTTAGCAAGTTATTAGTGTACCAGTGTCTCCATAGCCCCATCAAAGTGGTTACTTTTATTTTTTTTTGCTACTTTATATAAGAGTTAAAGTTTTAATTTTCCATTTCCAGTGAGTCTGGACTTTATACATTACATATTACATTTCCTGTGTATAAAATGGGCTTTTCTCCTTTGAGTGCTGATTAAATACAATCTGCATATTGAGCTTATATGATTGTCTCCTAAATTTTTTTTTTTTATCGCCTTGGGTTTTGCTAAAATTTGGCCTTATGTATTCAATACATCCCTCTGGTCTCTTAAGTAAGTATAAATTTCATTTCTCCCAGAGCTTGGATAATTATCTTCTGTTTTTTTCCAGTGTCTTTGTTTGCTTTATGTTTAATGCTTAGAATTGTGTGTGATATGGAGTCAGGAGTGACTCCCATGTTGTTTTCCAGGTTTCTAGCATTTATGAACTAGTGGCTCGTTTCCCATTGTTATGTGCTTTCTGGTTTGTCTCAAGAGTTTTTATAATAGTTTAAATTTATTTCTAGAACCTTAAATGTGTTACACTGATTTGTTTGTTTCTTTCTTTGTTTTTCTCCTAACACTGTAAACTGGTTCGTTGTTGCTTTGTAAAATATTTTAAAATCTGATAGGCCAAGCCTACATTTAAATACATATGTGTCTCATATTTTTGCCTACTTGGTCTTCTAGATGAATTCCAATCTCAGTTTGTCAAGTTGGAAAAACTGTTCTTTAGGAATTTTAAAATAATAATATATAAAATCGATATATTTTCTTGGGAAGTGTTATCATCAGTATATTTAGTGCTCTCAGCCAGGAATTAGGTATTTCTTCCCAATTATTCACACCTTCTTTTATCCATTCTATTAGGTACTTATATTTTTTCTTCAATAAACCTTTAATATCTTTATCTTGAGCTAAGTTACTTCTCAAATTTTGACTATTTTGGGTTTTTTTGTAAATTGTCTTTTTACTGGGGTTTCCACTTGCATGATACTAACAGATAAGAATGCTGTTGATTTTTTTCCCTTTATAGCCTTCAGCTTTTCTACATTCGCTTACTATTGCTGGTTTTCTGCTCTTGTTGCTGATGTCTTAGGTTTATAATCATGCTGTCCACAGAGGTGCTGTTTTTAGTTCTTCCTTTCTCATATATTATTAACCTAATCGTTTTCTCCTCAGTAATGGCCACAAGCCTTCCCATCCCAGTATCATGTGGAAGAGGGCACTACAGTGCCTTTTGGTGATATGATTTTAAAAAACTGACTCTAGTGCTTCTTGTATAATGTTGATGCTTTGTGATTTTTAAAATGCTTTTTAAATAATATATTTATCATGCATAACTAACTTTTAACAACACACACTTGATTTAAGTTAAAGAAACTATCCAGATCACTTTTTCCATGTAACATCCATAAATTTCATCCACTTCTAAATAATCCTTATCTAGTTACAAGAGAGATTTTTCTCCTGAAAACGTTCTCCAGTCTCAGAACAGACTCTGTTTTACCCCCCGCCCTACATGTATTTTGTGGTAACCCTTAGTATTCACTATTATTATTTCATAATACAGTGCGTTGATAGAAACCCCTTCCATGAGTTTGATGTGTTTTGTAATGACCTTTTCTTTACCAGGAATTGCGCAGATTTCTAGTAATTCAAAATAGCGTTGCAGTGCTAAAAGGGGCTGGTTCCAGGCCACGGTTTTCAGGCCGAGTTCAGAGAGTTTTCTCCTCTCAGGTCCTAGGGCCACATTCATCTTTTTTCTAGACACACTGTTACTTTAAAATGGGGCACAGCTGTGATTCCTGTTGACAAGTGAAAGATGCCCCTCCCATCTCATGAATGCGTTTTTTTCTGGAAGTTCTACTTTCTGTTGTAAATTTTTATTTTGAAATGATTATAGATTCTTACGGGGTTGCTGTCAGTTGACAGTCGACTCGATGCACCCAACAACAGCGATTCTTCAGAAGTTAGAAAAACAGTAGAAAGGCCCGTGTGCTCTTCCCCCAGTTTTCACCTGTGCTAACACCTGAGGGGATTTCCACAGTGGACTCTTCAAGGACAGCTCTGGTTTGAGCCAGTCTTTTTAGCGTCCTCATCAGAGTCCACAGCCCATGTTGCATTTGTACGATACAATTTCCAGGTGGAGGCCACTGTGATGAGGCGATGAGGTGCCTGTCCTTGTTTTGCCACTGTCTTTTTGACCTGAACAAGGCACTTAACCTATCTCACCCTTAATTTCCTCTCTGTAAATGAGGGAGTCAATCAACATCCTTTAAATTTTATGTGATTGGTTAGCTTAAAGCACAGCCACTTGATTGGAAGAAATACAGGTAATCCCTGACTTACAACCTATTTGGGTTACAACAAACAGCGCTTATGACCGTCTGTGTTTTTTTTAAAAAAATTTTTCTGTACATCTTGTTGTTAGTAATATGTACTACATACAATGTTGCAGCACATGATTTGCTGATGTTAATCTTAGATGTTCACTCGCAGATGTTCAAAGATCAAATCCATAAAGATACTGATAATAAAAGGCAATATTAATGAAAGCTAAAATATATATATATATGTATATATATATGTATGTATATATGTATTAGACTGATGTCAGAACTTATAACAGAGTAGTTGGAACAGAATCCTGTTGTAAGTTGGGGACTACCTGTAGTTGATCAGTCCTGGCCTGAATAGTATGGTATATCCTGGTTTTTTTTTTTGTTTTTCTTCTTACCTTACCTTGTATGGAACAAACTGTTAGAGAAATTTTGAAACTGAAATGTTGGTCAGATTTATTTCTAAGACATTGAAAAGAATAATAAGAGCAGTATGAAGTGGGTTAATTTAGAGCTTAAACAGAATGTCAGTAATGTGGAAAAATACAAAAGCTTATGAAACTATTTCCTATTCTTAGAAATAAATCCATACAGAAGTCTAAGGCATCTGTAAATTTTAATGGAAAATAATGACCTTCTCATAAAGTGGATTTAAAATGGACTGAAATCAAGATGTTCCTTATCATTAGTGATAATTCCCATGTAATTGTGATGGAGAGCTTGCTATGCATGAATCTGTACTTGTAATTATGATAGCCTTCACTAAAAATCTTTTTTTATATCTGAAATACAATTGGGGTGAAGAGCACTGTCAGTTTTTGTATTGTTTCCGTAGATGGTGGGTGAATATTTGACATCGTGAATCTGAAATGATCAGAGTTAAATGAGGATAGTGGATCTATGCTGAATCTTTTGTGGAGAAACAGAAAATATGCTGGCCTAGAAGCATTATTGAAATGGCATATAGGAAAAATATTATTCTGGGGGATCATACATATTATCATTCTAAGAGAACCACTGTGTTCTCCTGTCTCACCTCCTAATCAGAGTCAGTCACTGTACAACTTAAATTCTGCATGCCGTACAACTTTTCCAAATTGTTTATTGCCTTTGATTTAATTGTTGAACTGTGATCCTCTGTCTTGCGCACGTGGTTTTGTACTGCACAGGTTTTGGGATCAGTAGCCATTCACTGCCAAGATTATTTTAGAAATGAGTAACACAAGAAAATACTCCTAGCCAACTTAAGAAAGATGGAAATTGCCAAGATGTATGAAGTAATGCAGAAAAAGGCAGTGCTCCCATCCTGCTAAAATCCACACAACTGATTCATACTTAAAGAGGTTTTTTTTTTTTTTCCTCCTTCCCTTACTCTGTCTGTTCAAATTGCTGATTCTCTCACACCTGATGACTTCTCTCAAATGCCCACCCTTGGTATTTCTTCGAAGCTTTGTGCACCGTGGGCAGCCTGAGCCTCTGGACCTTCATTTGGGCATGTTCCTGCCCACCTTGCTTCACCAGGCAACTGCGGAGCAGCAGAAACGGTTCTTCATGCCTGCCTGGAACTTGGAGATCATTGGCACTTACGCCCAGACAGAGATGGGTCATGGTATGGTGCCTTCAGTCTACCTTCTGGGCTGGGCGGGGCCCCTGTGAGCTTAGTGTGTATGGAGTGCCCACAGATGCCTGCGATGGCATCTCAACAGACATTGTCCGTTTAAATGAGACCTTTCTGCAGAGTCCAGGTGGTTCACACGTACAAGTCTTGGCATAGATATTACTCTGATCAGTGGAAATGAAAGGTCGTGTGATCACACAAATATGCTTGTTAGTTTCTCAGGATTCCTATTCAGAAGGTCAAGGATTGCAAGTTAGGCATTATCTGCCAAGTGTTTTTTCAAGCTCACTGAATTTGTGATTAGGAGCCCTGGTGGTTAAAGTGCTCAACTGCTAACCAGAAGGTCGGTGGTTCAAACCCACCAGCCGCTGCACAGGAGAAAGATGTGGCAGTCTGCTTCCGTAAAGATTACAACCTTGGAAACCCTATGGGGCAGTTCTACTCTGTGCTAAAGGATCACTATGAGTCAGAATTGACTCTGTGGCAACAAGTTTGGTTTTGAAGTTGCATAGAATTGGTGTGAATATAGAATCTGAACCTTTCTTGTTTTCTTCGTTTCTGTCTGACTACCTTTGCTACTGATAACCTTTATGGACTTTACAAGTTCTAGAAGAAATGCACAGGAACGGTATGTGTGTGCTCTGACTTCCTCAAGGGAAGTGATTCGTTTATATGGCTAAAATGAGTAAGATTTTGTACCTTGAAGTTAATTTGTACCTTGAATTCAGTAAATTCAATAAAGCTCTGTCAGTGGCTTGACCAAAGGTCAGGGAAAATAAGATAAGCCGTATTCCTTCCTTCACGATGAGGCTGGAGGCAGTCTCTCCTGTCATCAGCTCTGAATTGCTATCTGTGTTTGCCATTCTTTTGTTTCTTGCTTCTCTCTTTCTGCTCTGAGGTTTCAGAAAAACTCTGCTAGTATGTATTTGCTACTTGCTCTTTATTTCTGTAGAGCTGCATTTTCTTAATTTTATAGCTAGTTCGGCTCTAGGCTTGGGTGCTGGGTCGTATCTCACAGGACTTTCACAAGACTCAGAGTGGGAAATTATCTGCTTCAGTTATGCGTTTGAAAACATTTTGTCA
Organism: Trichechus manatus latirostris; assembly: GCF_000243295.1. NCBI lineage: Eukaryota > Metazoa > Chordata > Mammalia > Sirenia > Trichechidae > Trichechus > Trichechus manatus. The sequence goes on from NW_004443964.1 coordinate 6,510,201, forward strand.
CTATCTGTTCCATTTAATACGTTCCCTTTTTTTTCCTGTAAAAAAAAGGCTTCTTTGGTGAAAGTGTCTGGTTCTTTGACTCTCACTCAGGGAAAGTTGTGAATCACACACAAGCTGGCCATTTCTGTTGTTCAACTTGGAAGTTTCTAAATGTGTCAGTGTGTAAGGGTTTAGTGAGGGCCAGCATTATCGAAGCAGTTTGATGAAAGGTTCTAAGTATGTGCTTCAGTATATTATTATTAGGGAGAGTGCCAACTAGGTTTTTCTGTAACTCTTTTCAAAGAATTGTGGTATATTTGTATCAGGGTTTAAAACACAAATCCCTGTCCATCTCCAGTAAGGATAGGAAACTGGGAGCTCTTCCTAGTTACACTGGGGAACCAGCTAAGGCTACATTAAGGCCTGGCATTGGAAATCTGCAGGGTGATCTCATGCCTTATGATCGGGCCTTTAGGAATCCGGAAGAGCACTGTTCTAGGTGTTTTTCCCCGCAATGATTATACCTTTTAAAGCTCTTATTTTTAATTCTAGCAGTTATTCTGAAATAAATACTCAATTTACTAGAACTTTAGCTAGAGTTTCTTCTTGTCACACATTCTCTAATTCTTCACTGTCGTACGGAATTCCAGAATATTGAGTTGGTGTGGTTTAAATACAGTTCCTATGGGTTGAAGATGGCATACTTGCAACTTAACAGATGGATTTAAAAAGGGCAGTTAACTTCCCTGTTAAGTTCATGTACTGTGATCTTAGGAAAATAAGATTCTGAGCTGCCTTTAGACTTTCTTTTGGTTGATCTAAGTAAATGTTACAAATCCAGTGCTGTAAAAGTGAGCTAAATCAAGTACAGAAACAGAACGTGCTTGACATTTGTATTTTCGGCTTAATGGGAAGCTATCTGATTTAAGTATAAGGAATTAAGTATCTTGGTTATCAGCCTTTTCTAGCTCATCTGCAGATGTTCTTGTTGTTACATTGTGTTGTCTTTGAGAGCCTAGAGCTTAAAGGACTTGGCAAGAAATTTTACCTTGTACCACTTTTTCCCCGTATTCTACCTAAAGTAAGTGTAATTTATTTCCTTAGGGACTCATCTTCGAGGCTTGGAAACCACAGCCACTTATGACCCCGAAACCCAAGAGTTCATTCTCAACAGTCCCACCGTAACCTCAATTAAATGGTGGCCTGGTGGACGTAAGTGAATTTTCCAGCATTTATTGGATGTTATGAAGATAGGGCAATTCTCAAGGGCCAGAAGGCAGAAGGGGACAAGGAAGCTGTTGATAGGGAACCCAAGGTTGAGTAAGGATATTGTTGATGTGTTGTGAGATTGTTAACCGTTGTCATAGGGCAACATGTGTAGTAACTGTTAAATGAGAAACTATTTTGTTCTGTAAGCCTTCATCTTAAGTGAGAATA